>NW_024344321.1:0-307004 GCF_902729225.1 Pteropus medius
TGCCTACAAGTAGCTGCATTAGGTGACTGCTCATGGAGAACTTAGGAAATGCACATAATCATTCACACATACCAAAAAAAAATTATAGAAACCCTTCTAGATGCAAGGATCATGACACTTCTATGACACTGCTGTTTGACATAACAGTAACCCCAGCCTACTCTTAAAAAGATGTTTGCCAAGAAGAGAGCTAACCCAGTATATTTAGTTTAAGAGGAGAGATAAAGAGAATTATACCATGTAGTGTCAGTCTACATTGCTTTCTCATGCCTGAGTAAGATATTTGAGGTAAGGATTTTAATTTTTTTTTCACTTCTATATCCCCAGCATCTAGAAAATATACCTAGTAAATACTAAACACTCAATAAATATTGAATGTATAATGGACAAATAAACAAATCTCAGTTTCTTGTTTCGAAGAGAAAATGAACTCCTTGTGCTAATCCAGGGATATTCAGTAATTATGGGTCTTTTCACAGCTCACAAACTCATGAAACTCTCCAACAACTCCAGTATCATCACTGGCTTCATCCTCCTGGGCTTCCCTTGCCCCAGGGAGGGGCAGGTCCTCCTCTTTGTGCTCTTTTCTGCTGTCTATCTCCTGACACTCATGGGCAATGGTTCTATCATCTGTGCTGTGCACTGGGATCGGAGACTCCACACGCCCATGTACATCCTGCTCGCCAATTTCTCCTTCCTGGAGATCTGGTATGTCACCTCTACTGTCCCTAACATGTTGGCCAACTTCCTCTCTGACACCAAGGTCATCTCCTTCTCTGGGTGCTTTCTCCAGTTCTACTTTTTCTTCTCGTTGGGTTCTACAGAATGCTTTTTCTTAGCTATTATGGCATTTGATCGATACCTTGCCATCTGCCGGCCTCTACATTACCCCACTGTTATGACTGCACATCTCTGTACCCATCTTGTGGTCAGTTCTTGGGTACTTGGTTTTCTCTGGTTCTTGATTCCTGTCATCATCATCTCCCAAATGTCCTTCTGTGGCTCCAGGATTATTGACCATTTCCTGTGTGACACGGGTCCTCTTCTAGCACTCACTTGCAAAAAAGCTCCTGTGGTAGAGCTTGCCTTTTCCACTTTAAGTCTTGTGCCCCTCATCATTCTTTTTCTCTTCATCATGGGATCCTATACTCTGGTGTTAAGAGCTGTACTGAAAGTCCCTTCAGCCACTGGACGAAGAAAGGCTTTCTCCACGTGTGGGGCTCATCTCTCTGTGGTTTCACTGTTCTATGGCTCAGTGATGGTCATGTATGGGATCCCAAAGACTGAGCATGAAGCTGAAATGCAGAAGACTGTGACCCTGTTTTACTCTGTTGTGACCCCACTTCTTAACCCTGTGATATACAGTCTTAGGAACAAAGATATGAAAAAGGCCCTGCAGAAATTTCTGGGGATATAAAAAATGTTAATCAGTAGGGCTCGTGGGCAATTAAAGCTCAAAACTGTATTTAACTTATTTAAAAATATTTACAAATATTTTGAAATGTCTATGAGCACTCACCTGTACCAGACCGCGACAATGAATTTTTTTTTGTTTTTTTGGACAATTTTAAGTCCTCTGCTCTTATTTATTTCTTTCCTCTGCATCATGGGGTCCTATGCTCTTGTCCTGAGAGCTGTGTTGAGGTTGCCTTCAGCAGCTGGCTAAAGGAAAGCTTTCTCCACCTGTGGGTCCCCTTTGGCTGTGGTTTCACACTTTTATGGTTCAGTGATGGTCATGTATCTGAGCCCAACGTCTGAGCATGAAGCTGGAATGCAGAAGCTTGTAACTGTTTCTTTTTGTGAGAACCCCACTCATTAATCCTGTGATCTATAGTCTGAGGAACAAAGATATGAAACATGCCCTGCAGAAATTTCTGAGAATATAAAAATCAGAACCTCATTCAAAAAAATCTTTAGGCAACTGGCTTATCTTCATACTTTTCACATAAAAAAAAAATTAAGTAAATAATTAGTAGCATTGTGAGAATTATTCTTCCTATTACTGAACCTATTGATCATGGCTGTTTGTACTTTTCTGAGAATCGTTAGTGCAAGAAAAGACTCAGAGACCTTATGCAACTCTCTCACTTTGTAGATGAAGAAGCTGGAGAACGGATATTTGGGGTTATTTGTTTTGGTTATAATTTTTTGATCCCACGGAAGAATCTTATTCATTGTTTAAAGAACTGTTGTTTCACTCATAAAGAGAAAAATACATTAAAAAATGTAAGAAAGTATCATTTTTTGCCATTCAGATGTGTAGCCATCCAATATTCTTTCATCTGAAGAGGGGAAAATATATATACATTACTACAGGAAGTGTAAACTGGTACAACCTCTACTTAGGACAAATTGGAAACAGCTTATCAAAATTTCAAATGCCCATATTCATTAACCCAAAAGTTTCACATCCTCCTAGATACTTGACCTACACATATCATTATGCATATTGGAAAATAGGGATGTATAAAAATATTCATTGCAGTGTTTTTTGTAAGAGCCAATTTTTAGAAACCATTTAAATGCCCATTTATTAAGAACTATTTACATAAATTATATGTCCGTGCAATGGAATACAATGTAGCATTTTCTAAATGAGGGAAATTTAGATGTACAGAAATGGAACCACCTCCAAGTTATATTGTTGAGTGAATAAATGATGAATAATATGTAAGCTATTTATATATGTCATTTATGTGTAAAATTATAACTTTGTGTTTGTGTTTTAAAAAAGGAAAGAATATAATTTCAAAGGATAGATAAGAAACCTAACTGGTTGCATTTGGGAAAAGAGGGTGTCTTGGATATAAGAGAATGAAAAAGACATTTTCATTTTGTAATCTGTGGTATCTTTAATACAAAATTCTATAGTAGATGATTATGATGATCATGATGATGACATTGACAATGACATCTCTACTGGCGAATTTTCTGAGAATTAGACCCTAAAAAGCAGTCCCCCTAAATCCCAGTGTTCCTTCAGGAATCTATGGAGTAGGCCGCCTTCCATGGCAAACAAAGAAGTCAGGATCTAAGACCCAATAGACATCATTTCATTCAGATATTTTGGTACTCAAGGGAGAATGTGGGAAATTACTTTGTCTTCTGAGGATTTGTGAGAGAAAATAAACTGTGTCAAAGTTATAACTAGTCTCTTTTCAGGACTACTATATTTATATTGTTTATTGTTCACTCATTCGTTTAAAAAACACTTAATAAATACCATCAGGTACAGAGCTAGAAAATAAGTCAGATAAAGAGAATAAGTCATGTTTCAGTCTATCATGAAGCTGACAGTCTAGAAAGAGATAAATATTGAACAGTGAAATGTTGTATAACCAAAAGAGTGTTAAACAAAAAAAAGAAGTTTAGGCTGTAATAAAGAATAAAAAAACATTTATTTAAGCAAAGGAGAGATTGCAATCCTGGAGACACATATTCAGGTAGCAACTTAAATTGTGCTCCAAAGAGAAAAAAGAAAGCACGCTTAATAAAGACAAAAAGCTACAAATGCTATTCCCATTTAGGTCTTCATTGAAGGATGCTGATTATATTAACAGAGATTGATTAGATTAGGTTTGTTATGTAAGTGAAGGATACTGGTGGGTGAGACAGACTGGCCCCTTCCTAGGTAAAGAATACAGGTGGTCTGGTTGCCATGTAAGAAGAATATGTTGTCCATGATGTGGTCACACAGATGGCTTAAAAGTTCAAAAGTTCGTGAGTGGGATATGCGTAAGATAAACATCTTTATGGCCTCCATTGTAGTTTCCTTGACACAAATGGCTTTATCTTGGCAATTTCCATTCAGGAGAGGAAGGGAAGAAGATTTAGTCAAACCAACAAAAATGAGGTTTAAAACCAGAAAATGATGATGGGGAACGTGGTACCAGAAGGGAATATGAAAAATAATGGGTATCATTCCATAGATGTTGGTAGTCTTGAACTAACCAGTAATATACACATTCTAAGAAAAGAGTCTATAACAACATGACACAGAAACTCACCAGCAATCAACTTAGCTGCAGAATCAGGTCTCCTGCACTTTCGCTACAAGAAAATGGTTTTATATCTGAGACATCTCTGCCACTGAATAGTAGTAGAAAATATACATAGCAGAGCAATATTTTTGGTTCTCTTTCTCAAAGAAATGGTAGCTGTGTTCTGCTCAGTAGTGGAGAGTGTCAACCAAGCTATGCCCTCAGTAGGTATATTATCTTCTGAAACTTCGCTACTTATGAGAAAAATCAATCAAGAGAAAGAATCAGTCAAGAGAAAGGATCAGTGATGTATCAGAAGAATCCAGTATTCCTTTACCTGGAAACTCTACACATATGCTTTGTCTTCCACAGTGAATAGTTCTGTTTGCAGATAAACAATGTCTTGCTAATACAGCCTTTTGGCTGTGAAAGAATTCATACAGGACATGTTTTTTCCATATTGCTTTTGTTAAGTCTAGGTGATTGATGTGAAAGATGACTTGGGAGTGAAATGAATTCAAAACAATTTTCTTAGAGTATGTAGTGCACTTACAATGACACCACAAGAAGACTACGCTTCCTTTTGACCCATAGAAGGAGACGACACAGGATTTGTTTTATGGGATCGTTCCTTCTAGCTTAGGAATGATGCAACTACAGAACACCAGTATTTGTGTTCTCAACTTGCATTTTACTTAGCTTTCCCTTTTGCCACAACAAAATGATTTGTTCAGCTTTATCTATCCACACTTCCATTTTAATATTCTGCAGCTTATATTTTTAAATTAAGAATTAAAATGCTTAAACGTTACCACTCCTTATCAGTGTTAGAGTTACCAAAAGCTTAAATCAAACATCCTTTTTGAATAAATGCTTGGATTTCTATGTAATTATGTTTGTTAAGTATAAGAGGAGAAGAAATGGAAGATACAATTGTGACAACGTGGGTCATCATACATCACAAGTAAAGGAGCACTGTACGGGTTCCTGCGGAACTCTCTAGGATAACTTATTTTATTAGACAGAAAAGCACATTTTTACCTTTTTAATATCTCTGACAGTTAGATGTAGCTTGTAATTAATGATGTGTCATAGTTTCATTGGCAGATTTTTCTTTCTTAGAGATGTATAAAATAGTGCCGTGTGTTACAGCTGAATGTGTTTTGATTTGAAGACATGCTGCTGGTGTGTTTATTACCATGTGAGGTTTTTCCTGTGAGAATATTGGGATGAGAAGGTCATATGTGTGAAAGAATATCGCTTGAAATTTAAACTCTAAAATGCATTTCCTACTTTTACTATTGAAGGGTATATTGAAGTTTTTTTAATAATCATCTCTTACACGTCCTTAAAATTACATAAATGTCTAAGCTATAAAACTTCAATAAATTGTTTCTTTCTCTAACAAATTCAAACTTTTAATGCTTCTCTTCTCTTTACTTTTTTAAAAATTTCTTGCATATGCATGTGTCCTTTATATCTGTGGAAGGAGGCCAACAGAAGTCGAAGTTCTTCCATTCTCTGTTAAATGAACAGCAATAATTCTAAGGTCTGCTCGACATTAAAGAGGGCCAAAACTACGAATAATATATTTTCAACTTACTGCTCATGAAAGCTCTTTGCAGAAAAAATCTTGAACTGGACTTTTTTAAAGTTCCTATGCTTTAAAACAGCCTTTGTAGTAAATACATATAAATAGGTGCCAGCTAAAGACACATATCATGAAAGAAGGCATGATAGGAATTTTCAGATTTCAGGAAGGGCTACTATTTAAGTACTTCTGCTTTGCATAAGGCATTTGTTGGTGAATAGAAGTTTTATAATTTGTAGTTCATTTATTTTATTTTCCCGAGAATAACCTTTTCCAACCTGTTCTCTGCTTGGCAAAGTCTTTCTTATTCATTCAGATTTAGCCTTCTCTGACAACCTCATCTTTCATTAAAGCAGACTAATATGTAAACATCAACACTGTAGCATGCATTATAGTAATAATTTTTTAAAAAATTTTATGGCGACATTGCTTAACAAAATCCAACAATTTCCACTGCATATTTTATCATTAAAGTATATATATATATATACATATATATATATGTATATATATATATGTATATGTATATATATATATATACACTGTATATTCCCTTCCCAGAGTTGATTTCTTTTTTTTCAATATTAAGTTTATTGCAGTAAAATTGGTTAATACAATTATATAATTTTCAAGTGTACATTATATTTTGACATCTCTATATTCTATTGTGTGTTTACCCTCCAAAGTCCAGTTTCCTTCAGCTACTGTGTATTTGATACCCTTTACACACTTCACTTTCTCACTCTCTTCCTATTATTGACTCCTTTACTCCATCTATGTCCACGCTCCTTCCTCACTCCCTACCTTCTGGTAACCAGTACGCTATAGTCCATGTCCATGAGTCTCTGTTTATCCTGTTCATTTGTTAATTTTAGACTTATATCCCACATATAAGTGATATCAAGTGATTTTCAGTCTGGTTTATTGTGCTTAGCATGATTATCTCGAGGTCCATCCATGTTGTCACAAATGGCAGCATTTCATCTCTTCTTATGGCTGAGTAATATTCCGTTGTATATATGTACCAAAGCTTCTTTAGCCAATCATCTATCGTAGGACACTTCGGTTGCTTCCATGTCCTGGCCACTGTGAATAATGCTACTATGAACATCAGTGTGCAATAATCATTACGGATATGAGTTTTCAAGTCTTTGGGGTAAAAATCCAGTAGAGGAATTGCTAGATCATATGGTAGATTAATTCTTAGATTTTTGAGGAACCTCCATACTGTTTTCCATAGTGCCTGTCCCAATTTGCAGTCTCACCAGCAGTGTATGAGTGTTCCTTATTCTCCACATCCTCTCCAACATTTGTTATTACATGTCCTGTTAATTATATTTATTCTAACAGGTATCTCATTGCGGTTTTGATTTGCATTTCTCTAACACTAGCGAAGTTGAGTATCTTTTCAAATATTTGTTGGCCATTTGTATGTCCTCTAGGGAGAAGTGTCTGTTCAGGTCCTCTGCCCGTTTTTTCATTGGATAATTTGATATTTGTTGTTATTGAGTTGCATGAGTTCTTTGTATATTTTGGAAATTAGGCCCTTGTCAGAGGTCTTGCTTGCAAATATATTTTCCCATTGAAATACCTTTACCTTGTTGACAGTTTCTTTTGCTGAGCAGAAGCTTTGTAGTTTGATGTAGTCCCATTCATTTATTTTTGCTTTTACTTCCCTTCCTTTTGAGGTCGAATTCATAAAATTCTCTTTACGTCCAAGGTCCTTGAGTTTAGCTCCTGTTTTCTTCTATGCATTTTATTGTTTCCAGTCTTATATTCAGGTCCTTAATCCATTTTGAGTTAATTTTGGTGTGTAGTGATAGACAACAGTCTAGTTTCATTATTTTGAGTTGGCTTTCCAGTTTTCCCAGCACCATTTTTGGAGACTCTCCTTTCTCCACTGTATGTTTTTGGCTTTTTTTGTCAAAATTATTTGCCCATATAAATATGGGTTTACTCCTGGATTCTCGCTTCTGTTCCACTGGTTCATGTGCCTGTTTTGCTGCCATTACCATGCCATTTTGATTACTGTCGCTTTGTAGTATAATTTGAAGTTGGGCAGAGTGATGCCTCCAGCCTCGTTCTTTTTTCTCAGAATGGCTTTGGCAATTTGGGGTCTTTTGTGCTTCCATACAAATCTGATAATTTTTTTCTATTTCTTTAAAAAATGCCAATGGGATTTTTATGAGGATTGCATAAAATCTGTATAATGCTTTAGGTAATATGCTAATTTTAACTATGTTGAGTCTTCCCATCCAGGAACACAAAATATCTTTCCATTTCCTTGTATCTTCTTCAATTTCTTTTAATAGGGTCTTGTAGTTTTCATTAAATAGGTCCTTCACATGTTTCGTTAAATTTATTCCTAGGTATTTTATTCTTTGTCTTGTATTTGCAAAAGAAATTATTTTTTCCACTTCTTCTTCTGACACTTTGTTATTAGAATATAGGAAGGCTATAGATTTTTGAAAATTGATTTTGTATCCAGAAACTATACTGTATTTACTTATTGTTTCTTGTAGTGTCCTTGTGGAGTCTTTAGAGTTTTTATATAGAGAATCATGTCATCCACAAATAGTGACAGTTTGACTTCTTTGTTTCCTATTTGGATGCCTTTTATTTCTTTCTCTTGCCCGATTGCAACCACTAGGACCTCCAATGTTATATTGAATTACAGTGGCAATAGTGGACAGCTTTGCCTTGTTCCTGATCTTAGAGGGAAGGTTTTTAGTTTTTCACCATTCAGTATAATGTTAGCTGAGAGTTTGTCATAGATGACCTTTATTATGCTAAGGTACTTTCCTTCTATACCGATTTTGTTAAGTGTTTTGATCATAAATGAGTGTTATATTTCTCGAAGGCTTTTTCTGCATCTATTGATATGATCATATGATTTTTATTTTTTAATTTGTTTATGTGGTGTATCACATTAATCAATTTGTGTATGTTGAATCATTCCTGTGCCCCTGGGATAAAGCCCACTTGATTGTGGTGTATAATCTTTTTAATATGTTGCTGTATTCAGTGCACTCGTATCTTATTTAGGATTTTTGCATCTGTGTTCATAAGAGATACCAGTCTGTAATTTTCTTTTTTTTCATTATCCTTACCAGGTTTTACTATCAGATGCATATTGGCCTCATAAAATCATTTGGATGTATTGTCTACTCTGATTTTTTGGAAGAGTTTGAGGAGAATAGGTATTAAATCTTTGAATGTTTGGTAGAATTCACTGATGAAGCCATTTGGTCTTGGACTTTTACTTTTTGGTAGTTTTTTGATGATTGTTTCAATTTCCATACTGCTGATCTGTCTCTTTAGATTTTCCAGTTCTTCTGATTCAGTCTAGGAAGGTTGTATTTTTCTAAGTACTGATCCATTTCTTCTAGGTTATTATGTTAGGTGTTATATACATTTTCATATTATTCTTCTAAGATCCTTTGTAATTCTGCAGTGTCTGAATTAATTTCTGCCCCTTTCATCCATGATTTTTTAAATTTGTGTCCTTTTCTTTTTTCTTTAGTGAGTCTAGCCAGGAGTTTGTCAATTTTATTATCCTTCTCAAAGAACAAACTCTATGTTGCATTTATTTTATCTATTGATTTTTATTTTTTTTCAATTTCACTTATTTCTGCTCTAATTTTGATTATTTCTTTCCTTCTTCTGACTTGAGGCTTCATTTGTTCTTCCTTTTCTAGTTTTTTAAGATGAAGCATTAGGTTGTTTATTTGGGCTCGTTCTTGCTTTTGGAGATAGGTCTGTAATGATAATAACTTTCCTCTTATGACTGCTTTTGCTGTGTTCTAAAAGTTTTGATATGTTGTACTCTCATTATCATTTCTTTCTACGTATCCCTTGATCTCTCTTTTTATTTGTTCCCTGACCCAGTTATTCTTCATTAGCATGTTGTTTAATCACCATGTGTTTGTGGTTCTTCCTGATTTCTTCTTGCAGTTGATCTCTAATTTCAAAGCACTATGATCAGAGAATATAGTTGGTATGATTTCAAACCTCTTATATTTGTTGAGGCTATCTCTTTCCCAGTATATAGTCAACTCTTGAGAATGTTCCATGGGCACTAGAGAAGAATGTATACGCAACTGTTTTGGGATAGAGGGCCCTGTATATGTCAATTATGTCCAGTTGTCTAAAGTGTCATTTAAGAATGTTATTTCCTTATTGATTTTCTCTTTAGATCATCTGTCCTTATCCAACAATGGAGTTTTTAGGTCTCCTACTATGATAGTGTTGGTCTGTTTCTGCCTTTTGTCTGTTAGTATTTGATTTAAATATTTTGAGGCTCCCTGATTGGGAGCATATGTATTAATAAGTCTTATGTCTTCTTGGTGCATGTATCCCTTTATCATTATGAAGTGTCCTTCGGTATCTTTCTTTACATTTTTTATTTTGAAGTCTATTTGATCTCATATTAATACCGCTACTCCTTTTCTCAGAATGCAATTTGCTTGAAATATCACTTTCCACCCTTTCACTTTGAGTCTATATTTGTCTTTGGAACTGACATGTAACTCTTGGAGGCAGCATATGGATGGGTTTGGTTTTTGATCCATTCTGCAACTCTGAACCTTTTTATATGTGAGTTCAATCCATTTATATTCAGGGAAATTACTGAAATATGAGGTCTTCTTACAGCCATTTTATCTTTTGCTTTCTGGTAGCTTGGTGTTTCCATTGATTCCTTGTTCTTGTGTTTCTGTTTTCTTTATTTTGGTTGGCTTTTGTGGGGTTTCCCTCTGATTCTTCTTGTTTTGTGTTATATATTTCAATCCTGAATTTTTGGCATGTGGTTAACATTACGAATATGAAAAGGGTAGTTATATATATATAGTCATCCATTTTCTTCTGCGCACGCCTTATCTCCATTCCCCTTTGCGAATTTGGATATTTAAATCCTCCCCTTTACAGTCATTGTTATCTCCATTTGTTCCTATGTATGTTGAACATTCATTACTATCTTGCTATAGCAATTCTCTTATTATTTAAGCATACAATGCCCTGTTCTTAGTAAGGATTGCGCTCCTCTGCTTCCATTTGCCTGATAGTCACTTTACTCCTAATTATGTATAACTATGTAGCAGAGTGTAGCTACCTTTTATGAAAATGTTAGACTGGCTCCTGATGAAGATCTAGAAACTGATAACAGGGGTTGCTTCAGGCGAGTAGAATTTGATGTATGAAGAACAAAAGAGTAAAGGAGACTCATTTTCTTCGCACCCACTTTTGAACTTTTTAAAATTCTTTGCCATGTGCCTACATTCTTTGTTTGCAAATAAGTAATAATACAGTTGTTTTTGAACAAAGAATAACTTTCTAGAGGAATTTTCTGATAATTAGATCTAGAAAATCGTTTTCTCCCCACAATTCTAGCTTTCCTTAGGAGCCTAGTCATTTATAGAAAAGTTGAAACGGGGCCCTAAGAACACCTTAACATTATTCCACACAGACTTTTTGGTATTTTAGAGAAAATATGACAAATGTCTTTCTCTTCTTAGGCTTGTACAAATACACTGTTATAAACTCTAACCAGTTTGCCACATTTATGTATATATGTCGTCTCCCTCATCATCAATTTTTGTTGTTGTTTATCATTGTCGTTGAGCACCTATAATACCAGACATTGAGTCAGGAAATAAATTTGATACTAAAGTATATAAGACACATTTTCTTCTCTCACAGTCTCATGGTAGAACTGTAAAGTAAAATTGCAAGGGTTTTCTTTTTATTAAATGGTAAGAGTGCAAAAAGTGAAGAAAGACTAAATACTAGGGGAGATCATGCAAAGCAGCATGTATGAAAGCACGGTTCTGTGTCATGTGAAAAAGGACTCAAGCATAACTAATTAAAGGGCATTGCCTTTTTGCAAGTACACCTCAGGTTACAGAATAGAAGTGCTTCTAGAAATTTTCTGTAGACTACCATATAACTAACCACTCCTAGAAATGATTATTGAGTTCCCCAAATAAGTGCGATGACAAAATGCAATATACATTAAAGTCCAAACAAAAGTATGATATTAAAATTTCAAGTAAACATTGGTTGTAGCAATAGAAAGCCACGTTACTTTGATCTGCCATCCTGTTAAGAATAAAGAAAAATAAGAAATAAGAGAAAGTAATAAAACTTGAAAACTAAAGAAAAAAAAGGAAAATCATAAGTCAAAATTTTTATGAAAGTCCGAGTGGTGAGCACTTAAAGTTATTCTTATTCAGAGAGCACTTACCTATAGTTCGTTCAAATCCGTAAATTTCATGACAAAGCCTGGTTGGAGAAATGAAGATGACAGGCCTCACATGAAGCTGGAGCCCTTAGTGGTCTTCGTCCTCAAGTAAGTATGAACAAGAACTAAACCTGACACCACTTAGAAGGAAAATTAAAATTCACCATCCCCGGAAATTAGTGGCCATGATTCAGCTGTTGCTTGGATTTACACACAGTTTTCTACAATTTTCCCAGTATGTTGCCTTCTTTTGATTCAAAGGTATTTAATTTTCCACTAGAGACACTGCCATTCCCTTCCCTTTGTCTCTCTTCATGAATGGACACACACACACGGACACACACACACACACCCCTCACAATACCATGGTTCTTAACAAAATTTTAAATATTTTAATTCTCTAGGATAACCCATATGTTAGGCCATAAAACAGTCTTAAAATTATTTAATTAAATGTTTTGGAGTGACATTGGTTAATAAAATTATGTTGGTTTGAATTAAACAGTTCAATAATACATTATATGTATATTGCATTGTATGTTCACCAAACAAAGTTAAGTTTCTTTCAATCATTTTACATTTTACCCCCTTTACCCGTATTTACCTGCCTCCTCCCCTCTTTCCCTTTGGCAACCACTATACTGTTGTTTGTGTCCATGAGTCACTGTTTGTCTTGTTCGTTTGTTGCTCTCAGTTTTATATCCTCAGTTTTATATAAGTGAAATCATGAAAGCATGATAATTTCAAGATCCATCTATGTTGTCGCAAATGGCAGTGTTTCATCTTTTCTTATGGCTGAGTATGAGGCAAGCAATACTCTGATATTAAAGCCAAAATCACTATAAGAAAAAAGAAACTGCAGACCAATATACCTTATGAATTTAGGCAAAAATCCTCAAAAAAAATACTAGCAAACCAAAAAGCACAAGCAACAAAAAATAGATCAATTGACTCCATCAGAATTTAAAACTTTTGTCCATCAAAGGACACTATCAACAAGATGAAAACATAACCCATGGAATGGGAGAAAATATTTGCAAATCATATATCTGAAATAGAGTTAATTTCCAGAATATATAAAGAACTCTCTTAAACTCAACAACAAAAATTTTTTTTAATTTGGCAAAAGACTATTTCTCTAAAGAAGATATACAAATGGCCAATAAAGATGTGAAAAGATGCTCAACCTCACTAATCATTAGGAAAATACAAATGGAAACTACAATTAGATACCATTTACAAAAAAATTTTTAGAAGAAAGAAAGAAATAGAGATGATGTGGAAAAACTGGAGCACCAGCACATTGCTGGTGGAAATGTTAAACGGTGCTGGCACTGTAGAAATTAGTATGGCAATTCCTCAAAAAATTAAACATAGAATTATCACAAGATTCAGCAATTACACTGGTAGGTGTATACCGAAAAGAACTGAATACAGGGAATCGAAGAGATACTTGATGTTCACCCATGCTCATAGCAGCGCTATTCACAATAACCAAAGAGTGGAAGCAATCCAAGAGACCTTTAACAGATGAATGGATAAACAAAATACTATATATACAAACAAGGAGGATTATTCAGCCTGGATATGGAAGGCCATTCTGACACATGCTACAACATGGATGCACCTTGGTGAAGTAAGCCCATCACAAAAGGACAAAATTTGTGTGATTTTTTATATGAGGTACCTAGAGAAGTAAATTTATAGAGACAGAAAGCAGCATGGTGATTGCCAGGGGCTGGGGAGAGTGGAATGGGAAGGTATTATTTAATGGGTACGAGATTCAGTTTGGAATGATGACAAAGTTCTGGAAGTGACTGGTGGTGATGGTTGCACAACAATGTGTATGTATTTACTGCCATAGAACTGTACACTTAAATTTAAATGATCATTTCTATGTTATGTATAGTTTACCAAAATAAAAAATATACATTTAAACCATCAAAAAGGTAATAGAGAAAAATGAACTAATGAAAATACTTGAAGAACTCAAAAGAAATTAAGAAAAAAGAAATAAGGAAACAAAAAGAGACAGGACAAAAAGAAAACAACATATCAGTAGATAAGGACTGGAAGCAAAAATTCACAGATGGCAAGTGTGTGAAGAAAACACACTCCTAGAGAGTATAAACAACGTACATTGTGAACATTCCCTATATTTCACAGTGAAAAAGACTTCCTGAAAACAAAAAAAAGTTCTTTGGAAACTTAAACAGACATCTCACCATTGCCTTTGAAACATTATTCCTGCCTTTGCTCTGTGAGCCAATCTAACATAACTACATGAAAACTAAAGGATGTTAAATCAAAGAGCCTTGACGGAGTCATAAACCAGGCCCAGGGGAGACTGAAGACTTCACAACAACCTAAGACAAAACTTTAAGTGCTCCCTTGAGAATCTCAGCAATACATTCTTCCCCTTCATTCACCTGTACCCTCTTTTCTGAAATATCCTCATGATGTTCTTACTGTATTTCTTCAAACTACTCTACAGCAAAAGTAACTAATATGTAAAACTCACCTGTTGAAATTTCTCTGGTAGGTGAGATGAGTGAAATATTTGGGTGCCTGTGGGTGATTAAGGTCTTTTATATAGCCCTTGAGGAAAACATCCATAGGTCAAATGAGAACCTCGCCTCCAGGATTGACTATGGTGCTGTGCTTCTTTTCACTGGCTGTCATATCTCCCAACAGAAATACCCCTTTGCTATAACCGTTTTTTTTTTTTTTTTTTTTTGAGCACCTCAGGAAGGGAGAAAAGGGAGTTTAAATGTTTTAATTCTGTGTATCCTAGGTTTCTCAGGGCCAGGCCCCTGGGTTTTGATTCCATGTAAGGAAAGAGAACCATCCATAAGAAGATAGAAACCCAGTGTTTATTCCCAGCTTTGTCCACACTTAGCCCTGTTATGAACTTCAAGTAACTTTTCTACCTGTCTAGGCATGACTGTATTTTCTTCGATGACATCTACAAATTGATGGAATATCATTTAATAATAATATATTTTGCAAAATTTGTGGGTTTCATGTTTCTGGATAGTCAGTTTCATCCACAGTATCTCCAGTAATATAATAATGTTACATTATATGAGCTGTGGACTCCAGCGCCCCCCTCCTCAGATCTCCGTCAGTTTAACAAGCCCTGAAACTTTCTTGCCTAAAGACTCACGAAGGAATGCCTCATTGTTCAGAATTTTGATAAATTACATACTTTGGTACTAGAAGACTGTTCAGTGTCATGCTCAGTTACTGATTTTCTACAATGGCTTCAATTAAATAAAATTTATTCCCATTTCTTTTGTACATTTCATAGGTAATATAATGTCTTTTATTTAACCATTTACTTTCTGTATCTTGAATTATTAACACTACTAGGTTTTAATGTCTTCTTCCTTTATATCAGAAAAGGTATATGTTTTTAGTGCCATAACATACAAGGAGGTCAGTAAAATAAATCTGAGAAACCAAAAAGAGCTGGCCATAGCCTTGCTATGTGATATATGAGAACTGAGTGAATTTTTAATCTAGCGTTTTAGGTTCACTTAAATTTTTTTTTTCTTCATTTAGGTTTCTAAATGATTATGCTAAAAAATTTACCCTAGTTACTTTGTAATCATATTTATTGGCAGTATTATTATTTACAACAGCAGCTATACATTTTTCCAGAATATTCCAAGAACAATCCCAGTACATTCCAAGAACTGTACTAAGCATATGTATTCAACAGTATTTTCACAAGAGCCCTGAAAAAGAAGTGTTAACTTGCCCAAAAGCATACAATATGTCATACGGTATTGAAACCAAATTATCATGACATTATCATTTATTTTCCTTTAAGTACCATGATATAATGGGACTATCAAATTAAGTATTAGGGATTGAGTCAATCGATTGTAAACCATATTCTGCTGTGGTATGTCATCACTTAGATTGCCAGAGTGACTGTTCTCTTCCGTCTTCACCAAGCTCTTTAAGACTGAGAATGCCCCATTTTTCTTTCCAGGTTAAATGTGTAGCTGCTTTATTCCACCACTGGACCATCCAAACGAAGAAAGCATTTACATTGGTCTTCTATGTGCCCAGGACAGATGTTAAAAATATTTAGGAGGGGAAATCAATAGGATTTGTGATTAAATGCATATAAGAGGTGTGGGTCCCACGTCTGGCTGTGATCCAGGCTTGCGGCTAGAGATAGAACTCCGGATACAAAATGTTACATTAATGTAGTAAGGTGCCTGCGCCTAACTTGTACAAGTACGACTCAGCTTATTGTTTATCACGCATGTTTGGCAGAATGCCACTATTGTTCTCTGACATATATAAAGCCTACGTAGTCTCCTAGTGCAGAAGCCCGCACTCCCCGCAATAAAGCCTGGTGCCTGCTGTTTCATTCTCATGTCAGCTCCTCAAGCATTTTTTTTTTTCAACTGGGCGTCTCACCACTGAAGCCTTCCCTCTTAATCAGCTCGGCACTGACAAGAGATGACAGAATTAGAAACTGCCTTGAATAATTCTCAAGTTTGTGGCTTAGCAAATGCTAAATGGCCTGTTGAGTGAAGAGTGATTCCGTTCACCAAGAAGCAAATACAAAAGGGAAAGGGAGACATTATGATAAAAAAGATGGAATAAGAAGAACTAAGCAAAATAATGGTCATAGGTTTGAAAATATAAAAGAGGATAACGGACTAGGGAGGCTTATATGTAGAATGGACCCTCAAACGTGACAGAGATATGAGGTGAATTGGGATTAGTGTGCCACAGGTTAAATGTGGTTTTGCTACGAGTTTGGTCAGTACATTGATAACAACCTAATTTCATACTAAGGAGGTGGATAAATCTATAGAAAACAATGCAGCCATGGAATTGATGACATAGAATTAAATTTTTGACATGGAAAAATTAATAAAATATATTAAGTTAAAAAAACAGGTTAGAAAACAACATATTTTGAAAATCCCATTTGAACTCTTAAAGAAGGAATGCAGTTCTCCAAGGAGTTAACCTTATTTGCTCCAGGAACTGGAATCATTTTTGTCTGTTTCTTTATTTTTCATGTTTTAATTACTTTTTTAAAGTATTTTTATTTTGAAAATAATTATATTTTGGTAATATAAATTTTGAACGTTATAGCATTAATAAAAAGCTCAGAGTGCACAATGGGCATTCATAGGTCGAGAGTTATCTGAGAAGTATGTCAACTACTTTCCACTTGGGGAGAAAGGTAAAAAAAAAAAGCTATTTCGCTCCTAATTCTTGGTTTAAAAATTAACTCAGACTAAGTTGTTCTATTAGAAATAATTAACTATGAGAGGGAAAAAGAAATCAAAACTGATAACCACTTTTTGTCATTCATAGAATGTAGTCCTTCCAAGATTCCAAAATTTCAAAGAGAAGAGAGGAATTTTTTTAACCTAACCCATTGATACAGACTATCCAAGTAATATGAAGATCTAGTGTTATGAACCCAATTTAATTAAAATGGAATATTTAATTAAAATGGAATGAGCAGTATTGTTGATTGGTGGCTTTAAATAAAAGCTAGTACTTAGTGGATGGGTCATTCCAAAGTAATTGCCAAATAGCCAGTATATGTACCTTGCATAGGTTTCCTACAAGTTTTTCAAGAAACAAAACGAGTTGTATAATGGTGTTTTCCATCTTCTCTGCAGTCCTGGGATTCATCAATATTTCAGCAAAAAGCAATGGGACTGAGTTCCAACTCCTGGCCACACTGGTTGACAGGAATTGCAGTTTCTTCTCACTGTTCTTTAGGATCTATATATTTAACATCATGGAAAATGGGACCATTATCTTTGCTATGCGGGGTGACTAATGGCTTCATACCCCAATATTTATTTTCTACAGAATTTTGCTTTTCTTGAAATCTGGCACATTATCTCTACTATGCCCAGGAGGCTAGTCAGTTTCATCTCAGAGCCAAAAAACATCTCTTTTGTTGGCTGTCTCTTCTAGTTATAATTTTTTTACTTCCCTTGGTGCAACAGAGGCATATTTCCTCCGCATCATTGCATGTGATCAGTAGAATGGTATCTACCACCCATTGTACTAGCCAACTGTCATAATACAAAGAATCTGCTCTGTCTCTTTACCGGGCATTTGGGTTCCTTACTTACTCTGTCTCCAGTATACAGCTCTCTCAATTGCCTTTCGATCATTTTGTGTGTGACATAGTCCCTCTGATGGCTCAGTCCTGTGCCCCAGCTCCTGTCACTGAGATCGTCTTCTACGTTCTGAACTCCCTCATTATCATCCTCACTCTGGTACATTCTTGGCCCCTATTCCCTATTAGTGATAGCCATGTTAAGAGTTCCTTCAGCAGCTGACCAGCAGAAGGCCTTTTCGACCTGTGCATCACATTGAGAGTGGTGTGCTTATTCTTTGAGATTCTTTTCACAATGCACATGAGCCCCACAGGTGATAACCCAGCTGAAATTCAGAAGACTATAACTGTTCTATTTCATGGTAACTCCCATCTTAAACCTCCTTATTTACAGCATGTAAGAAAAAGAGATAAAGGCTGCTCTGAAGAAAGTCCTGAGGATAAAATGAGCATATACTAATCTACATGAGACCAAGCAAACCATTGTCCAGGCATCAAAGAATAATTTATAAGGTTTGATTTACTGCTGCTACTTCTCCAACACACATTTTAAAGGACATATTTCTAGCAGATTCCCTCAGTATTTTATTCTTCGACTAATCTGGAAGAGCTAAAGTATAGTTAATTCATATTACATACCAATCATAACAACAATATTTTCATCATGAGTAACTCCAGTGAATAGTGATCTGTGTGCATTGTATCAGTGCTATTTCATGCTGTTTTAGCTTTGATTATTGAGAATTGGCATGGAATGTAGAACAAGAGCACTATTCCCAGGTGAATCATTATTGGTGTACTTAAGGCATTTATTAAGACTGTCCAATATTTTAAAAAGTGAATAAATAATCTAATTTAAATGCCTAATGGATACACGTCTAAGGATTTAATAACAGAAAAGTTGTCTTATCACCATGACCAACTAAACATAATTGACACTTACAGAGCCTTCCATCCCAAAACGACTGCTTATACATTCTTCTCTAGTGCACATGGGACATTATCAAGAATCAAACACATATTGGGACACAGAGATAGCCTCAACAAATATAAGAGGGTTGAAATCATACCAACCATATTCTCTGATCATAATGTTTGAAACTAGAGATCAACTGCAAAAATAAATTAGGAAGAAACACAAATACATGGAGATTAAACAACATGCTAATGAAGAATAACTGGGTGAGAGAAGAAATAAAAAGAGAGATCAAGAGATACACAGAGGAATAATAATGATAGTACAACATATCAAAACTTTGGAACATGGCAAAAGCAGTCATAAGAGGAAAGTTCATATAATTACAGGCCTATCTCCAAAAACAAGAATGAGCCCAAATAAACAGTAATCAAAATGACATGGTATTGGCGGCAAAACAGATACAAAGACCAGTGGAACAGAATCAAGAGTCCAGAAGTAAGCCCATATTTATATGGGCAAATTTTTTGACAAAAAAAGCCAAAAACATACCGTGGAGAAAAGAAAGCCTCTTCAAAAATAGTGCTGGAAACTGGAAAGCCACCTGCAAAACAATGAAAATAGACTGTTGTCTATCACCGCACACCAAAATTTACTCTAAATGGATTAAGGACCTGAATATAAGACCAGAAACAATAAAATGCATAGAAGAAAACATAAGAACGAAACTCAAGGACCTTGGACTTAAAGAGGATTTTATAAATTTGACTTCAAAGGCAAGGAAAGTAAAAGCAATAAGTGAATGAGACTACATCAAACTAAAAAGCTTCTGTTCAGCAAAAGAAATCATCAACAAGGTAAACAGAAACATTCCGAATGGGAAAATATATTTGCAAGCAACACCTCCAATAAGGGCCTAATATCCAAAATATACAAAGAACTCATACGACTCAATAACAACATAAAACCTAATGACCCAGTCAAAAAATAGGCAGAGGACCTGAACAGACACTTCTCCCTAGAGGACATTCAAATGGCCAACAAATATTTGAAAGGTACTCAACATCGCTAGCTATTAGAGAAATGCAAATCAAAACTACAATGAGATACCATTTCATACCTGTTAGAATAGCTATAATCAACAGGACAAATAATAACAAATTTTGGAGAGGATGCGGAGAAAAAGAACCCACATACACTGCTGATAGGTCTGCAAATTGGTATAGTCACTATGGAAAACAGTATGGAGGTTCCTCAAAAAACTAAGAATTGATCTACCATTTGATCCAGCAATCCTTCTGCTGGATATTTACCCCAAAGACTTGAAAATCCATACCAAAAAGATATTTGCACACCAATGTTCATAGCAGCATTATTCACAGTGGCAAGGACATGGGAGCAACCGAAGTGTCCTATGATAGATGATTACCTAAAGAAGTTTTGGTGCATAAATACAATGGAACATTACTCAGCCATAAGAAGAGATGAAATACTGCCATTTGCGACAACATAGATGGACCTCAAGATGATCATGCTGAGCAAAATAAGCCAGACAGAAAAAGTTAAAAAGCACATGGTATCACTTATATGTGGGATATAAATCTAAAAGCAAGAAATGAACAGGACAAACAAAAAGAGACTCATGGACATGGACTATAGGCTAGTGGTTACCAGAGGACTACAGAGTAATGGTTACTAGTGGGATGGGGGAGGAGCGGGGAGGTAGACAGGGTAAAAGAGATCAGATAAAGGGGTTAAGGGGAGGGTGAAGTAGGTAAAGGAGATCAAATATATGGTAGCTGAAGGAAACTGGACTTTGGGTGGTAAACACAAGATAGAATATACAGATGTCAAGTTATAATGTACACCTGAAAATTATATAATTGTATTAATCAATGTTTCTGCAATAAACTCAATAAAAAATAATAATAGACTTAAAAAAATAAATAAATTATTACCCCCAAAATAGTTTCATTGGCAAAAGACTAGAGAATGGCATGGGCATTTTAAAATTCTTATTTGGAGTTGTCAAATTTAAAAAATTGGTTCTTTATTAAGGAATTTTTATCTGTAACCTGTCTTTGAGGATTTATCTTTGGAAAGGGGAAAAAGCAATAGAGCTCATGTTCCAAACAGCAAGGGGAAATCTTCCTAGACCCTACAGAAGCAAATTCTATTTCTGCAATGTTTTCATGAAAATCTTAAGAAATCATGGAATTAAGGAATCCACTCCTGAGGCTCCTGAACCACGCTTAAACATATTATGATTATGCAAACATTTACAAAAGATTTTCATATCTATATCTCATTTCATTCTATATCAGCTCTATGGAGTATGCAAGAAACGTGAGCATGTATCTAATGTTTAAAGAAATCAGCTCACCAAGTTCTTTCAGCTCATTGAAAACACTCAGGCAAGGACCTAGATTTTCTGTGTCCTAGATTTCTACTACCCCACACCTCTCTTTGGTTTCAACTGTGTTCCCACCCAGTGCCAACCTTTTATCCCAGGTCACTCCCTCTCATATGATGCCTGCATAATCTCCTCCATTGTTTCCCAGCCCATGCCAGGGCTCTTTCAAAAGCTCCTCAGATGCCTAACTCCATCCCTGCTTTTCCAGAAACATCACCTATAACTAAGCTTCAAGTGCCAATTATCCCTAGTAGAATCATTCTTTTTTCATTAAATTTATTGGTCTGACATTGGTTAATAGAATTATATAGGTTTGGGAGTGGCTCCGTAGTGCAGTGGTTAGCATGTCTGCTTTACACACAGAAGGTCCTGGGTTTGTGCCCCAGGTGGAACCATGGCCCATACCCCAGGGGTGCTAGGCCTCGGGTGCAACAGGCCCTAGCGCCCCAGGTGCACGCGGCGAGCATGTGGGAGGAGACGCCTTCAAAGATCTAGTTCATAAGGGGAGACGGCAACATCCATAGGTCAAGGGTGGAAGAGGGGAGGTGGGAATTAAAGAGGAGAAAAATAATTATATAGGTTTCAAGTGTACAATTCAATAATATGTTTATGTATATTGCATTGTGTTCACCACCCAAAGTTAAATGTCCTTCCATAATCATATCTTTGACCCCTTTTACTCTATCTACTTTCCCTCTCCCCTCTTTCCCTCTTGCAGCCACTAAACAGGTTTTTATTTAAATGTCTATTTATTTAAATGTCATCTATTCTACGAGTTTTCGTTTGTCTTCTTTGTTTGTTGCTCTCAGGTTTATATCCCACTCGTAAGTGAAATCATATGGTTCTCAACATTTCTGTCTGATTTATTTTGCTTAGCATGATAATCTTAAGATTCGTCCTTGTTGTCATTCTTAACTCTTTTGCCAAACCATGCTCAATTCATTCCTGATCCTACAGAAATCAATCCCAAGCTTAGAAGCTGTTTCAAACATACCCATCCATGGTCTATGGTCATGCCACCCTGAACAAGCCCGATGTCTGATCTCAGCAGCTAAGCAAAGTCGGGCCTGTTAATACTCCGATGGGAGACCACCTAGGAAGACCAGGTGCTGTAGGCATAAATAATAATAATAAAATAAAATAAATAAAAATAAATGTCAAACATATCCATCCTTAACTCGAACTCTAACACCCTCGTCATCCTCATAGTGGTTCTCACACTTCAGCATGCATCAGATGCGCATTGAAAGTTTGTTAAAACGTATTGCTGGGCCCCACACTCAGAGTTGCTGACTCATGAGTTCCGGGCAGGTCCTGAGAACTTGCATTTTAACGAGTTCTCAGGTGATGTTAATGCTTCTGGTCTGACTATATGTTTGAGAATCTGCTCTGTCCTTACACAATCTCACTCCAAAACTCAGTAGTGTTCTCTACTTGAACTCTGACTATGATTGAATTCATCTATCCCTCAGATTCTGTGCCTCATCTCCTTTGTTCTCCTTACCTTGATATCAATAAAAGAATTCATACTTCCAACCTCAGAGCCATTTACAGCGCTAAACATTCATTTTCATTAGTATCGTATCGCGTAAGTCAACAATATTACAAATCAGATATGCCTTTACAGAAGACTAAATTTTTTCAAACAAATGTGTTCAAGCTATACTTAAAATTGAAATTGAAAAATTAGATTCTTTATCTTACATTGAATATAACGAAATTAAATAAACTATGGACAAAGATATTTTTAAGTGCTCACAGGTTTGGGACCAAGAATCAAGCTCGTCTACTTTGGCAAGACAATCACACATGCCCATACACACACACACACACACATACACACACACACATACACACACATTCACACACTTTTACATACACACATATTCTTTTCTCTTTCTCTCCTCTCCCATTAACTTGTCCAACCCCCTCCTCTCCTGCACTCCACAATCCAGGTAGATCGGTTCCTTAGATGAAGGATATCTCCACAAACTAGAAAATTTTCCCAGCCTCTCTTGGATTTTTATTGTGACTTTTGTGTCTCACTACTCAAACCACTAGGGGAAATATACACAAATAGGTAAGATTAGATGCACGCGCAGAGATACATGCAGAGGGAAATAGGTGCCTCCCAATGAGAATATTAGGGAACTACAAATCCATTCAGGGGAGACTTGAAAACTCTTAATCACTGACAGGAAAATTGCATTTTATTTCTTTCAGAATACTAAAGGAAGTCATTTTCTGGAGCCACCAATACTGCTCTCCATCTTCGAATGAGCTTTTAGATTGTGTAATGAGGACAGTCTTATGACTAGAGTTTCTCTCACATCTTCCTCTTAGAGTCAGAAACACCATCAGGTATGTCTGATGCCTCAGTGCATCACTGCTCCTGGAAATTTACTTCTGTCAGACACTAAGAGCATGCTGGTTCTTCTGTAAGTCCATTCATTATTTATTCCTTTGTTCTTTGTTAGACCCTGCATTTCTCTCAACATGCTACTGACGAGCACTCAGGGTGATATATTCACAGTAAGGGCTCACTCTGGTATCACAGAGTTCACACTATACAAGTCACTTAGGGAAAATGGGGCTTGAATGTCTTGGATATTTACGGGGGTTGGGGGAGCATGAAATTTCCTTCATTTAGAATGCAGCCTGAATCTCGTATCACTTAGTTTCTAATATTAGTGAGTGAAGTTTTGATCGACTAATATCCTTCAGCAAAGCAATTAATTCAGTCTGTTATTTTTTCAGTTTTATTGGAAAGTGGCAAATGAATATTGACAAAGAAGTAAGCGAGCAGACCCTTGTCCTTTGGATTCATCTCTAGATTAACCTTCAAAACACAAATATTTAAAAGAAGAATCCCTGCACCTACAATTCTAAAAGTGCTCTTCCCTGGACAAGTGGCTTAAATCCCCAGCAAGCGGTGGGGTTTATGGAGGAGGAACTGGCTCCTTTAGCAGTTCCTACGGAAAGAATTGTCCAAGCTCCTCGTTCCTCCTCTTCTCTCCAACTGGTCATTTATTGTATCACCTGAAGTGAATAGAAAGATGAACAACATAGATTAAGATTCACCATTTGAGCTACCCATACATGTACTTTGGAAGTGGGGGCAGTAGAAATAGACGCAGTGAGATCTCAAATCGTCTGTGTCATTCATTTTTCCATCTTTCTCTGATCCCATATTCCACAGTGAACTAAAATTTCACTGCAGCACAAATGTCAAAAGGTCTTGGACATTATGAAGTCAAATGACTAGGTGGGAGTTAAGACTTACGAGGTCTGGTTCCAGGTCAAAACTCATGAATTGGAATTATATTTCTCTTCTTGGTGCCAAGGACTTCCTGGCTTGTAAATACAGTAAGTCAATTCATGTCTCATGTCTCTGTCTACTGTCTTGAAAGGCCCAGAATATCTCCTTTATGTCAAATCGAGTTTGATATTATTCTACTACCCTCACTACATGGATTTATCAAAGTTATTCCTAACTGGAATAAGTATCTTTTTTCAGGCCTACGGCTAACAGTTGGACACGCTGTGAAAAACAGTGCAAGGAAACCTCAGTCACACAGAGACATGACTCTGCAGATGTAGGTGGCCGTCTTAATTGTTTTCAACCATAGGTTCCAAAAGGGGAGACTTTTATTTTTCATGTTTATCATCGTACCCGAGAACCTACCACAGTTCTAGGAACGTAAATGGTGAATAAACATTTGTAAAATGCCTAAATGAATAAGTAAATGGAAAATGGGCTACAATTTAAATTCAGCATTCAATTTTTTTTTAATTAAAAGCCCTTTAGATGGTCAAGAGTATGGGGAGCACAGCAAAGGGAATGCAGTCGGCATTAATGTAATGGCTGGGTGTGGAACCAAAGGAGAGAAAGAGCAATCAGAGGGATGGTTTCATAAACTATATAAATCTCCAACCAATGTACTATATACTTGAAACTAAACAAACAAACAAACAAACAAAAAACATTAACTATATTCTCCTACCTAAAAATGATAGCCTTTGGCCTGGCAAACACAGGTATAGTTATGAAAAGTATATTTGAAATTATAACTCTATTAGAAATTTTGGTACATATGGTCATCATAATTACAGCCTATTAAACTAAATTGCTTGGATAAAATTTAGATTTTCATTAAAAAGGTGTTAATTATAAAGAATCTTTTTTGTAATCATTCTAGAAATATTGTTAATCAACGCAAATATCCAAAATTTTCTTGGCAATAAAACATATATCCTCTGGGTTTGCTTTAGGTTTCATCAAATACTGAGAAACAGGCCACTTGCTCTCTGAAGATTGGACACATGGCATAAGGATGCAATTTTGTGAGTATCTTAACAGTGTCATTAGTAAATAATATGGTCAATTAACCTACTTTTGTAGTCAATATATCACTATATTTAAAATATCGATGGTGGCTTACCCAGCGAAATATCTTGAACTTTAACTCTATCCATTATTCAATTGAGGAAAGTATAAGATGATGAATAAACAATTTATGCCCTTTAGGGCTTAATTCCATCAAAAATGAAGGCATGGGGTGGCTCTATAGTGTAGTGATTAGCACGTCTGCTTTACATGCAGAAGGTCCTTGGTTTGCATCCCAGGTGGAGCCACGGACCATATGCCGGGTGCGCCAAACCTGAGTGTGCCAAACCCGGGTGCGCCAGGCCCCAGGTGCGCCAGGCCCCGGGTGCACATCAGGAGCATGTGGGAGGAGACGGTCAACCTTCAGAGTCCAATTCTTGAGAGGAAATGGCAATATCCAAGATCAGGGTAAAAGCAGGGGAAGGGAATTAAAGAGGAGTATAAAAAATAATGAAGGCACATGGTTTTATATACTAAAAAAGTGGACATATCAGCTGCAAAGTACCTCAAAATTTCAGCCATGATGTAGAATGGTGCAGCTTCGGGGAACACGAGCCACTGAAAATGGTGGCCTCCAAAAGAAATCATGTACAGGGGACATAGTAGCTGGCATCAGTTATTTAAGCCCCACTATCACCACCACCATCACCATAATGGAAGAAAAATTAGACTTCTTTTGTATAGGTTCATTGAAAGGGATGAGTCCAAGATCATTGTGTATAAGTAATAAAAGAGACAGATTTTGCTCAACACGAAGAAGTACTTTGAGAGAACCAGAGCTCCTCAAGATGGAAATGGACTGAATTGTTCAGCAAATCCAGATGCCACCTAGCAGAATGGGATCTACAGGGAGCTAGATAGAGGGTTTTCAAACCATTTTACAAAACCCTGAGAGTTCTCAGCTGCTTTCTGAGAGCAGAAAAGCAAAGAGGCTTGAGACTCCCACCCACAGTTACATGCTTATCTGATTTTTATTGGACTTCTACATATGAAACTCCTACTATGGAGGCAACTTTACAGCTATTTTTGTGTCAGATTTATACTCAAATGTGCTTTTATAGAAATATTTGAAATGAAATGAGGTTTGTTCCAAACCAGTCTCCAAATGGACCAGTGAATCTCGGAGTTACTGGCTTTGCACATTGATATAAAAAGAAAAAAACCCTTAAGTCTCTCTGGTCTCCAGTTTCATTATCTGCAAAATAGAGAGATAAATCACACCCCCTATAGCTCAAAGTGTCATTTGGAAGACAAAATGTACATTCTCAATGTACATGTTCATTACTATTCACTCCTTAATTGCTTCTGTGTCTCTAACAGCTTTGGGATCCCAGAACACAGCAACACATTTTGTGACTGAGTTTGTCCTCCTGGGTTTCCCTGGTCCAAGGGAGATGCAGAACTTCTTCTTCTCGTTAATCCTGGTAGTCTATCTGCTGACGCTGCTGGGGAATGGGGCTATTGTCTGTGCCGTCAAATGGGACAGGCAGCTCCACACGCCCATGTACCTCTTCTTGGGAAACTTTGCCTTCCTAGAGATGTGGTACGTTTCCACCACTATTCCAAACATGTTGGCTAACATCCTCTCTGATACCAAGACCATCTCCTTCACTGGCTGCTTCCTTCAATTCTATTTCTTTTTCTCACTGGGCACAGCAGAGTGTTTCTTCTTATCAGTTATGGCTTATGATAGGTACCTGGCCATCTGCCGCCCACTCCGTTACCCCTCCATCATGACTGGGAAGTTCTGTCTGATCCTGGTCTGTGTTTGCTGGGTGAGTGGATTTCTTTGCTATCCAGTCCCCATTGTCCTTATCTCCCAACTTTCCTTCTGTGGACCCAACATCATCGATCACTTTGTGTGTGACCCAGGCCCATTGTTTGCACTGGCCTGCATCCCTGCTCCTTCTACTGAGCTTATCTGCTACATCTTAAACTCAATGATCATCTTTGGGCCCTTCCTTTTTATCTTGGGGTCTTATACTCTGGTTCTCAGAGCTGTGTTTCGTGTTCCCTCTGGTGCTGGTCGAACTAAAGCTTTCTCCACATGTGGGTCCCACCTAATGGTGGTGTCCCTGTTCTATGGAACCCTTATGGTGGTGTATGTGAGGCCAACTTCAGAGAACTCAGCAGGAATGCAGAAGATCATCACTTTGGTATACTCAGTTGTGACTCCGCTCTTAAATCCCCTTATCTATAGCCTCCGAAACAAAGACATGAAAGATGCCCTAAGGAGAGTTCTGGGATTAGGAATTAACCAAAACTGAGACATGTCTTGAAAGAGAGGGAGAATCTGGCACTTCTGACCTTAATTACTTATAACAACATTAGAGAATAGCTTCAAGAAATCATGTTCTGGCTCCCAGTTAAGTAGAGGAAGAGACATATTTTTCACAGTCCATAGCAGTTCAAGTTCAGCTTATTCATGATAAATGTTCAATAAAACATTTTTAACAAGTATAACCTCACTGAGTTAATTGTATGGTGTTATGTACATATTTTTCCTGTGATGTATCTTTCCTGATTTAAAGCCAACTGGTAGAAAATGAGATGCATATATACCTTGGGCCTTTCAAGTGAGAGTTCAATCCTCTAAATTCAGAAACTAAATATGTTTAAAGACAATGAGTCCAGGGGCCACCAAAAGATAAACAAACAAATAAACAAACAAACAAACAAATCAGCAATAAATATTTTCCATTATCGAGGCTTGCACACAAAAAACAAAGCAAGTTTCATACCTCTATCACTTGGAGATCAAGTACAAACTCTTTTTCCTACCATTCAAAGCCTTCACTCAATAAACTGCTCCATGCTGTCTTCTCCCATACTGATCCATTGAGCCCTGCACTTCACAATGCTCAATCTTGTTATTTTACCTTAAATGCATTTTCTCCCAATTAGGCATTTACTCACAGTGCCTCCTCCCCAAATCTACTGTGACTACTCCAACACTTCTTGTCATATGGGATAACAATGCCCTAAACATATTTTTATGCCTCTCAGAAAGCTGTAGGGCAAAGTCAGAAAAGTATTTAGAGAAATTATACCAAGAACAAAGTCTATTTTTGAGTCCAAACACCAATCTGAAACAGGAAAACCATCAGGTGAGAGTCCAATCTACTTAAAATGACAATAAATCCTTTAAGTTATGGCCATACCAAGAGGTTGTACCAGAAGGACAGGCCTGCTGATGTTAGATGAGGAAATATTCTAGTACAGTGTTTCTTAAATCTTTCCATCACCAAAAATGGTCAGAAAACATGGGGCATTTGGGGACAATATTTTTTGGAAATTCAAAGTTTTATCTTTTTTTTCCTCCTATAGCTGGTGATTCTAACCCAAGCATCAGTGTGGTCTTCTGTAGATTTGTTCTAAACTCTAAAATATGTTTGTTTGTTTGTTTGTTTATTTGTTTGTTTTTTTAGCATTTTATTTTTAGTTTCAAGTATACAGTACATTCGTTAGACATTTACGTAGTTTATGAACAATCTCCCGATTACTCTATCACCCCTCTGGCCCTACACAGCCATTACATTACTGCTGACTACTTTCCCTATACCGCGCTCCCCATCCCCATGACCTATCAACTACTAATTTGTACTTCTTTAACCCTTCACCTCTTTCACCCATGTCCCCAACTCCCACTCCTCTGGCCATCACCAGACTTTCCTCTATGTTTGTGAGTCTGTTTTCAATTAGTTTGTTCTTTTTGTTCATAGATCCCACATATAAGTGAAAACTATGGTATTTATCTTTATCTGACTTAGTTCACTCATCATAATAACCTCTACGTCCATCCATATCATTGCAAATGGAAAGACGTCATTTTATTCACGACTGAGTAATATTCTATTGTATATATTAACCATAACTTCTTTATCCAATTGTCTATTGATGGGCATTTAGGTTGCTTCTATATCTTCGCTATTGTAAACAGTGTGTCCATGAATACAGGGACGTATAGGTCTTTACAAATTACTGTTTTGGTTTTCTTTGGATAAATATCGAGAAGTACAATTGCAAAGTCAAAAGGTAGATCCACTTTTAATTTTGAGGAAGCACCAGTCCAAAAGGAGGGTTCCTTTTTGTCCACACCCTCGCCAACACTTATCCTTTTTTGATTTCTTGGTAATAGTCATTCCAACAAGTGTGAGGCGATATCTCATTGTGGTTTTGATTTGCATTTCTCTGATGACTAGTTATCTTGAGCATCTTTTCATATGTCTTTTGGCCATCTGTATTTCCTTTCTGAAGATATAACTAATCAAATCTTCTGCCCATTTTTTAATAGGATTTTTGTTTTTTTTGGTTGTTGAATTGTATGAGTTCTTGACATATTTTAGATATTAACCTCTTATTAGGTATATCATAAACAAATATTTTCTCTTTAGTAGGTAGTCTTTTCATTTTGTTGACTGTTTCTTTTGTTGTGCAAAAACATTTTAGTTTGATATAGTCCCATTTGCTTATCACAAACTAAACTTTCTGCTCCATAATACATAAATATTTGGTATAATACAAAATTATCTTCTTTGAATAAAATTGTCCTTCAGAAAGGAATTTAATTTGCACTTTTGTGTATCTCATGGCAAAAAATCACAAATCCTCTTTGAGAAACACAAAGTTAACGAGACCAAGAGAAATGCTGCACATTATTTTTAATAATCCCTATGGGCCAACTTTACAGAAATATTAATGAAACCCACAAGCAAGAAGTAAGAAGGTTCCTAGAGAAAGCATGGAAAGTTATAAGATCACATGATTCTCAGATACCTGAGAATTCTCAGTAGTGGCTAAAAATGACACATATATTAAAACTAGCACATGGTTTCAAAACACCCTGTAGGAAATAGGCTACTAGAATTTTATGGTGCAAAAGAAGTAAAGTAAGCCATGCATGAAGCTCTCACACAGTGATTCCACATTAAAGCCAGTAAAAGAGAATCTTCGTGACCTCCTTGTAAAGCTTCATGGTCCATAGGAGACATCTTCTCTGATGGGCATTGCTGTGTTATACACCTCAGGTGGGCCTATTCCCCTATACCTTTGTTCATTCAATATGCTCAAGTGATTGGGCATCAAAAATATTGGTTTCTCCTTCAGCTCAAGCACAAAAATTTTTAAAATCTCTCAGAGTAGTTATATCACCATGGAACTCACACTCTCCAAAATAAGTTCACTAACTGGTGCCAAAGTCATCCACAGGTCATCCCCATCTCAAAAAACTTGGGTGCACCGGGAGTAGTATGACATTTACAGGTATTTTGAATAAAACAATATGGAACTAGCTCCATTCACTGGAATGGAAACCAAAAGAAAATAAAGGTGTGGCAGAGGGAGCTCCTCTTTCAGCTCTCCCCTCTTTGTGCATTCCATTACTCATGGGCACTGTCAGGACAGGTGACATTAAAAAACAATAATGGATTCTGGGAAACATGGCAGAGTGAGAGATGTCCTCAGATCTCTCCCCTTGAAACAACAATAAGCTGAACATCTAAAACTTAACAAAAAACACCCAAACTACACAGCAGCATATCTGAGCGTGGGATCTGTGTATAAGAGCTACCACAGGTCAGAACCCCAGGTGTCAGGCAGTGGACTGGAAGAAATAAAGAAGCTGCCTATCATAGCCGCTAGAGCTCCCTGCAGGAGGAGGGGGAGGGAGAAGGAGTGGCAGGTTCCTTGAACAGCCCTGCCTGGGAAAGCTGTGAGCTTCCCACGGCGGCCCATGGCAGAGCCCAGTCATCAGGACAGAAGGCAGAGAAGTGGGACGGCAGAGAAACGACAGTTGATTTTTACCGCACAGTTGCAAAACAGAGGCTGAGCCACAGCACCCAACTCCCAACCCAGAGGGCCCCTTTCTCCATATCCTCCGAGACTGATCACTGCGGAGCCCCAGGAGAATCTGAGCAAACACTGCCAAGACTGTCGCTAACACTGACAAGGACCGAAACTGAGGGTAGCGAGCATGATTAAATATCTACGAGAAAATAAAGAAGGCGTTAATTTAGGCTTTATATAAAGCAGGATCCAAGAGGCTTAGATGCCACCTACTGGAAACCAAAAGAAAAGCGCCTTCTTTGCAGCAGGCTAAAGAGACACCTTTATATAATAAATCTTTTTTCTGGAAAAACAGCAGAATACACTTCCATTAATGCCCAGGCAGAGAAGTAGTCCATTAAACACCGTGAACAACCAAGGTGACAAGGCATCTCAGGAAGAAAGAGAAAAATCTCCAGAAAATAAGCTTACAGACAGAAATATGAGATTTAAATGACAGAGAATTCAGGATGGTATTTCTGAAAAAACTCAGTAAGTTCCAAAACAAGTCATATCAACAATTTCAGAAATTGAAAGAACAATGAGATGGGATGTGGATCTATAGTGTAGTGGTTAGCACATCTGCGTTACACACAGAAGGTCCTGGGTTCACGCCCCAGTGAAGCCACAGTCCATGGTCAACGGCCATGCCACCCGGAACAAACCCAATGTCTGATCTCAGAAGCTAAGCAGGGTCAGGCCTGGCTGGTACTTGGATGGGAGACCACCTAGGAAGACCAGGTGCTGTAGGCATAAATAATAATAATGATAATAATAATAATAAACAAACAAAACAAAACACCACTACATGAGCAGAGCAAGGAGATTGAAACTCTCAGAAAGAACCTAATAGATATTCTGGAGATGAAGAACACACTTCAAGAGTTGAAAAATGAAATAGCAAACTTGGGAAATAGAGTCGACCAAATGGAGGAAAGGATCTGTGATATCGAAGACAGAAATCTAGAAATAAATCAGAAGGAAGAAGAGAGAAACCGAAGAATGAAAAATAATGAAAGAGAACTTCAAGAACTACTGATACCATCAGGAGAGGAAACATAAGAATTATGGGCATTATCGAAGGCGAGGAAAATTAGCAGGAACTAGAAAGCATTTTCAGACAAATAGTGGATGAGAATTTCACAAATCTAAGGAATGAGCTGGAGCTTGGAATTCAAAAAGTCAACAGGACACTCAACTATCTCAACCCAAAAAGGCATTCACCAAGACACATTATATTAAAGTTAATCATTTTCTTTCTGTATCTTGAATTACTAGCTCTTATGTTTTAATTTCTTCTTCCTTTATATCGAACCAAGCTGTATGTTTTTAAGTACCATACATATAAGGAGGTCAGTAAAATAAATCTGAGCAACCAGAAAGTACTGGCCACATGTTTGGTGTGTGATACATGAGAACTCAGTGAATTTTTAATCTAGCATTTTAGGTTCACTTAAATTTATTTTTTTTTTCATTTAGGTTTCTAAATGATTATGCTTAAAAATTTACCCTCGTTACTCTGTAATCATATTTGTTGGCAGTATTATTATTAACAACAACGGCTATGAATTTTTCCAGTATATTCCAGGAACAATCCCAGTACATTCCAGGAACTGTGCTAAGCATATGTATTCAACAGTATTTTCACAAAAGCCCTGAAAAATAGGTGTTAACTTGCCCAAAAGCACACAGTATGTCATACAGTATTTGAAACCAAATTATCGTGACATTATCATTTATTTTCCTTTAAGTACCATGATATAATGGGACTATTGAGTTAAGTATTACTGGATTGAGTTGATGAGTTGCAAACCAGACCCAGCTGTGGTATGTCACCACCTAGATTGCCAGAGTGAACCTCACCAAACTCTTTCAGACAGAGAACCTCTTAAAATGAGGTTCTCAGTCCTTCTTATAGAGGCCCATTTTTCTTTCCAGGTTATATGTGTACCTGCTTTATTCCACCACTGGACCATCCAAACAAAGAAAGCATTTACGTTGATCTTCTATGTGCCCAGGACAGATGTTAAAAACATTTGGGAGGGAAAATCAATAGGATTTGTGATTGATTGCATATGGGAGGTGACGGAATTAGAAACTGCCTTGAATGACTTTTCATTTTGTGGCTTTAGTAAATGCTAAATGGCCTCTTTAGTGAAGAATGGTTCCATTCACCAAGAAGCAAATGCAAAAGGGGGAGGGAGCCATTATGAACAAAAAGATGGAATAAGAAGTACTGAGCAAAATGGCAGTTATAGGTTTGAAAATATAAAAGAAGGTAACAGACTAGGAGGGTTGTATAGAATGGACACTCAAACATGACAGAGAAATGAGGTAAGCTGGAATTAATAAGTCACAGGTTAAATGTGGTTTTGCTACGAGTTTGGTCAGTATGTTGATAACAACCTAATTCCATTACTAGGGAATTGGTTAAATCTAAAGAAAACAATGCAGATCTGCTTCCTGTCCATATTTGGATGCCTGGTGACTGACTCAACAAAGACTCTAAAGGGGTGAGCCAGTGAGGAAGGCACTATTAGTATCTCTGTTACACCGATGAGGAAACAGAAACATAGAAAGATGAAATCAATTGCCCAAGATCACAGTTGGAAGTTGCTTGCAAACATCAGCAGAGACTCTAAGGTATAGAATTGGAATAACCTTTTGCTCCAACCCTGAGTGACAAGACAGATAGTTCCATTCATCTATAGAGTGATGTGGATATGTATATTAGAAGAATGAAAAAAATTATAAACAAATATGATATCAGCAAAAGTCCCTAAATGCCCTCCATCCTTTTTCTAACAAATCTAAAGTCAACTTCAGGAGAAACATGGTGGAGTGAGAGATGTCTCCGGATTTTTCCCCTTGAAATAACAATAAGCTGAACATCTACAACTCAACAAAAAAACACCCAAACTGCACACCAGCATGTCTGAGCATGGGATCTGCGCATGAGAGCTACCACAGGTCAGAACTCCAGGTTCAGGTGGTAGATGAGGAAAAATTAAAAAACTGCCTCTCTTGCAGCCACCAAAGCACCATGTAGGAGGTGGGAGAGGGGAGAAGGTGTGGTGAGTTCCCTGAACAGCCCTGCCTGGGAAAGCTGTGAGTTCCACGCAGCTGGCAGCTAGGCCCAGTCATCAGGGTAGAAAGCAGAGAAGCAGGACGGCAGAGAAACAACAGCTGATTTTTACCAGCTGCAGTTGCAAAACCAAGGCAGAGCCGCAGTACTGAAGATCCAACCCATAGGGCCCCTCCCCCATACCCTCCGCGATCAAACACTGCAGAGCCGAAGGGGAATCTGAGCAAACGCTACTGAAACTGTCACTAACACTGACAGGAACTGAGAGTGAGGGCAGTGAGAGTAATTAAACATCTATAACTAAAAAAAGGACATTATTAAGACTTTATATGAAGCAGAGATCCAAGAAGCTTGGACGCCACCTACTGGAAGCCAAAAGAGAAACACCTTATTTGCAACAGGCTAGAGACCATTATATAATAAATCTTCTTTCTGAGGAAAAAAAAAAAACAGAATACATTTCCATTAATGCCCAAGCAGAGAAGTAGTCCATTAAACACCATGAACAACCAATGTGACAAGGCATCTCAGAAAGAAAGAGAAAAATCTCTAGAAAATAAGCTTACAGACATAGAAATATGAGACTTAAATAACAGAGAATTGAGGATGGTACTTCTGAGAAAACTCAATGAGAGCCAAAACAAATCACATCAATGATATCCAGGATTGAAAAAGCAACTATATGAGCAGAATGAGTTCTTTAGCAAGGAGATTGAAACCCTCACAAGGAACTTAATAGATCTTCTGGAGATAAAGAAAATACTGCAAGAGTCGAAAAATGAAATAATAAGCTTGGGAAATACAGTTGACCAAATGGAGGAAAGGATCTGTGATATCAAAAACAGAAATCTAGAAACAAATCAGAAGGAAGAAGAGAGAAACCGAAGAATGAAAAATAATGAAAGAGAAATTCAAGAACTAGTTGATACTATCAAGAGAGGAAACATAAGAATAATAGGAATTCTCGAAGAGGAGGAAAAGGAGCAGGAATTAGAAAACATTTTCAGACAGATAGTGGGCAAGAATTTCCCAAATCTAATGAATGAGCGGGAGTGTAGAATTCAAGAAGTCAACAGAACACCCAATTATCTCAACTCAACAAGGCCTTCACCAAGACATATTGTATTAATTATCAAAAATCAATGACAAAGACAGAATTCTCAGGGCAGGCAAGTAAAAGAAGACGGTAACCTCTAAATGAAAACCCATTAGATTATCATCGGACTTCTCAGCACAAGCCAGAAAGGAGTAGAATCAAATTTTCAAAATATTAAATGAAAGGAACTACTAGCCAAGAATAATGTATTTGGCTATGCTCTCCTTTAGCTATGAGGAGAAATAAAGACCTTTCCAGACATACAAAAATTGAGGTAATTCTCCACTACAAGACCTGCACTACAGGAAATACTGAAAGGGGTCAGCTCAACTAAGAAAAAAAATGACAAAAAAATACATAACTAGGAGTAAAGTGACTATCAGGCAAATAGAAGCAAAGGAGTCAATTGTTACTAAGAACACGGCGTTAAAAGCTTAATTAATAAGAAAAAAATGCTATAGCAAGATAGTATTAAACATTCAGCATGCATATGAACAACTTAAGACAACAATGATGGAAAGGGGGAGAATTCAAAGATTCAAATTCACAAAGGGGAATGGAGATAAGGCACATGCAGAAGAAAAGGAATGACTATATATATATAAAAATCCTTTGTATATTCATAATGGTAACCACATGCCAAAGATTCAGAACCAAAGTATGTAACATAAAACAAGAAAAACCAAAGGGAAAACCGCAAAAGCCAACCGAAATAAAAATAAATAAATAAAAAACAACAGAAACACAAAGACAAGGAAGCAATGGAAACACCGAGCTACAGAAAGCAAAAGACAAAATGGCCATAAGAAGACTTCATATTTCAATAATCACCCTAAATGTAAATGGACTGAACTCACCAATAAAAATGCACAGAGTTGAAATTAGATCAAAAACAAAACCCAATTATATGCTGCCTACAGGAGACACATCTCAGTTCCAAAGACAAATATAGACTCAAAGTGAAAGGGTGGAAAATGATATTTCAAGCAAATGGCATTCACAGAAAAGCGGGAGTAGTGGTACTAATATCAGAAAAAATAGATTTCAAAATAAAAAAGGTAAAGAAAGATACTGAGGGACACTTCATAATGATAAAGGGAATCATGCACCAAGAAGACATAACACTTATTAATATCTATGCTCCCAATCAGAGAAGCCTCGAAATATGTAAAGCAATTACTAACAGAACTAAAGGGAGAAACAGACCAAAACACTATCGTAGTAGGGGACCTAAATACCCCACTGTAGGATATGAACAGATCATCCAAACAGAAAATCAATAAGGAAATAATAACCTTAAATAATACATTAAACCAACTGGACATAATTAACATATACAGAGCCTTTCATCCCAAAACAGCTGCTTATACATTCTTCTTGAGTGCATGTGGAACATTCTCAAGAATGGACCACATACTGGGACACAGAGATAATCTCAACAAGTATAAGGGAGTTGAAATCATACCAACCATATTATCTGATCATAATGCTTTGAAACTAGAGATCAACTATGAAAAAAAAAGTGGAAAGAACCACAAATACATGGAGATTAAACAACATGTTACTGAAGAATAACTGGGTCAGAGAAGAAATAAAAAGAGAGATCAAGAGATACATAAAAACAAATGATAATGATAGTATAACATATCAAAACATTTGGGACACGGCAAAATCAGCCATAAGAGGAAAGTTCATATCATTACAGGCCTATCTCCAAAAACAAGAACGAGCCCAAATAAACAATCTAATGTTTCATCTTTAAAAACGAGAAAAGGAAGAACAAATGAAGCCTCAAGTAAGAAGAAGGAAAGAAAAATAATCAAAATTAGAGCAGAAATAAATGAAATTGAAAACAAACAAACAAAAACAATAAAAAAAATGCATCAAAGACTTGAGAAAGTTAATAAAATTGACAAACCCCTGGCTAGACTCACTAAAGAAAAAAGAGAAAGGACACAAACAAAATCAGGGATGAAAGAGGGGAATTAATGGCTGACATAGCAGAAATACAAAGGATCATACAAGAATGCTATGAAAAAGTATATAACACCAAATTTAATAACCTAGAAGAAATGGACTAGTACTTAGAACAATACGACCTTCCTAGACTGAATCAAGAACTGGAAATCTAAAGAGACTGATCAGCAGTATGGAAACTGAAACAATCATCAAAAACCTACCAAAAAGTAAAAGTCCAGAACTAGACGGCTTCACCAGTGAATTCTACCAAATATTCAAAGATTTAATACATATTCTCCTCAAACTCTTCCAAAAAATTGAAGAGGAGGCAGTATTTCCCAACTCATTTTATGAGGCCAATATTGATCTGATATCAAAACCTAGTAAGGATAACACACAAAAAAGAAAACTACAGACCAATATCTCTCATAAACACAGATAAAAAAATCCTAAATAAGATACTAGCTGAATAAAGCAACATATTAAAAAAATTATACACTATCATCAGGTAGGCTTCATCCCAGAGGCAAAGGGATGGTTCAACATACACAAATCGATCAATGTTTATGTGATACGCCACATAAACAAATTAAAAAATAAGAATCTTATGATCATATCAATAGATGCAGAAAAGCCTTTAACAAGATACAGCATCCATTTATGATCAAAACACTTAACAAAATCGATATAGAAAGAAAATACCATAATATAATAAAGGTCATATATGATCAGCCTTCAGTTACATTATACTTAATGGTGAAAAACTAAAAACCTTCACTCTAAGATCAGGAACAGTGCAAGGTTGTCCACTATCACCACTGTTATTCAATATAACATTGGAGGTCCTAGCGAGTGCAATCAGGCAAGAGAAAGATATAAAAGGCATCCAAGTAGGAAATGAAGAAGTCAAACTGTCACTATTGGCAGATGACATGATTCTTCATATAGAAAACCCTAAAGACTCCACAGGAACACTACTAGAAACGATAAGCAAATACAGTAAAGTCTCTGGATACAAAATCAATGTTCAAAAATCCATAGCGTTCCTATATCCTAACGACTAGGTATCAGAAAAAGAAGTGGAAAAAATAATTTCTTTTGCAATTGCAACAAAAAAATAAAATACCTAAAATAAATCTAACAAAACATGTGAAGGACCTATATAATGGAAACTATAAGACTCTGTTAAAAGAAATCAAAGAAGATACAAAGAAATGGAAAGATATTCCATGTTCTTGGATTGGAAGACTCAACATAGTTAAAATGACCATATTACCTAAAGCATTATACAGATTTAATGCAATCCCCATCAAAATCCCATTGGCATTTTTTAAAGAAATGGAACAAAAAAATCATGAGATTTATATGGAAGCACAAAAGACCCTGAATTGCCAAAGCCATCCTGAGAAAAAAAATGAGGATGGAGGCATCACTCTGCCCGACTTCAAACTATACTACAAAGCCATAGTAGTCAAAATGGCACAGTATTGGCAGGAATATAGACACACAGACCAGTGAAACAGAATCAATAGTCCAAAAGTAAACCCATGTGTATATGGGCAAATAATTTTCGACACAAAAGCCAAAAACATACAGTGGAGAAAAGAAAGCCTCTTTAATAAATGGTGCTGGTAAAACTGAAAAGCCGCCTGCAAAACAATGGAACTAGACTGTTGTCTATCACCACACACCAAAATTAACTCAAAATGGATTAAGAATCTGAATAAAAGACCTGAAACAATAAAATGCATAGAAGAAAACATAGGAATGAAACTCAAGGACCTTGGACTTCAAGAGGATTTTATGAATTTGACCTCAAAGGCAAGGGAAGTAAACGTTAAAATAAATGAATAGGACTACATCAAAGTAAAAAGCTTCAGCACAGCAAAAGAAATCGTCAACAATATAAAGAGACAACCATCCGAATGGGAAAATATATTTGCAGCAACACCTTCGATAAGGGCCTAATACCCAAAATATACAAAGAATTCATACGACTCAATAACAACAAAAAAAACAAACGATCCAACCTGAGCATGCATTTCTCCCTTAGAGGACATACAAATGGCCAACAAATATATGAAAAGATGCTCAGCATCACTAGCTATTAGGGAAATGCAAATCAAAACCATAATGAGATACCATCTCACACCTGTTAGAATAGCTATAATCAACAGGACAAGTAATAACAAATGCTGGAGGGGATGCGGAGAAAAAGGAACCCTCATACACTGCTGGTGGGACTGCAAATTGGCACAGCCACTATGGAAAACAATATGGAGGTTCCTCAAAAAACTAAGAATTGATCTACCATATCATCCAGAAATCCCTCTACTAGGTATTTACCCCATAGACTTGAAAACTCATACCTGAAAAAATATTTGTACACCAATGTTCATAGCAGCATTATTCACAGTGGCCAGGACATGGAAGCAACCAAAATGTCCTATGATAGACGATTGGCTAAAAAAGTTGTGGTACATATATACAATGGAATATTACTCAGCCATAAGAAAAGATGAAATGCTGTCATTTGCGACAACGTGGATGGACTTCAAGATAATCATGCTAAGTGAAATAAGCCAGAGAGAAAAATTTGAAAATCATATGATATCACTTATATGTAGAATATAAACCTAAAAGTAAATGAACAGGGACTTATGGACATGGACTATAGACTAGTAGTTACCAGAAGGAAGGGTAGTGGGGGAGATAGGTGGAGAAAAAGGGGTCAAATTTGTTGTGAAAGAAAGAAATCTAACTATGGGAGTTGAACACACAACGTAAGTGTATATTTGCCTTACTGATAAAGTGTACACCTGAAACAATGTTACTATTAAAAAATATAAATTAATTTTTTTTAAAAAAGAAAGATTTGATTTACTGCTGCTACTTCTCCAACACACATTTTAAAGGACATATTTCTAGCAGGGTCCCTCAGAATTTCATCTTTCAACCAATTTGGCAGAGCTAAATATCGTTGTTTCACATTATATACCAATTGTAACAACAATAATTTCATCATGGATAACTCCAGTAAATAGTGATATGTGCACATTGTATCAGAGCTATTTCATGCTATTTTAGCTTTGATTATTGGAAGTTGGCGTGGAATGTAGAACAAGAGCACTTATCCCAGGTGAATCATTATTGGTGTACTCAAGGCATTTCTTAAGATTGTCCAATATTTTAAAAGGTGAATAAATAATCGAATTTAAATGCCTAATGGATACACGCCTAAGGATGTAGTAACAAAAAAGCTGTCTTAGCTCTATGGCTTTTCATTACTGAGTGTCTTCCAGATAGAGACAGATTGAATTTTCTTGCTTATATAAGTGAAACATGTTTTAACATCAGATAATATACAAATAATTCTTTCAACAAAACTTATTGAGCATTTACTATGTTCTAGGCATTCCTTTAGATACCAGAGATACAATATCACCAAAATAGTCAAAAACCACTATCCACTTTTAGTTTACATCCCACTGGAGGACAGACAGGAAAAAAATAAGTAAAATATGTAGCATAACAGAGAGTGATAAGAACTATGGAAAAAGGAGGAAAGAGGACAGGAAGTATGGGGGAAAAGCCTGAAATTTTAGATAGGATGATCAGCAATGCCACACTGAGAAGCATCACTACAGCAAAAGCTTGAAGGAGATGACAGAATGAGTGAAGTAGACAACTTAGGGAAGAACATTCCAGGCAGAGGGAAGAAAGTTCTCTATAAGATACTAAGGCAGGATTGTGTTCAAGTAACAGCAAGGAGGTTGGTTGGGCTGGAGTCAAGAGGTAAGGGGGAAAGTGTTGGAGATGATGTCAGAGTGAACAGAAGGCCAAATCGTGCAGGACACTGTAAGCCACAGTCAGAACTTTCAGTTCTGCATGAGGGAAGCCTTTGGAGAGTTTTGAGCAGAGGAATAACACAATTCTGTCTGCTTTTAAAAGGGTCATCCCAGAGTAACATAATTTTTGTCTACTTTTAAAAGGGTCATCCCATAGCAGTTTCATTGACAAAAGATGAGAGAAAAGCATGGGCATTTTTAAAACTCTTATTTTGAGATGTCAAGTAAAGAATTTTGTTTCATTTTTAAGGAATTTGTATCTGTCACCTGTCCTTGAGAATATACCTTTGGAAAGGGGAAAAACCCACGGAGCTCTTTTCCTCAGGAGCAATGGAAAATCTTCCTAGACCCTACAGAAGCAAATTCTATTTCTGCAATGTTTTCATGACAATCTTAAGAGATAATGGAACTTAAGGAATCCACTCCTGAGGCTCCTGAACCACACTTAATCTTATTATGATTATACAGACATTTACAAAATATCGTCATACCTATATCTCATTCCATTCTTATATCAGCCCTATGGGGTACACAAGAAAGGTGAGCATGTATCTAATGTTTAAAGAAATCAGCTCACCAAGTTCTTCTAGCTCATTGAAAATGCTTGGGCAAGGATCTAGATTTTCTGTGTCCTAGATTTCTATTATCCCACACCTCTCTTTGGTTTCAACTGCGTTCCCACCCAGTGCCCACCTTTTATCCCAGGTCACTCCCTCTCATATGATGCCTGCATAATCTCCTCCATTGTTTCCCAGTTCATGCCAGGCCTCTTTCAAAAGCTTCTCAGATGCCTAACTCCAACGCTGCTTTTCCAGATACATCACCTATAACTAAGCTTCACATGCCAATTATCCCTACTGGAAACATTCCTTTTTTATTAAATTCATAGAGGTAACATTGGTTAATAGAATTATATAGGTTTTAAGTATACAATTTAATAATACGTTTATGTATATTGCATTGTGTATTCACCACCCAAAGTTAAATTTCCTTTTGTCACCATATATTTGACCCCTTTTGCTCTTTCTTTCCTCTCCCCCGCTTTCCCTGTGGTAATCACTAAACTGTCATCTATTCTATCAGTTTTTGTTTGTCTGTCTTGTTCGTTTGTTGCTTTCAGTTCTATATCCCACATATAAGAGAAATCATATGGTTCTCAACTTTTTCTGTCTGACTTATTTTGCTTAGCATGATAATCTCAAGATTCATCCTTGTTGTCATTCTTAACCCTTTCTCCAACCATGCTCAATTAATTCCTGATCCTACTGAAATCGCTCCCAAACTCAGAAGCTGTTTCAAACATACCCATCCTTAACCTGGACTCTAACACCCTCATCACATACATAGTAGTTCTCATACTTCAGCATGCATCAGATGCACATTGAAAGTTTGTTCAAATGTATTGCTGGGCCCCACATTCAGAGTTTCTGACTCACGAGTTCCAGGAGGGTTCTGAGAACTTGCATTTTAATGAGTTCTCAAGTGATGTTAATGCTGCTGGTTTGAGAAACTGCTCTGTGCTTACACAGCCTCACTCCAAACCTCAGTAGTGTTCTCTGCTTGAGCTCCGACTATGATTGAATTCATCTCCCCTTCAGGTTCTGTGCCTCGTCTTGCTTGTTCTTCTTCCCTTGGTATCAATAAGAGAATTCAAACTTCCCACCTCTGAGCCATTTACAGCACTAAACTTCCATTTTCACCAGTATTGTATCATGTAATTCAACAACATTACAAATCACATACTCCTTAACAGAGGACTAAATTTTTTCATGCAAATGTGTTCAAGCTATACTTAAAATTGAAATTGAAAAATTAGATTCTTTACTTTACTTTGAATATAGCGGAATTTGGTAAACTATGGAGAGACAAAGAACTTTTTAAGCGCTTGCAGGTTTAGGACCAAGAATCAAGCTGGTCTACTTTGGCGAGATGATCACACACACACACACACACACACACATACACACACATTCACACACCTTTACATACACACATATTATTTTCTCTTTCTCTCCTCTCCCATTAACTTGTCCAACCCCCTCCTCTCCTGCACCCCACAGCCCAGGTAGATCGATTCCTTAGAGGAAGGATATCTCCACAAAACGGAAAATTTTCCCAGCCTCTCTTGGATTTTTATTGTGACTTTTGTGTCTCACTACTCAAACCACTAGGGGAAATAACACAAATAGGTAGGATTAGATGCACGCACAGAGATACACGCCCAGGGAACTAGGTGCCTCACGATGAGCACATTAGGGAACTACAAATCCATTCAGAGGAGACTTGAAAACTCTTAATCACTGACAGGAAATGCATTTTATTTGTTTCAGAATACTAAAGGAAGTAATCTTCTAGAGCCACCAATACTGCTCTCCATCTATGAATGAGCTTTTAGATTGTATAATGAGAACAGTCTTATGGATAGAGTTTCTCTCACATCTTCCTCTTGGAACCAGAAACACATTCAAGTATGTCTGATGCATCAGTGCACCACTGCTCCTGTAAACCAACTACTGTCAGACACTAAGACTATGCTGGTTCTTTGGTAAATTCATTAATTCTTTGTTCCTTTGTTTTTGTTAGGCCCTGCATTCCTGAGGAGTGCTCAGGGTGATATGGTCACAGTAAAGGCTCACTCTGGTATCACAGAGTTCACACTATACAAGTCACTTAGGGAAAATGGGGCTCAAATGTCTTGGATATTTGCGGGGGGTGGGAGAACATGAAATTTCCTTCAGCAGCCTGAGTCTTGTATCACTTAGTTTCTAATATTAGTGAGTGAAGTTTTGATTGAATAATATCCTTCAGCAAAGCAATTAATGCAGGCTGTTATTTTTTCAGAGTTGTTGGAAAATGACAAATGAATATTGACAAAGAAGTAGGCGAGCAGACTCTCTTGTCCTTTGGATTCGTCTCTAGATTAACTTTCAAAATACAAATATTTAAAGGAAGGAGAATCCCTGCACCTACAATTCTAAAAGCGCTCTTTCCTGGGCAAGTGGCTTAAATCCCCAGCAAGTGGTGGGGTTTATGGAGGAGGAACTGGCTCCTTTAGCAGTTCCTATGGAAAGAATTGCCCAAGCTCCTCGTTCCTCCTCTTCTCTCCAACTGGTCATTTATTACATCACTTGAAGTGAATAGAAAGATGAACAACATGGATTAAGATTCACCATTTGAGCTAACAATACGTGTACTTTGGATGTGAGGGCAGTAGAAATAGATGCAGTGAGATCTCAAATCATCTGTGTCATTCATTTTTCCATCTTTCTCTGATCCCATATTCCACAGTGAACTAAAATTTCACTGCAGCACAAATGTCAAAAGGTCTTGGACATTATGAAGTCAAATGACTAGGTGGGAGTTAAGACTTACGAGGTCTGGTTCCAGGTCAAAACTCATGAATTGGAATTATATTTCTCTTCTTGATGCCAAGGACTTCCTGGCTTGTGAGTACAGTAAGTCAATTCATGTCTCATGTTTCTGTCTACTGTCTTGAAAGGCCCAGAATATCTCCTTTATGTCAAATCGAGTTTGATATTATTCTACTACCCTCACTACATGGATTTATCAAAGTTATTCCTAACTGGAATAAGTATCTTTTTTCAGGCCCACGGCTAACAGTTGGACATGCTGTGAAAAACAGTGCAAGGAAACCTCAGTCACACAGAGACATGACTCTGCAGATGTAGGTGGCCGTCTTAATTGTTTTCAACCATAGGTTCCAAAAGGGGAGACTTTTATTTTTCATGTTTATCATCGTACCCGAGAACCTACCACAGTTCTAGGAACGTAAATGGTGAATAAACATTTGTTAAATGCCTAAATGAATAAGTAAATGGAAAATGGGCTACAATTTAAATTCAGCATTCAATTTTTTTTTAATTAAAAGCCCTTTAGATGGTCAAGAGTATGGGGAGCACAGCAAAGGGAATGCAGTCGGCATTAATGTAATGGCTAGGTGTGGAACCAAAGGAGAGAAAGAGCAATCAGAGGGATGGTTTCATAAACTATATAAATCTCTAACCAATGTACTATATACTTGAAACTAAACAAACAAACAAACAAACGAAAAACATTAACTATATTCTCCTACCTAAAAATGATAGCCTTTGGCCTGGCAAACACAGGTATAGTTATGAAAAGTATATTTGAAATTATAACTCTATTAGAAATTTTGGTACATATGGTCATCATAATTACAGCCTATTAAACTAAATTGCTTGGATAAAATTTAGATTTTCATTAAAAAGGTGTTAATTATAAAGAATATTTTTTGTAATCATTCTAGAAATCTTGTTAATCAATGCAAATATCCAAAATTTTCTTGGCAATAAAACATATATCCTCTGGGTTTGCTTTAGGTTTCATCAAATACTGAGAAACAGGCCACTTGCTCTCTGAAGATTGGACACATGGCATAAGGATGCAATTTTGTGAGTATCTTAACAGTGTCATTAGTAAATAATATGGTCAATTAACCTACTTTTGTAGTCAATATATCACTATATTTAAAATATCGATGGTGGCTTACCCAGCGAAATATCTTGAACTTTAACTCTATCCATTATTCAATTGAGGAAAGTATAAGATGATGAATAAACAATTTATGCCCTTTAGGGCTTAATTCCATCAAAAATGAAGGCATGGGGTGGCTCTATAGTGTAGTGATTAGCACGTCTGCTTTACATGCAGAAGGTCCTTGGTTTGCATCCCAGGTGGAGCCACGGACCATATGCCGGGTGCGCCAAACCTGAGTGTGCCAAACCCGGGTGCGCCAGGCCCCAGGTGCGCCAGGCCCCGGGTGCACATCAGGAGCATGTGGGAGGAGACGGTCAACCTTCAGAGTCCAATTCTTGAGAGGAAATGGCAATATCCAAGATCAGGGTAAAAGCAGGGGAAGGGAATTAAAGAGGAGTATAAAAAATAATGAAGGCACATGGTTTTATATACTAAAAAAGTGGACATATCAGCTGCAAAGTACCTCAAAATTTCAGCCATGATGTAGAATGGTGCAGCTTCGGGGAACACGAGCCACTGAAAATGGTGGCCTCCAAAAGAAATCATGTACAGGGGACATAGTAGCTGGCATCAGTTATTTAAGCCCCACTATCACCACCACCATCACCATAATGGAAGAAAAATTAGACTTCTTTTGTATAGGTTCATTGAAAGGGATGAGTCCAAGATCATTGTGTATAAGTAATAAAAGAGACAGATTTTGCTCAACACGAAGAAGTACTTTGAGAGAACCAGAGCTCCTCAAGATGGAAATGGACTGAATTGTTCAGCAAATCCAGATGCCACCTAGCAGAATGGGATCTACAGGGAGCTAGATAGAGGGTTTTCAAACCATTTTACAAAACCCTGAGAGTTCTCAGCTGCTTTCTGAGAGCAGAAAAGCAAAGAGGCTTGAGACTCCCACCCACAGTTACATGCTTATCTGATTTTTATTGGACTTCTACATATGAAACTCCTACTATGGAGGCAACTTTACAGCTATTTTTGTGTCAGATTTATACTCAACTGTGCTTCAAAGTAGAAGGATATATCCGAAGTTTACAGTGAGACTGGAGGTTATAGAAATATTTGAAATGAAATGAGGTTTGTTCCAAACCAATCTCCAAATGGGCCAGTGTATCTAGGAGTTACTGGCTTTGCACATTGATATAAAAAGAAAAAAACCCTTAAGTCTCTCTGGTCTCCAGTTTCATTATCTGCAAAAGAGAGAGATAAATCACACCCCCTATAGCTCAAAGTGTCATTTGGAAGACAAAATGTACATTCTCAATGTACATGTTCATTACTATTCACTCCTTAATTGCTTCTGTGTCTCTAACAGCTTTGGGATCCCAGAACACAACAACACATTTTGTGACTGAGTTTGTCCTCCTGGGTTTCCCTGGTCCAAGGGAGATGCAGAACTTCTTCTTCTCGTTAATCCTGGTAGTCTATCTGCTGACGCTGCTGGGGAATGGGGCTATTGTCTGTGCCGTCAAATGGGACAGGCAGCTCCACACACCCATGTACCTCTTCTTGGGAAACTTTGCCTTCCTAGAGATGTGGTACGTTTCCACCACTATTCCAAACATGTTGGCTAACATCCTCTCTGATACCAAGACCATCTCCTTCACTGGCTGCTTCCTTCAATTCTATTTCTTTTTCTCACTGGGCACAGCAGAGTGTTTCTTCTTATCAGTTATGGCTTATGATAGGTACCTGGCCATCTGCCGCCCACTCCGTTACCCCTCCATCATGACTGGGAAGTTCTGTCTGATCCTGGTCTGTGTTTGCTGGGTGAGTGGATTTCTTTGCTATCCAGTCCCCATTGTCCTTATCTCCCAACTTTCCTTCTGTGGACCCAACATCATCGATCACTTTGTGTGTGACCCAGGCCCATTGTTCGCACTGGCCTGCATCCCTGCTCCTTCTACTGAGCTTATCTGCTACACAGTCACCTCAATGAACATCTTTGGACCCTTCCTTTTTATCTTGGGGTCTTATACTCTGGTTCTCAGAGCTGTGTTTCGTGTTCCCTCTGGTGCTGGTCGAACTAAAGCTTTCTCCACATGTGGGTCCCACCTAATGGTGGTGTCCCTGTTCTATGGAACCCTTATGGTGATGTATGTGAGGCCGACATCAGAGAACCCAGCAGGAATGCAGAAGGTCATCACTTTGGTATACTCAGTTGTGACTCCGCTCTTAAATCCCCTTATCTATAGCCTCCGAAACAAAGACATGAAAGATGCCCTAAGGAGAGTTCTGGGATTAGGAATTAACCAAAACTGAGACATGTCTTGAAAGAGAGGGAGAATCTGGCACTTCTGACCTTAATTACTTATAACAACATTAGAGAATAGCTTCAAGAAATCATGTTCTAGCTTCCAATTAAGTAGAGGAAGAGACATATTTTTCACAGTCCATAGCAGTTCAAGTTCAGCTTATTCATGATAAATGTTCAATAAAACATTTTTAACAAGTGTAACCTCACTGAGTTAATTGTATGGTGTTATTGTGTACATATTTTTACTGTGATGTATCTTTCCTGATTTAATGCTAGCTGGTAGGATAATGAAATGTGTGTACTGGAGCCTTTCATGAGAGGGTACAGTCTTCGAAATTCAGAAACCAAATATTTTTAAAGACAATGGTTACAGTATCCATTTAAAAAAAAAAAACAATAATGGACATTTTCCATTGTTTGAGGCTTTCACACCAAAAACAGAGTATGTCTCATACCTCTATCACTTGTAGATAAAGTATAAACTTCTCTTCCTGCCTTTAAAGTGTTCGCTCAATAAACTGCTCCATGCTGTCTTCTCTCGTACCGATCCACTAAGCCCTGAACTTTACATTGATCAGTCTTGTTATTTTACCTTAAATGCATTTTCTCCCAACTAGGCATTTTTACTCATAGTGCTTCCTCCCCAAATCAATTGTAACAACCCCAATACTTCTTGTCTTATGGAATAACAATGCCCTAAACATAATTTTATGCCTCTCAGAAAGCTGAAAGCAAAGTCAGAAAATTATTCAGAGAAATTATACCAAGAACGAATTCCATTTTTGTGCCCAAATTCCACGCTGAAACAGGAAAGACATCAGCCAAGGCCAATCTACTTAAAATGAGTGTATACTCTTTGAGTTATGGCCATACCGAGAGGTATGCCAGAAGGATAGGCCTGCTGGTGCTAAATGAGGAAATACTCTAGTACAGTATTTCTCAAACCACCAAATCGTGTTGGCAACATTGGTCAGAAAACATGGGGCATTTGGGGACACTATTTCTTTGAAATTAAAGTTATATCTTTTTTTTTTCCCCCATAGCTGATGATTCTAATCCAAGCATCAGTGTGGTCTTCTGTAGATTTGTTCTAAACTCTAAAATATGTTTGTTTGTTTGTTTGCTTGTTTAGCATTTTATTTTATTATTAGTTTCAAGTATAGAATACATTGGTTAGACATTTATGTAGTTTATGAACAATGCCCCGATTACTCTATCACCCCTCTGGCCCTACACATAGCAATTACATTACTGCTGACTACATTCCCTATGCCGTGTTCCCCATCCCTGTGACCTATCAACTACTAATTTGTACTTCTTTAACCCTTCACCTCTTTCCTTCATGCTCCCAACCCCCATTCCTCTGGCCATGAAAGTTTGTCCTCTATATTTGTGACTCTGTTTTTGATTAGTTTGTTCTTTTTGTTCCTTAGAGTCTACATATAGGTGAAAACATATGGTATTTATCTTTATCTGACTTAGTTTGCTCAGCATAATAACCTCTAGGTCCATCCATATCATTGTAATTGGTAGGATTTCATTTTTTTTCACAGCTGAGTAATATTCTACTGTATATATGAACCATAACTTCTTTATCCAATCATCTGTTGATGGGCATTTAGGCTGATTCCATATCTTGGCTATTGTGCGTTTGTGAATACAGGGACGTATAGATCTTTACAAATTACTGTTTTGGTTTTCTTTAGATAAATCCACAGAGGTGTAACTGCTGAGTCAAAAGGTAGATCCATTTTTAATTTTTTGAGGCACCACCAGACTTTTCCATAATGGCTACACCTATTTGCAATTCCACCAACAGTGTGCGAGGGTTCTTTTTTCTCCACATCTTTGCCAGCACTTGTTTTTTGCTTCATTGATGATAGCCATTCTGACAGGTATGAAGTGATATTTCATTGTGGTTCTGATTTGCATTTCTCTGATGACTAGTGACCTTGAGCATCTTTTCATATGTCTTTTGGCCATCTGTATTTCCTTTTTGAAGAAATAGCTATTCAGATCTTCTGCCCATTTTCTTATTGGACTTTTTGGGTTTTTGGTTGTTGAGTTGTATGAGGTCTTTATATATTTTGGGTATTAACCCCTTATCAGATATATCGTAAACAAGTATACTTAGTAGGATGTATTTTCATTTTATTTATGGTTTCTTTTATAGTGAAAAAATGTTTTAGTTTGATGCAGTGCAATATGTTTATTGCTAACTATACTTTCTGCTCCATAGTACATAGTACATAGTACGATATTTGGTATAATACAAAATTATCTTCTTTGAGTAAAATTGTCCTTCAGAAAAGAATTTAATTTGTGCTTTTGTGTATCTCATGGCAAAAAAAATCGCATATCCTCTTTGAGAAACACAAGCTTAATGAGACCAGGGGGTTCCCCCAGAGGAAATGCTGCACATTATTTTTAATAATCCCTATGGGCCAACTTTACAGAAATATTAATGAAACCCACAAGCAAGAAGTAAGAAGGTTCCTAGAGAAAGCATGGAAAGTTATAAGGTCACATGATTCTCAGATACCTGAGAATTCTCAGTAGTGGCTAAAAATGACACATAAATTAAAACTAGCACATGGTTTCAAAACACCCTGTAGGAAATAGGCTACTAGAATTTTATGGTGCAAAAGAAGTAAAGTAAGCCATGCATGAAGCTCTCACACAGTGATTCCACATTAAAGCCAGTAAAAGAGAATCTTCGTGATCTCCTTGTAAAGCTTCATGGTCCATAGGAGACATCTTCTCTGATGGGCATTGCTGTGTTATACACCTCACGTGGGCCTATTCCCCTATACCTTTGTTCATTCAATATGCTCAAGTGATTGAGCATCAAAAATATTGATTTCTCCTTCAGCTCAAGCACAAAAAAATTTTAAAATCTCTCAGAGTAGTTATATCACCATGGAACTCACACTCTCCAAAATAAGTTCAATAACCGGTGCCAAAGTCATCTACAGGTCTTCCCCTTCTCAAAAACGTTGAGTGCACCAGGAGTAGTATAACATTTATAGGTATTTTGAATAAAACAATATGGAACTAGCTCCATCCACTGGAATGGAAACCAAAAGAAAATAAAGGTGTGGCAGAGGGAGCTTCATTTTCAGCTCTTCTCTGTGCATTCCATTACTCATGGGCACTGTCAGGACAGATGACATTAAAAAACAATAATGATGGTAAAAACAAATCAGTGTGTATGAGGACGAAGATTTACATAGGATTTAATAGTGAATATGTTAGGAACTGTGTCCTACAATTATTTTGGAAATATCCATGACATTCATTTACCAGGCTTTCCCTACAGCTGACTAATAGTTTTTCTGTGAGGACTTTTTGTTATTGTTGTTTTTCTACTGTCACATAGAATAGTCTACATCTCAAATACATAGAACTAAGTCTTGTGCATTTTGATTTTCAGTCAAAGTCTGTGAACCTGAGTTCAAGTCATTATTGTTGATGTTCCAGAGGTCAGTGGCTGCTCTCTGCATTGCTATGTTCCCGTCTTGTTGAGGAGTGGTGTCTTCTTTGGAAAGCACAGAGTTCCCATAGTGGGGAGTCATTTTTTCTCACCACAATGATCATCAATGCAGGTTAGTTTAGCTCTTCATAATCATTCTAGTTTCGAACCCTAAAAGAACTTAACCTCATCTTTCAGCTTCTTTCTCTTGGTTTCTCCACAAAACAACAACCTGCTCTGATATAACCAGCTCAACAGGAAACTTATGTTTGCTTCTAAATGAGCAGGTTCATAGTTCACTTTCTGCTATACTAACTTACTGAGCCCACAAGGGCTGCATCATTATACATGTATTTATCTTATTTAATATAACCTCACTGAATAGAAGAGGTTTTTTTCCTATTTGATTATGTTCAGTGAGTACTCTAAATATCTTATTTATACCACTTCTATCAAAATTATTTTTAGGGGAAATTCTCTTATCAGTCAAAAAATTAAAAGTATCTTGTTAAAAACTCTGGAGATTCCAGTATGTCACACCTATCATTGTGCTCTTTTCTCTGAGTTGTATTTGATTCTTTAAAAGACATTTACCTTGGTGATGATGTTCTAAAGAGAATAAGGGTAAATTTTGAAAGATGAGTGAATAATTACTTTCGAAACACCTTTGTTTCCTTTTCTTTTTTCTTTTATTTTGAAAGCTGGGTGGCTATTTTTTAAATAGACTAAAGTAATATCTTCCAACAGTGAATTTTATCTTCCAAGAAAATTCAATAGTGAATTTTAAGGGCAACGAGAGGCACCAGTAAGGAGAGCTTTAGAAGAGAATCACCTGGTGATTTTAATTTTCTTCTTCCATACATCTCATATGTTGTATTCATCTTTAATGACGTACATTTTAAATGTACATGAAGATATATTAGAAGAGATGTCAGAAACATGGCAGAGTAAGAGACATCCCCTGGATCTCTCTCCTTGAAACAACAATAAGCTAAACATCTAAAACTCAACAGAAAACACCCAAACTACACAGCAGCATGTCTGAGCATGGGATCTGTATTTAGAGCGACTACAGGTCAAAACCCTGGTGTTGGGTGGTGGACTAGGAGAAACAAAGAAGCTGCCTCTCTCTCAGCTCCCAGAGCTCCCTGTAGGAGGAGAGGGAGGGGAGAAAGAGCTACAAGTTCCCTGAACAGTCCTGCCTGGAAGTGATGTGAGCTCCACATGGCTGGCGGCAGTGCCTCGTCATCAGGGCAGATGCAGAGAAACGGGGATGGCAGAAAAGCGGGGATGGCAGACAAATGACATTTGATTTTTACCAGCCACAGTTGCAAAATCAAGGCTGAGCCACAGCCCTTAGCCTCCAACCTAGAAGGTCCTTCCCTCAATATCTTCCAAGACTGATCACCGCAGAGCCCCAGGGGAATCTGAGCAAATGCTACTGAAGCTGTTGCTAACACTGACAGAAACTGAGACTGAGGATAGCGAGCATCATTATACATCTATAAGGAAAAAAAAAGACATTATTAAGACTTTATATAAAACAAAGATCAAAGAGGCTTAGACACCACCTACTGGAAACCAAAAGAAAAACACCTTCTTTGCAACAGGCTATAGACCATTATATAATAAACCTTCTTTCTGGGGGAAAAAAAAATCAGAATACACTTCCATTAATGCCCAGGCAGAGAAATAGTCCATTAAACACCATGAACAACCAAGGTGACAAGGCATCTCAGAAAGAAAGAGAAAAATCTCCAGAAAATAAGCTTACAGACATAGAAATATGCAACTTAAATGATAGAGAATTCAGGATAGTACTTCTGAGAAAACTCAATGGAATCTGAAACGAATCATATCAACAATTTTAGAAATTGAAAAAACAACTAGATGAGCAGAATGAATTCTTTAGCAAGGAGATTGAAACCCTCAAAAAGAACCAAACAGACCTTCTGGAGACAAAAAACATACTGCATTGTCTATAGCCATGCAACCCTGAACATGCCCGATCTTGTCTGATCACAGAACCTAAGCAGGGTCAGGCTTGGTTAATACTTAGATGGGAGACACCCTAGGAAGACCATGTGCTGTAGGCGTTAAACAAACACATGCACGCACACACTGCAAGAGTTGAAAAATGAAATAACAAATTTGAGAAATAGAGTCAAATGGAGAAAAGGATCAGTGATATCGAAGACAGAAATCTAGAAATAAATCAGAAGGAAGAAGAGAGAAACCAAAGAATGAAAAATAATGAAAAAGAAATACAAAAACTAGCTGATACCATCAGGAGAGGAAACATAAAAATAATGGGACTATTCAAAGCAGAGAAAAAGGAGCAGGGATTAGAAAGCATTTTCAGACAAATAGTAGACTAGAATTTCCCAAATCAAAGGAATGAGCTGGAGCTTGGAATTCAAGAAGTCAACAGAACACCCAATTATCTCATCTCAAAAAGGCCTTCACCAAGATTATTGTATTAAAATTATCAAAAATCTATAACAAAGACAGAATTCTCCAGGCAGCCGGGGAAAAGAAGACGGTAACCTCTAAATGAAAACTCATTAGATTATCGTCGGACTTCTCAGCACAAACCTTACAAGCCAGAAAGGAGTGGAATCAAATATTCAAAATATTAAATGAAAGGACTACCACCAAGAATAATGTATCCAGCTAAGCTCTCCTTTAGACATGAAGGAGAAATTTCCAGACATACAAAAATTGACAGAATTCTCCACTACGAGGCCTGCACTACAGGAAATACTGAAAGGGGTCAGCTCCTAAAACAAAATGACAAAAAGTACATAATTAGGAGTAAGGTGACTAGCAGGCCGGTAGAAGCAAAGGATTGCAACCCTCACTAAAATAGGGCATATTAGCTTAAAAAAAAAGAAGAGATTTGCTATAACATAGTAATGAACATTCAGCATACGTAGAAACAAATTGAGACAACAATGACTGAAAAGGGAAGGATTCAAAGATCCAGATTCGGAAAGGGGAATGGAGATAAGCCATGTGCAGAAGAAAAGGGAGGACTGTATATATATATATACAGTCCTCCCTTTTCTTCTGCACATGCCTTTCTATATATGTATATATATATATATATACATATATATATATATATACATATATATATATATATAACTATCCTTTACATATTCGTAATGGCAACCTCATGGCAAAGATTCAGAATCGAAGTATATAACATAAAAAGAGAAGAACCAGAGGGAAAACCCACAAAAGCCAACCAAAATAAAGAAAACAGAAACACAAGGACAGGAAGCAATGGAAACACCAAGCTAACAGAAAGCAAAATATAAAATGGCCATAAGAAGACTTCATATATTAATAATCACCCTAAATGTAAATGGACTGAACTCACCAATAAAAATGCAGAGTTGAAATTAGATCAAAAACAAAACCCAATTATATGCTGCCTACAGGAGACACATCTCAGTTCCAAAGACAAATATAGACTCAAAGTGAAAGGGTGGAAAATGATATTTCAAGCAAATGGCATTCACAGAAAAGCGGGAGTAGTGGTACTAATATCAGACAAAATAGACTTCAAAATAAAAAAGGTAAAGAAAGATACTGAGGGACACTTCATAATGATAAAGGGAATCATGCACCAAGAAGACATAACACTTATTAATATCTATGCTCCCAATCAGAGAAGCCTCGAAATATATAAAGCAATTACTAACAAAACTAAAGGGAGAAACAGACCAAAACACTATCGTAGTAGGGGACCCACTGTAGAATATGAACAGATTATCCAAACAGAAAATCAATAAGGAAATAACAACTTTAAATGACACATTAAACCAACTGGACAAAATTGACATTTACAGAGCCTTTCATCCCAAAACAGCTGCTTATACATTCTTCACCAGTGCACATGGACATTCTCAAATATTGACCACATACTGGGACGCAGAGATAGCCTCAACAAGTATAAAGGGGTTGAAATCAAAACAACCATATTCTCTGATTATAATGCTTTGAAACTAGATATCGACTGTAAAAAAAAAAAAAGTGGGAAGAACAACAAATAGATGGAGATTAAACAACATGTTACTGAAGAATAACTGGGTCAGAGAAGAAATAAAGAGAGATCAAGAGATACATAAAACGAATGATACTGACAGTACAACATATCAAAACTTTTGGGACACGGCAAAAGTGACCATAAGAGGAAAGTTCATATCATTACAGGCCTAGCTCCAAAAACAAGAACAAGCCCAAATAAACAACCTAACACTTCATATTTAAAATCTAGAAAAGGAAGAACAAATGAAGCCTAAAGTTAGCAGATGGAAAGAAATAATCAAACTTAGAGCAGAAATAAATGAAATTGAAAACAAAAAAAAATAGAAAAAAATAAATGTATCAAAGAGTTTGTTCTTTGAGAAGGATAATAAAATTGACAAACTCCTGGCTAGACTCACTAAAGAAAAAAGAAAAAGGACACAAATTTTAAAAAATCACAGATGGAAAGGGCAGAAATTAATTCAGACACTGCAGAAGTACAAAGGATCTTACAAGAATAGTATGAAAATGTATATAACACCTAACTTAATAACCTAGAAGAAATAGACCAGTACTTAGAAAAATACAACTTTCCTAGACTGAATCACAAGAACTGGAAAATCTAAAGAGACCGATCAGCAGAATGGACATTGAAACAATCATCAAAAAACTACCAAAAAGTAAAAGTCCAAGACCAGATGGCTTCACCAGTGAATGCTACCAAACATTCAAAGATTTAATACCTATTCTCCTCAAACTCTTCCAAAAAATCAAAGAGGAGGCAATACTTCCCAACTCATTTTATGATGCCAATATCACTCTGATACCAAAACCAGGTAAAAATAACACAAAAAAAGAAAACTACAGACCAATACCTATTATGAACAAAATGAAAAAATCCTAAATAAGATACTAGTGAACATAATACAGCAACATATTAAAAAGATTATACACCACGATCAAGTGGGCTTCATCCCAGAGGCACAAGGATGGTTCAACATATGCAAATCGACCAATGTGATACCACATAAACAAATTAAAAAATAAGAATCATATGATCATATTAATAGATGAAGAAAAAGCCTTTAACAAGATACAGCATCCATTTATGATCGAAACACTTAATGAAATCAGTATAGAAGAAAAGTAGCTTAGCATAATAAAGGCCATCTATGACAAACCCTGAGCCAACATTATACTTAATGGTGAAAAACTAAAAACCTTCGCTCTAAGATCAGGGACAAGGCAAGGCTGTCCACTATCGCCACTGTTATTCAGTATAATATTGGAGGTCCTAGCGAGTGCAATCAGAAAAGAGAAAGATATAAAAGGCATCCAAATAGGAAACGAAGAAGTCAAACTGTCACTATTTGCAGATGATATGATTCTTCATATAGAAAACCCTAAAGACTACACAAGAACACTACTAGAAACAATAAGCAAATACAGTAAAGTCTCTGGATACAAAATCAATGTTCAAAAATCCATAGCGTTCCTATACTCTAACAACGAAGTGTCAGAAAAAGAAGTGGAAAAAATAATTCCTTTTGCAATTGCAACAAAGGAATAAAATACCTAGAAATAAATTTAATGAAACATGTGAAGGACCTATATAATGAAAGCTACAAGACCCTATTTAAAAAAATAGAAGAAGATACAAAGAAATGGAAAGATATTCCATGTTCTTGGATTGGAAGACTCAACATAGTTAAAATGACTATATTACCTAAAGCATTATACAGATTTAATGCAATCCCCATCAAAATCCCATTGGCATTTTTTAAAGAAATGGAACAAAAAAACATGAGATTTATATGGAAGCACATAAGACCCCGAATTGCCAAAGCCATCCTGAGAAAAAAAAAAAAAAATGAGGCTGGAGCCATCACTCTGCCCAACTTCAAATTATGCTACAAAGCCACAGTAATCAAAATGGCATGGTATTTCAGGAAAACAGACATGTTTATATGGGCAAACAATTTTCAACAAAAAAGCCAAAAACATAAAGTGGAGAAAAGAAAGCCTCTTCAATAAATGGTGCTGGGAAAACTGGAAAGCCACCTGCAAAACAATGAAACTAGACTGTTGTCTATCACCGCACACCAAAATTAACTCAAAATGGATTACGGACCTGAATATAAGACCTGAAACAATAAAATGCATAGAAGAAAACATAGGAATGAAACTCAAGGACCTTGAACTTAAAGAGGATTTTATGAATTTGACCTCAAAGGCAAGGGAAGTAAACGCTAAAATAAATGAATGAGACTACATCAAACTAAAAACTCGTGCGCAGCAAAAGAAATTGTCAACAAGGTAAACAGACAATATTCTGAATGGGAAAATATATTTGCAAGCAACATCTCCGATAAGGGCCTAAGATCCAAAATATACAAAGAACTCATATGACTCAATAATAACAAAAAAACAAACGATCCAATTAAAAAATGGGCAGAGGACCTGAACAAACACTTCTCCCTAGAGGACATACAAATGGCCTACAATCATATGAAAAGATGCTCAGCATCACTAGCTTTTAGGGAAATGCAAATCAAAACCATAATGAGATACCATCTCACACCTGTTAGAATAGCTATAATCAACAGGACAAGTAATAACAAATGTTGGAGAGGACGTGGAGAAATAGGAACCCTCATACACTGTTGGTGGGACTGCAAATTGGGACAGCCACTATGGAATACAGTATGGAGGTTCCTCAAAAATCTGAGAATTGATCTACCATATGATCCAGCAATCCCTCTACTGGATTTTTACCCCAAATACTTGAAAACTCATATCCATAATGATTATTGCACACTGATGTTCATAGCAGCATTATTCACAGTGGCCAGGACATGGAAGTAACCAAACTGTCCTAATGATAGATGATTGCCTAAAGAAGCTTTGGTACATATATACAATGGAATATCATAAGAAATGAAATACTGCCATTTGTGACAACTTGGATGCAACTTGAGATAAGCCAGACAGAAAAGTTGAAAATCATGTGATATCACTTATATGTGGGATATAAACTTAAAAGCAACAAATGAGCAGGACAAACAAACAGAGACTCATGGACGTGGACAATAGACTAGTGGTTACCATAGAGGAGGGAGGAGGTGGGAGTCTGTAGGTCAACAGGGAAAAAATATTTAAATCATTTCTTCAATTAAAAATATTAATTAATTAATTAATTTTTAAAAAAGAAAAAGAAATAGATGGTATTACTTAATGAATGTTAATGTTCTTAGTGTGATGACAATATTGTGGCTATTTAGGTGAAAAGTTATCATTAGAAGATGCGCATATATTTCAGATGGTATATGTGTCTTGCTTTTCTATAGTTTAGCAAAATAAATAAATACATAACCAACCAAGCAAATAAAAAATGAAATATAAAAAATAAATGTACATGAAGCATGATGATAAATCACCATGGGAATTAATCATCATGAAGTGAATAACAGTGATTTTTATTGACAAAAACAAAAGATTAAATACCAAATTATAAATGAGCTGTAGTGCAATATAAATGTCTTTAAATGGAAAATAGAAAAATGTATAAATTATTTACTATCTGAATATCCTTGTTGATTTTCTTCTGGTATCATGAAAGAAATTAGAGAAATTAAATTCTCCTAATGAAAATAGATTAAGAGGGGAATGGAATCTAAAATAGCATCAAAACTAATACCACTTAAAACTGTAAAAAGTGTCAGATTCCAATCTGTTTTTAAAGATAGCTTATGTGTCCTCACATTTTGAAGTGAATAGCACTAATTGTTATATATGAACACTTTCACTGAAAAAAATTAGATGTAAGACAAAACATTTTGCCTCTATTTCACGATTTCTTTACATCAAAAGATGAAATTTACCTGATTTTGTCTACTGACAAAAAAGTTCAAGCAGCCTAGAACTGTACATTTATTAAGAATTAAGGTCAAAGGGCTCATGCAGAATAGGGTACAATTAATTCAAGACTTGTTTTCGAATATTCAATACATTTCCCTGTATCAATCAAACTCCCTGTCCTAAGAAAAGTTTCAAATGCCTCAGTGGTAGAGTAACTTGTCATTATCTTTCATCTTCTCTCCACAGGCTGGGGACAATGAATAAGTCAGGGATATCTACTGTGACACAGTTTGTCTTGTTGGGCTCTCCTGGTCCCTGGAAAGTGCAAATCATTCTTTTCTCAATGATTTTTTTGGTCTACATCTTGACTCTTTCTAGGAATATGGCCATCATTTGTGCAGTTTTGTGGGACAACCAACTTTACACCCTTATGTACATGCTCCTGGCCAACTTCTTTCTAGAGATCTGGTATGTGACCTGCACAGTCCCCAACATGCTGGTTAATTTTCTTTCCAAAACCAAGACCATATCGTTTTCTGCTTGCTTCACTCATTTCTGCTTCTTCTTTCCCCTGGGTACAACTAAATGCTTCTTCCTCTCTGTCATGGCTTATGATCAATACCTAGCCATCTGCTGTCCACTGCACTATCCCTCAGTCTTACTGGACAGCTCTGTGCCATTCTCATATCTCTCTGTTGGCTCGTTAGGTTCCTTGGACATTCAACTTCTATTTTCTTTATTTTCAACTATCTTTCGGTGGTCCCAACATCATTGATCACATTCTTTGTGATGTGGACCCACTAATTGTCCAATGCACCTACACTCATCATCGAGCATGTTTTTCATTCTGTGAGCTCTCTTATCCTCATTCTCACCATGTTGTACATTCCAGGGTCATATATCCTGGTGCTCAGAGCTGTGCTTCAGGATCCTTCTTCAGCTGGGCAGGAAAAGGTCTTCTCTACCTGTGGATTCCACTTAGTTGTGGTGTCTCTGTTCTATGGAACCGTAATGGTGATGTAGATTAGAAACAAGACGAGAGTGTCCACACTCACCATTTCTATTCAACATAATACTAGAAGTCCTAGCCAGAGCAATCAGTCAAGAAAAAGAAATGAGGCATCTAATTAGAAAAAAAGAAGAAGATAAAATCTCTTTGTATGCAGATTAAATGATATTATATACAGAAAATTCTAACAGCACCACAAAAAAACTGTTAGAACTATTAACAAATTCAGTAAAGTTTCAGGTACAAACTCAATATACAAAAAGCAGTTGAATTTATATATACTAACTATGAAATATCTGAAAAAGAAATAAAGATAACAATCCCATTCACGGTAGCATCAAAAACAATAAAATACATACTAATAAATTTAACGAAAATGGAGAAAGTTCTGTATACTGAAGATTAAAACTATAAGATTTTAATAAAAGAAATTGAAGAGGACACTAATAAATGAAAAGATATTCCAACTCATGGGATAGAACTGATATTGTAAAAAATGTCCATACTACCCAAAGACATAGATAGACTCAATGCAATTCCTATCAAAATTCCAACACCATTTTTTAAAGCAATAAAAAAAAAACCCTAAAATTCATGTGAAACCATAAAAGACTGTAAATAGTCAAAGCAATCCAGAGAAAGAAGAACAAAGCTGGAGGCATCTGACTTCCTGATTTCAAGCTATACTAGCAAGCTATAGAAATCAAAACAGTATGGTGCTGGCATAAGAACAGACATATAGACCAATAGAACAGAACTGAAAGCCCAAATATAAACACTCATATATTTGACCTACTAGTATTAGACAAGGAAGCCAATGGAGAAATGGCATAGAGCATCTCTGAATATCAGGTTCACTTACAAGCTGCCCCAGTACCCACCTGTGAAGGTTTTCTTATTGATCTTCACTGTTACTTCACTCCTAGGGAAACCTAGGAGTCGTATTTTAATGAAATCATTTGAGAGGACCCTAGGAAGAATCCCCAATCTTTTAAGAAGATAAATAAAATACCGATGGTAAAAATCTCTTCTCACATTTGCACTGCTTTTAAATTCCTCACTCTTCGAAAGTGAAATCAGAATGGAAACTGATCATTTGACTAGATTAGTCGATTAAGTGCCTTCTACCATTTTGGAATTCCTTCCTCATCAATTAACACCACTCCACAACCTGATCAGATCACACAAACAGTTCCTCCCTAATACCGAACACCTGGTCATTACAGAGAAAGACTCCAGGAAAATTCAGTGGATTTAATTTTAAAGTGACCAACTTTAAATGTACTTCACAAATATAGTTCACAATATACTTTCCTGTTTTGCTGTGTTATAGCATTTTGTTCAAGCTAGATAGAAAATGTTCACAAACATGTCTGTTTCATAATTAGAGTCATGGGCACAACTTCCATTTATCTCACTGATCTCCACAGAGGGTATTCCTTAATGGAATGCAAGCTCTGCAATAGAAAGCCTTCTGAAATCTATCCCGTCCTTTCCCTGGGTTCTCTATTTCCTTGACTCTAGCCACTCCCTATGAGCTAATCTACTAGATGAGCCCCAAAGATTGGAAAGCAGATGCACTCCAGGGGAAACTTGAGGATGCCACTGAGACCACTTGGGGAGAAACATAGAGTATTAGAGTAATCCCTGAGAGGAAACATCATAAACCCTGCTTCATGTGTTAAATATCTCAGCAAACTCCTAGAAAACAAGCCTCTGGAACCTCCAGAAGTGAAGGCAGTCCAGGGAACCACGCATGACGCCCTCACCTGGAATTTTCCTCATTAGAGCCAATGAAGAGGAGATGCCTTTATGTTCAGCACCACTGAACCCACCCTTCTCTCCAAGCTGAGTCAGGAAAACCATCATCGTATGTAAGAGAAAAAAAGACTAATTGTTCGCATTACATCCACTGCTGTGATATACTACCGAGTGCCTTTTACTTTATAAATCTGATTAGTCATTGTTCTGTAGTAGTATAGCATAAATGTTTCATATGTGAATACAGGACACTTAATGTTCACTGGGTGAAAAGTCATGCACCCTGTGGGTAGCCTATCCGTGAAACGAATACGTAGAATAGATCAGCTGCACCACTTTTCCCAAATCTATGATTTTATAATTATTAGGGACCATCTTTCTGAAACAATCTCACTTTTCAGAAGTAATAAGGTGGTATACCCTCCTCTCAGACTACCTGAGAAGACAGTATACCAATTGAGGCACATTTGAAAGGAGGCTATTTAATCAAGCTATTATTCTTGAGGTGGGCAGACTGGTGAGACTGGTGAGTTGATTAGTTAATGAGTTGCTTTCTTGCACTGGAAAAGAATATATGAAAGAGCTGGTTCCCAAGCATGGTAGTTCATGTAATGATTTATGAATGCCAAAAGCATGAGAAACATTATGCTTATGGCATAAAATGGTGTTCCATTCTAATCCCCTAACTATTCCCAGCAAGTAATTTTAGAGGCTTTAGAGGGTGGAGTTATGCAGAACTTGATGGGGTCGGTTTATTCTATCAATGCTTAAAATTAAAATTGATTACTCTGGCCTTTCCATTTAGCTCCTCATTCTTTGATGATCTCATTACTTATCTATACTTTCACTGAAGGCTACAGGAAAAATAATATTGCTGCTAATAAATCTTACAGGGTATGGTGATAAAAAAGATAGCGAGGTGTGAAGTTTTCAATGTACAATGGACAGTGTCCTGAAAAGTTATTCACATTAAACAGGCATGGCTCACTTTTTCAGAAAGGACAGGAAGCACCATGAATATGGTTTCTGGTTTAAATCTCTGAGCCTGGATTTAGTTCTTGACCCATAGCAGGGAGTGATTTATTTAGACTTTGTAAATAACAGTCATAACAGTCTAGGAATCCTCTATTGAACATCTTATTCAGGGAAAGTGGTAAACAAATGCCTTTGAATTCGACATAGATTGGAAAACTAGACAACTTTAGAATTTGGATGCTCTGCCTCCTTTTTTGTGCTTCTTTAAAAATTATCAACAGGGGACTAGTGATATTGAAGCCAAAATCTTGGTTTCTCCTCTTTTCTTCTTTGCCTTTCAAATTTCTTTATCTTCCATTCCAGGCAAAGTTATAACTGATGAACTCTAACATACAAGACAAGAAATCTGAACTTAACAAGAAAACTCAATATCGAAACTAACATTTTAAGGCTCTTAATCAATACTTTTTAATATTAATCAATTACAAGATTACTCTGTTGTTTAAACACAAAAATTAGTATATTTTTGACAATTCTTAAATATAAATTCTTAAATATGACTAAAAAGTACCTGCCTGTCCAAATATTTGAAAATGTCCTTTCTTCCCTTTTAAAGAACAAAATTAATTCTATAAAACAAAATTGTAAATAAAATCCCACTTGATGTCAGATCCCTTTGTTTTTATCACCCAAAATACTTATTAAATAAACCTGTCTTGTAAACACCATTTTTAAATTTTATTTAGGCAGATTCTGAATATGAAAAGTAAGGTAGTTCATTTTTGTTTATTATGGTTAAAAAACATGAAAATAAACTCTTATGAATTAAGATATTCAAAAAATAATATTCTCACTTCTTATTTAGAGCATGTTTAACATGCTAGGACTTTTGTACATTTTTTTTTTTTGGTGTCATTCAAAAGTGACATTTTAAAGTGATATTTTAAAAGAATATCTTTCAAGGAAATTTTAAAAACAGCCTTGAGTCTTGAGCATAGTGATGTCTGTGACAATCAATTCAGTTGATTAGACTACTGTGAAAAGCTAGTATCCTGAAGTAAGATTTATCTCCACATGTTTTTAACAAAGTAAGTTGAATCAGAGAAACTGGATGAGTTTGTGTATGAAGACCCTTAATGATCTTTAGAAAAACAAACCAAAATCAGAAAAGGTCTTCATAAGGATCAAAGCAAAAACAAAGACATTTGTTTGTTTGTACCACTGGTGTGGAAAATTCTTGCTGCATTGAATCCTAGCAAAATAATACTGAGATTTAGAACCACGATCAATTCAAAATAAGGTGGGATCTATTCCCACTCGGTCTCAAGATATATTTTATAATTTCCTGTAGAGCTTAAGTTTCCTTCTCAATAAAGTCCTTGAGAGATTTAGGAAGCCAAGCAACTTGAGTTACACTCATGTCTTTCTTCTTCGTAGATTTAAGACCCATGAACAGGTCAGCAACACACATCGTGACTGAGTTTATTCTCCTTGGATTCCCTGGTTGCTGGGAGATACAGATTTTCCTCTTCGCACTCTTTTTGGTTATTTATATCTTGACCTTGCTGGGGAATGGAGCCATTATCTGTGCAGTGAGATGGGACCCTCGACTGCACACACCCATGTACTTTCTGCTGGGAAACTTTGCCTTCCTTGAGATCTGGTACGTTTCCTCCTCTGTTCCAAACATGCTAGCCAACATTCTCTCCAAAACCAAGGTTATATCATTGTATGGCTGCTTCCTCCAGTTCTACTTCTTCTTTTCCCTCGGCACAACTGAATGTCTCTTCCTGGCAATCATGGCTTACGATCGGTACCTGGCCATCTGTCACCCACTACACTATCCCACCATCATGACTGGGAAGCTCTGTAGAATGTTAGTGTCTCTCTGCTGGCTCACTGGATTCCTTGGCTACCCAATCCCTATTTTCTTCATCTCTCAACTCCCCTTCTGTGGACCCAATATCATTGATCACTTCCTCTGTGACATGGACCCACTGATGGCTCTGTCCTGTGCTCCAGCTCCCATTACTGAACTTATTTTCCATACTGAGAGCTCTCTTGTCCTCTTTTTCACTATTACATACATTCTTCGATCCTATACCCTGTTACTCAGAACTGTTTTGCAGGTCCCTTCTGCGGCTGGCCGGAGAAAGGCCTTTTCCACCTGTGGTTCTCATTTAGTTGTGGTGTGTCTTTTCTATGGGACAGTAATGATAATGTATGTGAGCCCTACATATGGCATCACTACTTTGATGCAGAAGATCCTCACACTGGTATATTCAGTAATGACTCCTCTCTTTAATCCCCTCATCTATAGTCTTCGTAATAGGGACATGAAACTTGCTCTGAGAAGTGTCCTGTTCAGAATAAGAATTAGTCAAAATTTGTGAATCCATGATGTGCCACACTTCCAGGTTCTAATAAAGAATAAGGTGGGGAAGTATAAGTACTTTCAATGTTCTTTTAGCCCTCACTCTGAGTAGTTAGAGAACACATTTTTTTCCCCTGGAAGTATACTCAGCTTAAATTATACTCACTACTAAAGCCTTAATTCTCTGGACTTTAACATAAAGTGAAAGTTTTTTAAAGGTCGTACTTATTGCAATGATAAAATGAGATTCCTATAAGAGGAAAGTCAGAATATCCTGAAGGATTTATCATCAGTTTAAGGATAAGTCTAATGACTTTTACCAAATATAGGTATCCCCTACTATCCAAAAGTAGAGTATTCCTATGAAAACCTTAATAAACCAATATGGTATAAAGAGAAGAAGCGATTACCATTAATCTAAAAGCAAAAATTCTCTTCAGATTTCTTTCGGTTAGCAAAAACAGGTGTAACATAGGTCTTTCATAAAAGTGAAGTGGAGTAACAAAAACTTTCAAACAGTGGGGAATATCTGCAATTAAAATTCAGTCACTTTTTTAAAAAGTTTTATTTAGGTATGATTGATATACAAAAAGACCGCCCATTTTTAATGCATACTGAAGGTGTAGTGACTCTTAACTAGCCAGGAGACCTTTCTAAACTCTTTAACAAACACACACACCTTTCTTATCATTAGTCTAACAACATTATCTAAATACTTCCTCTCTAATGAGAAAAAATAAAAATAAACCTCTCTTGACCAGAAGGAACTCTTTCAAAAATATTCTTAGAGATATAGTTTATTTGTGGTAAGTTTGAAATAAAATTTGAATACATGCTAAATAATAATTTGTTGAGGTTGCTTTTAACACTTTCATTATTACACATACCACACTATAGTGGAATTTATTCATTTACGTGTACTTCTCCTGAGGGAGCTCCTTGAGAACAGAAATTGCCTTTTTCATTTCTGGATCCTCAGCACACACTTACAGAGAGGAAAGCAGTCCTTCGAAGCTGGGAACTGGCCTGGCACTATCAGTTACATATTGGTGTTGCCAGTTGCTGGCCTGGCACGCCCAGCCAGGCCCTGGTGTAATCTTGTTGAATATCAGCAATTTCACAGAATGTCAACATCAGACCAAGCCACTATGTGAGCATGATGGATCAAGACAAAACAAGAACACTCTACAATCACATCTGAGCACAAAATCAGGAACACTGTCCCAATTACAAAAATAACCAAACATCCTACTCTTTAGGCTAATATAAGTGAGTGCTGCCTCTTGACCAAGGATAGCTTTAGCCCAACTGCCTTCTAGATAAAAATTAAGATACCCAATCATAGAATTTCTATCCACTTTGACAGCATCTGGAGAAAACCAATACTTCCTTAAATTCTCCCAAAACTGACTAACACAAGCCCAAATCATATAATAAATTCTCTCTGATATCTTTCTACTGAGATGCCCCATATTCCTCATAGTATATGTCCTCCCTCGTTGCAAGAAGCCAAGAAACCCATCTTTATTCAACTACAGATGTGTTCCTGATGGTCTGTGCATAATCGGGAATAAACAGTAGTAAATTATTTAGCATGTAGTAAGATCTCCAAATGTTTGATACATCATCCATCTTAATTTTTTTACTTACAAAAGTAATACGGAGTTGTAACAAAGTCTAGCAATGAAGAATGTATAAAGATGATGAATTTCCCATCCTCACTCTCATCCCCATCGATCCTTCACCCTGCTCCTCAGAGTCAACATATTTGAATTCCTGACTGACATTTAACACACTCATTATATGGCCCCTTTAAACCTACTTTGTTTTCCATTTCTTCCCAGTATGAACCCTCAATCCTAGTCAGGCTAGTCGCTTAACTACTCCACTCTGCATCATCTCCACTCCTTTGCTTAGGCCGCTCTTTAAACCTGGCGAGCCTCACTTCATCTTCTGTTATGAACTTGAGAAAGATATTTAACACTTGGATTCTTAAGGACTTATTTTGTAAAATCAATATATAAGATAATATCTTGTAACAGTGTCATAAGGATTAAATGAAACAACTTATGTGAGAACCATACCACGGTAAAAGACACACAGGAGAGTCTCAGCACCTGTTTGTTCCCCTCTCCTTCCTATCTTCCACATCTGACCATGGATAATTTACTGATTATTCTATCAGATTTTCATTACGCTCATTATGCAAACCTTTGTTGCCGAATAATACATACACATGTCCACGTAACTAATGCCTTAACGTGCAAACTCTGCACCATTTTACATTTTAATTTACGTTATACATTGTTAATAGTATGTGAACTTTTTCTGAAAACATAAAAAATTATTCTTTTTTCACCAAATTCTATAGCGATGCCTCCAAATTCCTTCAGATTTATTCCACTATATCAGACAAACATCATCTTCTTGGTGTACCATTTACTAAGCATTGACTTATGGGACGGCACATCTCTTTAGTCAGTAAGTCTCTATAATACCTTGGGGAAATTACGTTATTCTAATGCAGTTCTTCTTCCCAGAATTGTTCTTGAACATAAAGATATCTATTGCTTTAAAACTTTATGAACTCTTGGGAGATTGATTCTACATCTATACAACTTGTGAGAATTATGCTGATTCTTTTCTCCTCGCAGCTCTCCAAACCTACTATTGCCAAGAAGCCATCTCTAGCCTTCACAAGACTACAAACTACAAACACCAACTCAATGCCCTTCTTGGTTTAATAAGATTTTTCCTCACGTTTTTAGAATAACATTCTCTAGAATTTGGAGGTTTGACTTAGGCTGCTTATTTCTTCCTAGAGACTTGGAAGATAATTAACATCAAGATAAACTGTCACACTGGTTATGTCCTTGTATGTGAGCAACAGGACATCTAACAGAGGTGGTTTATTTAAAGGCTGGATCAACATGGTTTGATTTTCATTTTTACATTTTTCTATAAAACAGGCAAGTATAAACATTAAATATACAGAAAACTAAATTTAAAAATTAAATCTAAACACCTAAGGAGAATTAGGTGCTATACATATTAATCTTAACTATTAGAATTTTACTCCTTCCTGCATTGTCTTTTCACGGGTTTAAATAAAAACACATAATTTCTTTCACTTTCTTACTTTGATACAAAACACCACAAAACAGCATGCTGTATAGTGTCAAAAGCACTACACTTGATACAGGAGACCTAGCTTTAAGCCCGGGCTTATCGCTCACCACTTATATCACCTTATTCAACTTAAAACTCTTATACTGCTATATACAATGCTTGATCAAACATTTATAAATTTATTCAGGAACTGAGTCTAGGAGGAACCAGTGAGGAAGTGAAAGAGGTCTCCTCCTTGCTTCCAACTTATGAATTGGCCTACAGCAACAGGCAAGTAAATAAAAGAAAGAGAACAGTTCTCCCTACCAGTTGTTCAACCAGGGCAAAGAGGAAATGTCTGGGCCAGGAAAGGAGCACAAAGAGAAGCAAAGATAGATGGGGCAAAGAGACTGGGAGGCTGAGATATTCATGGGATTCCTTATCACCAGAGAAGCATTAACCCTGACCACACTGGTAAAGCATGCGCTCTCTCATCTAGTGGGCCATACCCTAAAATCCTGGCACCTGGGATCTACTTTTGCATTCATCTGATGGGATTCTGATACAATCTCTTCCACAGCCATCCTGCTCTGAGCAAAGATAAACAGGACCATGTAGCCATTTGTTTACCTTCTCCATCAATATAAACATGTAAAATATATTTTAAAAATGTGAAAACCTGATTTTCTAAATCTAAGGTAACCAGGAATAGAATCACATGTCTTCTGACATTTGTAATCAAGAACAGAATATTTATTCATTCAACATTTGTCGAGTGTGTACCATAACTAGACACCATGCTAGAGTTACGGACACATTTTAGAAAGACATCTTTCCTACCTAAAAGAGATCCAATCTCTTGGGAGAATTTTATAATATTAATAAATCATTTAAATTTTTATAGTAATAAATATATACATAAAGTTACTTTATTTAGAATGCAGTTCTCAATGAACACTGATGACACAGTACAAAGATTTCTGTGTCTTTCTTGGTTTGATCTAAGCCATAGCTCACTAAGCGAGTTTATCTGCAGGCTCATAACTACCCTATCGTTCAGTAAAAAGGTCGCAATTCACTATTCAAACAGGTGTTTTCCACCATGTACACTGAACGTGGCCTGGCCAAAGACTATAGGGAACAAGGCACTCAAAGTGAAGCCTTCTGCATTGCTTCTCCAAGGGTGAGCTGGTACCAGGACAATATCCTTTAGCAGTATCCATTTCTACAAAAAGAAGTCGCACAAATGTGCTGTGCTTTTTTATGCTAGGAGATATATTTACTCTCTATCATAGCTTTAAAATCATGCTAAAAATTATTTTTAAATGTCATTTAAAACTATAACCCAAGAAGCCAACCTGAAAAGACGACATACTCTATGGTTCCAACTACAGATCATTGTGGAAGAGGGAAATCTACGGAGAGAGGAAAAAGATCAGAGGTACTTGGGGCAAGGGGAGAAAAGAAGAATGAATGTGTGGAGCACAGAGGATTTATAGGGATGTGAAAATATTCTGTATGATATTATAATGGTGGATACAACTCATGATATATTTGTCAAAACCTACAGAATGTACAACATCAAGAGTGAAGCCTACCTGATAAATAGACTCCCTGAGATCTCTTAATAAAAAATGAGTGAAACCTAATGTAAACTATGGGCTTTGGGTGATGATGTGTCAATGTAAGTTCATCGTGTTTACTCTCCTGTTGGCAGTGACAAACAAAAGCAGACAAAGTAAGTTTTCCACAAGACTTTGTGCTAATAGAGAAGTAGTCTAGAGACCAACAAAACAAGGCTCACATTCTTCAAATGAAAAGTTTTTTCATCTACCCGTTTCTCTCATCTTTCATTAGGCCCATTTGGACACATCTGGTTGATATCTTTTTTCTTCTTCTCTCTCTTCTACCTGGTATAAAATGCTTCAGGCCAAACAGTAGTTGGCAGAATCTAGAAGAAGTTGGCACCCATTGAGCTGCCTCTGTGAATGCAATGCCCAAAGGATCTCTATCCCCCAAGTCTAATCCAAAAACAAAGTCGTTTTAACAGACTAGTAAAGAAACTTGAAGAAGCAGAATCATAGCAAAAGAAAATGGGTCCCCAGATGCCAGGTTGCGACTCTCTGCAGTAGCTCTGCCTTGGTTGATTAAAGCAATACTTGGAGGCCCCTGAGAGCCAATTACAAAAGGAAGTCATGGTGAGGGAATGAGAAATGATTCCAACAACCACTAGTCAAAGGTGAACAGATCCCACAGCACCAAAGGACAGTGATTGAAACTGTTGCATCAGCCAAGTTCCAATACCAACTCCCTGAACATGAAGAGGGAACAAAGGGGAAGGCTGAGGGAGAGAGGGAAATGTGCCCCTCTGGCAAGAATCTACTTACTATTCCAAGTGCATACACACCTGATAATTAAGGTACAAGAAGTATCTCTTGATTAGCCATGTAGAAAACCCCAGGAACATGCCATGAGAGAGACAGGACCTGCAGGCTGGGAAACACACCCAATAGAGTCAGGCTACTGACACAACAGCCTTGCTACTGATTCGGTATGGCTACTGTCAAATCAGATCACATGTGACTCATCATCCTTGATGAACAATTCTACTTCCAGGACTGCTCACCCATCCATCTTCTACTGTAAAAGACCTGCTGACTTTCAAAGCATGTTCACAAACACTATTTCACTGGCTGTTGCAAAAATACTTGAAACTTATTTAATTTTATTAATTAACACCACCCCAATAATTTTTAATTTAAAAAAAAAAAAAGAACTTAAAACTGAAGTTCAAGAAATTTGCGTAACATCACATGGGCAGTTATTTGTATATTTTTAAGTGCTATGCCACTATGCTTATATATGCACAGCATACATATAAAAGAAAATGTAAGAAAATGGAGTGGCTACTACAGCAAGGAATTTAAGGATTAAGAGTGGAAATGAAACTTTCTTTTCTGTTACTTTTTTGGTAACTTTTCGATTTTACATTATTGTATATTTAACATTCTGAAACTAAATGGAAAAAAGTTATATTTAGGGAACAGAAAACCAAAGTCCAATTTTCCTTCCTACTGTGTAAGGCAGACTCTCATGCTGGTAAGAAGCCAGAGCGTTATTGTTTCTCCTGTATCTTCCCACTTATTCCCCATTCCATCGCCTCCCAACCACATAGACACATACACATACAACTTTCTCTGAGAACTTTCCCATGATTGCTTGCTCTATGCAGATCTGCCAGGAGCTGTGAATGTGCTAAAAATCAACCATGTGATAAGGGATCTTGAAAATGGGATTTTGATTTATATATATTCTGATTTTTATGTATTTATCTTAACAAAACGTTTCATTTGCAAGAAATAGCATTTTTGTCCAGACATTTTAATAAAAGACAAAAGTAAGCTAACACTTCAGCATAAAGGATTAGGATTAGGGAAAAAAGCCACAAAACCTGCCATGACCAGGTACTGCAGTTCCACAATAATCAACAAACTGACAGAAAGGAAAGAACTTCCCTTCCTGGATATTGACGCTGATTTCTTGGCCTGATACAGAAAGTCAGGCTCCCCCAAGAAGAAAGGTGAAGGGATATATGACACAATGGGAAATGCGGCTACACACATCTAGAGATAAAATATATAAAATTAAATCGATAGAGTATTGGAAGAAATTGTCTCTCGGGTCACTTTCAACACCGACGCTCTGTGACTCTACAAATCATAGATATAGGTAGATTGATAAATGAGAAAGTGCTAACAGAATCCTGACACTAAGGCCTATCATTACTATGGACTAAACCAGGACTACCATGGGAACAGCATGAATATCCTTTAAAGTTCAGTCATTAGGTCCACGTAAATTTATTGTGCATGTATGTCAGGTGCTGAGCTAGGATCTGAGACTGCAAAGATGAGTACCACCAAAAACTCATAGCCTTCAGGAAACTGGCAGACAGATAAAACACGATGTCATAGGTACTCTGAAAGACAGACACATCGAAATCTACCTCGAGTATGCTCAGGAAGGTTTTCCAAGAGGTAACATTTGAGCTGAATCTCAAAGGACAATTAGGAGCTCTCCAGGAGGGGATGACAACACATTTCAAGCAGAAGAAAGAGCCTGTGCACAAGTATTGAGGTATGAAAGAGCGTAGAAATTTCCATGTTAAGAATGTTGAGGTTTCCGTGCACTAGTATTATAAGAAGAGGGCAGAAATAAGAAAATATAGATAAGCAGACCAACAGATGAAGGTTGTGGCCCATGTGAGGGATGAAAGAATTATCAAATTGCTAAGGGTTTTAAACAACTAAATAACATCAGATTTGCGTTTGGAAAAGATGAAACTGTTGGCAACATTTCTCACCTCTGAAACAGCAGAGCATATTAGCATAAAGGGTAAGAGTACAGGCTTAGAGTCAGGATGACAGGGTTCAAATTCTATTTTAACACAGCTGGAATTTCAGCAATAACTGAAAGTTGATCTGCTTTTCTCTGCTTGTCCTATGCCACACGTAGGTTATGTGTTAGCTCATTTAATCCTCGCAACAACCCTACAAGGTAGGTAGTAATACCTCCAGATGGAGACACAGAATCTCAGAAAGGTAAAAAACTTACCCACATGCTGTGAAGTTGAAAAACAAGTATGATTTCAAATTCTGGCTCTGCTACATACTAGCTTATAAACTTGGATGATATAAATATTATAATCATTGTAACAAGTGAAAAAAATAGAGAAAGGAAGATTTCAGTTATAGAGAAAACAAAAAGAATACCATAGCAAGAGTCAGGCATGATGTTAAACTACTAAAGACTGTATGAATGGAAAAAAAAAATAAATGTAGAGATATTTAGGAGATATGATCAACATATCAAATGACAGACTAGATACTGAAAATGAAGAGATGACTTCCCAAGTATCTGGTTTAGACAACTGAATACATAGTGATCTCAGCAGCTAATATGGAGATAACAGAGGTGGTTGCTAGAGATAGAGTTCTGTTTTAGACATGTTGAATTTAAAGTTTCTATGGTACATACAGCCTAATAGGCTGATATAAATTTATCACTCGTGCTAAAGAAACAGATCTGGAAAAATAGATATAGGAAACTGGTATTTACTTTGGTAATTGAACACATGGTATGAGTCAAATGGTCCAAGGAAAATATTTTGAGGAAGAAAAGCAGCAGGCCATGTGCAGAACTCCTAAAATGACCATCATTGAAAGGAGGGATGAAGAAGTGTCCATACAGAAAGGAGGACTCAATAGAATTCTGTCTTCCTCACTAGGGCTATATGCAGGTCCTGATAAGAAATGGTCTGTGCTTTCGCACTTACCTGGGTTTACCACATTCATGGTTACCCTCTCTGGTTCCACACTGTGAACATTCCTCCTTTCCCTTCTTCCACTAGTCACTGTAAGAACCTAGTTTATGACCCTCAACTTCCGCTCTACTCTTGGAGCATCCTAGGAGGTCTATGTGTCAGGTATGTGCTATGTCAGCCTGCTAAGCTGGAAATCCATTTCCAAGGATCCTCTTCCCTCTGCAGTTCTGGTTTAGAGGTGGCTGAAAAAAGGAATTGTCACAAGACCTGAAAAGTGGAAATGAATCAGTAGCCATTAACCTGAAAGTCGTTGAGGTAGTGACAAAGAGGTGCCAAGAGTTCCAGCTTGTCTTCACTCTCCGCCACTCTGTCCCGCTCTTCTTTATCGCTGACCTGGCTGGCCAACGCTGGTTCCAGGCTGACCACAGACATGTGGCAGCAAACCCATGGAAGCTGTGTTTACACAGGGGTATAGCCTCCCACAGCCTCCACATAAGCCTTACCTCAGCAGACCCACTGCAGTGTTTGCATATGCTTGCCATCTCAGATTGACTGGCTGGTGATTCCTAACTCCCTCACAGACCTTCACTTCTCCAGCTCCTCTGGCAAGTACATGTTCAATTTGTATGATAAATCCCTTATCCCGTAAGTCATAAAGATTCTGTTCCCCTGATTGAACAATGATTGATATATTCCATTCTGTTTCCTAATTCTAACCTCCATGTTTCCTATTCTGATGAAGAATAGCACAATTTCCACTGTTTCTCTGAAAAGAGGGAGACCTCATTGACCTACAACAGGAGCAATTACCAGAACAAGAGCCCTGTTCCATATGCTCTTCAAGTCAATAGAATAAAGTTTCAAATCATTATTATTCTGCATACAAGGTATCAACGCCCTCTATATTAGTCTAATATATCCTATTTTCCTAACCCATAATCTATGTAGTCAGTCATTTGTTATTAAGTCAAGCAATGTCTAACACTCACAGATGTATGTGATGTCTAGACCTCGAATAAGTATGAATTAGTGTCTGTCCTTAAAGAGTTCCAACCAAGTAATCAATCAGAATAATCAAATAATCAGAATAAAACATGTGCTACATAATATACAATGTACAAAGTGCTATATTTTTCCCTAAACATATCTCCCTAATTTTTCCTTTAATACAGTTTCCTCAGACTGAAATGCCCTCTTTTACATTTCACATCAAATTTATAAGTAACTAACAAGTATTTTATTAAAAGATGCTCAACATCACAAATAAAGGAATGCAAATTTAAAACAATGAAGTATCATGTTGCCTATCAGATATAAAAACTATATGCCAGCTCATGAATGGGCACTCCTTATAGTGGTAGGGAAGGGGGAAAAAAGATATAAAAATAAAAAATTGTGAGAAAGAAAAAACATACAAAAGATAAGAGTTTTAAACAAAGTCAAGTTCTTTGAAAATGCATGAGACAAACTGATGAAAGAAAAGAGATAAGATACTAATAAACAATTATCAGTAGAGAAAAAGAGAACAAAATTACACAAAAAAGAACAAAATACAGAGAATAAATTAGGAACATATTACAAATAATTGAAAACTTAAATGAAATGAATAAATTATTTAAAAATACAAAACATAAAAACTGAATCAAGAGAAAGCTGGAATAATTCAATCCAATAAACATTAAAGAATTTAAATCAGTAGTTAATCTTTCCATAAAGAAAATGCCAGGTACTGATGTCTCTGTAGGCAAATTCTACCAAGAAAAAGATGAACTGGTTTTATATAAACACATAAAAGAAACACTCTTTACTCATTGTATAAGGCTAGCATATTTTCAATACCAAAACCAAACTGGAATATATTGAGAAATAAAAAGTATAGACTCATAAATGAATGTCAGTTGTGACCCACAGATACACAATTCTAAACAGTATACAAGTGAAACCAAAAATATATGTAAAAAAAATATCCTGGCCAAGGAAAGTTTGTACCAATAATGCTAGTTCATTTTGTTAATCAAAGGTTGAGTAATTCACCACACTACTGAAAGAAGAAAAATCATTTACCACCACTAATAATGCAGAAAAGCATTAGATAAAATTTAAATCCATTTCATGATGAAAACTCAAATCATGCTTGAAAGAGCATATGATAATCTTATTTGATATTGAAAATATTTCCATTAATACAGGAATAAGACTCAGATACTTGCTCTCAACACTTGTATTCAGCAAGTAGAAGTACAAAGAAAAGGCAAAAGGATCAAAAAGGACACAAAAAATTCACTTTCCACACAGAAAACCCAAAAGAATCAACAAAGTATTAGAACGAGAATACTAAAAAGGTCACAGCTACCAAATATATATAAAATAGGCAATTGTACTATATTCCCAAGTACTGATAGCAAATTAATTTTTAAATTTATATGACTTACAATAGCATCATAAACAATACAATATCTAGAAATAAATCTAATAAAAGACACATAAAACTTATTGGGGAAAGTAATTATATTAAAACACATTGAAGAATCCCTAAATAAATGAAGACAATAATGGATAAGAAGACTCAAAGTTAGAAAAATGTCTACTTTGCCTAGACTGATCTATAAATTGAATCAACCCCAATCAAAATCACAGAAGAGTCTTTCAGGAAAATTTACAAATTCTAAAATGTAAATGGGCCACCTGTTAAGAACAACACAAAAGAACTTGTCTGAGCAGACACTGACTTTTTATAAAACTATGAAACAATGTGATGATGGCAGAGAAATGAACAAACAGACTAGAATAAATTGGAATAGCGGACTCAGAAACAACCCTACCTATGTACAGAAAGTTGGTTTAAGATAGACTGGGCTATAAAGACCTATGGTTAAAGAATGGATTCTTTCATAAAAGGTGCTGGGCCAATGAATTATTCATTATGAAAATATATATCTATATCATAACATAAATAAAAGTCATAACAAAAGAAAAGAACAAAATGATAAAACTTCATAAAACAATGGAGGGGAAAAGTCTTTATGACTTCAGGATATAGAAGGGCTTCTTAAGGCATAAGTAGCACTAACCATAAAAGATTGATAAATTTGATAACACTGAAATTAAGAACTCTGATCAACAAAAGATCTAACAGAGTAATAAGACAAACTAAAAACTATTAGATGTTTGCAGCACATAAAATGACAAAAGACTAGTACAGGGAGACATAAATAAGTCCAGAAATCAATTTGAAATTCAATACAGAAGTGGGAAAGACACAAATAGTCTATTACCATGAGAAAATATTAGTGGCTTGTAAATACACAAAAAGGTGCTCAAGCCCAATAATTAGTGAGAGAAATGTAAATTAAGGACACAGGGAGATATCGTTCTAACCTCCTAGATTTGCGACCCCTAAAAAAGTAACACAACACCGAACATAGAAGAGGATGAGGAGCATTGGAAAGACTCACCCACTGATAGTAGAGACATAAATCGGTACGACCAATTCGGAAATGTTTGGTATTTCTCAAAAAATGCTATACATGGGTATACTCTAGAACCCAGAAATTCCATACTCGTGCCCATACACTGAAACAACAGTTCTCACACACTAGTGTACATTATAATCACTGGGAAGATCTGTAAAATACAGATTGCTGGACTCTTCACCAGAGTCTCATTCAGGCACTGGGGCATGGAAATTTGCATTTCTAAGAAGTTCCAGGTGGTGCTCCTGCCACTCTTTGAGAACCACTGCTGTAAAAGGAATTCTTGTACTTACACTCCAGGACATGTACAGAACATTAATAATGCATTGCCTTGATAGGAAAAAATATATCTATCCTTTCATGGTAGGATGAATAAACTGTGGCATAACCAGACAATGATATTATACACCTGTGAAACCAAATGAGATAAGATCATGCAGAGGTACACAATATCTTTTAAGATACTAGTGATGTTCCAGTTTTAAGCCAGGGGGACATTTTCACAGGTATTCTAATTACTCTTTAAACTGTACATACATATTTTGCATACTCATTTGTACATATATTTCATCACAAAATCTTTTTAAGTTCTGCTTCTCTCTACCCGCTACTGGCCATTGTTCTATTGCCTGGCCCAACAAAGAATGTCAAATCATCTCAGGACTTGAGTAAAAGGGGAACAATTATTGGATCTCATCTCTCTACTGACTCTAATGACATACATCACACCCCCCACACACACATCAGTTGCTTTCAACCACTTCTCAAGATATGTTACACCCCCTTCAAGTTCCTGACCAATCTCCCGAGACTGCAGGACTCAAAATCAACAACTGGAACTGAATACAAGGCTCCACCTGCAATCTGACGGACACTGTATTAAAAAATCCCTGCCTATAAATTCATTGTTATAATCTAGAGTGTTTTTCCAACTGTATCATACTGGGAACTGGCTACCTTCCATTTCTTCATTCATAGATATATTTTTTCCTATCAAACTGACTTTATCTTATTTACTAAAACTCCTAGTACTTTTTCATAGGTAACGTTGAAGATACACCTCATAAAGTTGGCCTTTTTAGACCAAAAAGAATGGACTTCAAATTTTATCTTAGATTCAGCCTTTATAGCCTCTTTAGACACACGTTTATTCTATCATCCATTCTCTGAGGAGTCCGCTCTATTCGAAATTCTTTATAAATTGAATGAGTAGTCACTGACATTCAAGTCACTAATCAAGAGTGAAACAGGACTGGACCAAGGACAAAGACCTGAGCCATATCACTAGAAGTCTTCTAAGTATATCTATCTGTATACAATAATGTACTCTCTGGTTATAACCATTCAGTTGCTTATTAATCCGCTCCTACATTTTGCCATTTTTCAACAACAGTATTAAGCGAAACTGTTATAACACGTAACACTAGAATCTAAAGAAACCAAATATCTAGCTCTCTCAGGTCTTTCAGCCTAGTAACGCCATTAGAATAGTATTGCTGTCATCTTGGACCGTGATCATGACCACCCCTAGGGATGACAGAATGAAGAAATGGAAGGTAGCCGGTTCCCAGCAACTTTGTACGTTGCCATTCCTGACCTGGGTTGCCCATCGCCAGAACTCTTTTAACTGGGTGAGAAATAAACTATTGTGTATAAAGTGGGGGAAAGAGTGGGGAGGGTATTACTCTAATGAAATGACTCTAAAAACCAAGAATCTAAGCCAGGAGAGAATGAAGCATGCCAAACTACACAGTAGTCCTTTTTTTCCAAACAAATTTAATTCTGTTCCAGCCCCAAAGAAGGGGTTAAACCTCAATTTTAAAAATAAAAATAAAATAAAAATTGCTCAAAAACCAAGCCATTAAAAGATTAAGCCCCCTCCCTTAGCAATAAATACTGAAATGATATATACACATGAGGCTCAGGAAGGAGGCAAGAACAGGAACCTTGGGAACTCCGTCCCATGGCAGCATCCCAACACTGCTACTGATTCCATGCTCTTTGCCTAAGACACAGAAGAGCAATGAAAGAGGCAGGAGACATAAACCAAGGGACTGTGTGGCCCTAGTGGTACCTAGAACCTGATAACAGGAAAGAAAGGATACAAAGCATCTCACAGGGCAAAGGAAGGGAAAGTAGTCACCTAAAACATTCCCCCATTTCGACTGAGTCACTGGACGTGGCTGGTCCAGCTGATGGATGCCCCTTGAGCTTATCTCCTCGCCTCCACTCCCTCTTTAGCATGCAGGTTAAGTAAGGTCATTCACACTGTGGCCGAGATGCCACTGTAGCAGCAGCCTGACTGCTGGAGCCCTGAGGCTTTCCATTCACCACCAGCAGGAGGGGTGTCTCCACGCGAACACTGGAAAAGGAATAGTCCTAGAAAAGACAAACAGAGGTTCGTTATAGATCCTAAGATGGAACAAACTCCAGCAGGGGGAATATACCACCTGTGACTTTCTCCTCCTCTCTCCCTTCTCAGTATACACACCCCTTACCTCCATCTCACATTCAACAGAGCTGAGCTAACAAAGAGGATGTGATTTCCTCAAAGTTGTCAATCTTCAGAAGAAAAATCTGGGGCAGGTAGGGTGCCAGCAGTGTCACTACAAGAATGAGACAATTCTCTGATTCAAAAAAGACAGGTTCCTGGCACTGCCTAGCAAAAAGGTGCTTTCACAGAATCTTCCCTTCCCACAGTGTTTGCTGACAATTATAACTACATACACATAGCAGCCAGACAGAGCCAGTGGAAATTCTGGGAAATGCTTAGTCCAGGTGTTTGTAGGGCTTTAAGTTAACCTGCCAGATATAAAGTTACTTCTCCTTTTATTCCAAGAGAAAGAAACAGAATGTGTGGTTTAGACATTCTCCTAATAACAGAAAAGATATCAGTTCACTTTACTCATATCTACTCTTGGTTATCTACCTTGGTAATAACTGGTACAACCTTCCAAAAACGAATTTGGCAATATGTAGCAAAAATGTTAGAATTCTGTATACCCTCTGGAGCCATTACTCTACATTAGAAATTCATTTAAAGAAGTAATCATGGATATAGGCAGATATAAAAATATTTACTACAGTGCTTTTTTTAACAGGAAAAAACTGGAAATGATCTAGATCTGGAGTCAGCAAATTTTTTGTGTAAAGGGCCAAATAACAAATATTTTAGGCTTTGAGGGTCAGATCATATCATCTCTGTCACAGAAGATTTCAACTGACACTGTAGTGCAAAAGCAGCCACAGACAATAGTAAACAAATGAGTGTGACATTTTCTCAAAACTTTGATTCTAAACGCTAAAATTTGAATTTCCTATCATTTTCATATTATCGCAAACTATTACCCTTCTTTCAATTTTTTTGAAATTTAACTAACAGGCCATACAAAAACAGACAGTGACCCAGATGTGGTCAATAGGCTATAGTTTGCTGACCCCTGAACTAAACATAAAAAAGAAAGTTAAATACCTACTCTCAGAGAGAGTTTTTATGAAGATTAAATGAGCCAGTGCAGGCAGTAGAGCTCTTAGCACAGCTAGAAGTCAGTTAATGTTCAGTAAATTTTAATTATCACCATATCTATGCGTAAATTCAGAGCGATATTGCAGAATATGTAAAAGCACAGGAAATGCTCATAAACATTTGCTTATGATTAAAAATACATATGAATGTGTATATATATATTTATGAAAAGGAAAAAGACTGGAAGTATACATATCAAACTGTAAACAGTAACGTCTGAGTGACAATACTTCAGTCTATTTTTATAATTTACTTTTTTTGAAATAATTGACATGTAACATTGTGTAAGTTTAACGTGTACAACGTGTTGATTTAACACATTTCTATATTACAACATGATTATTACCCTGGTGTTAGCTAACACCTCTATCACATCACATAATTATTATTTCTATTTTGTAGTAGGAACAATTAAGATCTAGTCTCTTAGCAACTTTGAAGTATACACCATATTTTTGTCTATAACCTTTGTGCTGTGCATTAGATCTCCAGGACTTATTTATCTACTGGTTGCAAGTTTATACCCTTAAATGACATCTCCCAAATCCCCCGCCATGCAGTGATCACCATTGTTCTCTCTGTTTTCTACAAGTTAGGCTTTTTAGATTCCATATATAAGTGATATCATATAGTATTTGTCTTTGTCTGTTCAGTCCATTTTTTTCATTTTTTTGGTTTACCAGTAGTTTCCCTTTTTAGTAAAAATTACATATGTGTGTATATTTGATATCATACACACATATATACATGCATTGCTGTATATATTTTTTAAGAGATAAACTTGGTCCCCCTTTCAGAGCCCATAAGTTGAGAAAGAATCCTAGCTATGACTCACCTTTCCCTTGTGCTGAATTCGGTGAAGCCGAAGGTTGGGCTCAGGGATGGCTACAGAGTCCCCAATGAGCACTCCCCAACTCTGCACCATGTTGTACACCATCACCGCATAGCAAGGTCCGTCTGAATCTACCAGGCCAAAGGTGCTGCCAGGTTATGATGGGTTAAGGGGAAGTAGGCAAGAAAGAAGAACAGAAACAGTGGTTTTAAAATACCAGTAAAATAAGCAAGGGCTTTCTTAGGTGCTTATTAGAAAACCTATTGAGACCTCATTTGTCTTAAATATATAGCATCTTTAGAGAACATGCATAAGACTCATTAATCTGTCACTTCGCCAAGAATTTAGGACACATGCACACTGAGACCATTCAACAAACATTAATAATGAACTAGCTCAAAATGTTACAGCTGAAACATTATTCCTGGTCTACCAATTTAACTATCACAACCTTCATCAAACTCTCTGTGAATTTAATGTAATTCTACAAACTTTCGCCAAATACCCATTATGTGTCAAGCATTGTGCTGAGCAGTAAGATACCAAATCAGCAATGAGTGAGCTTACAGTCTAGCAGGAGTCAGACAGTTAAACTATCACTTACAGTACAACCGTTATAGGTGCCAGAATAACTTTTCCCTTGTGCTAAATTCAGTAAAGCCAAAGGCTGGGTGTGGGAACCCAGAGGAGAAATGTTTAAGTCAAAAAGTAGGGAAGGTTTCCTTGAAGAGACCCTGAAACTGAATCTTAAAGAATGGAAAATTAGCTGGGTTAAAAAATAAAAGCTAATCCTCAACTAAGGAACAAGAGTAGGGACTGACTGAGAGGAATGCAAGAAAACTTCCTGGAAGTGAGTGGAGGACCCAGGGGTGATGGCACTGATTAAACTCTAATTTTTTAAGAGTTAAAATTTTCTAAATGAAAATTCTTAACTCGTTTCCTCTGCTAGACTATAAGCAAGCTTCACTTGAGTCCTTTATGTTTCTTTTTTTCTTTACTCCCTATAACACATATAGCAGACGCTCAATAAATATTTGTTGAAATAGAGGGGGAAATAGGTGGTAATGTAATCTATATCATTAGACATAGGCTACACACTACCGGCACATGGTATAGTCACAGAAGGGAAGCAAAACTCAGTCATCTGTGACCACTAACAATGCCTCTACTGCCAGAGAAAGGCCAGATGTGAGAGCACTAGTTCCAAAGGGTGAAAAAGAAGAAAGACAAAGGGAAACTCACAAGGGGACCTTCTCCTCTGTGGTAAGGCTGAACACCACCTTTCCCAGGACCACAGCACCACTGTTCACACCAGGCTGCAGCACACTCAGTGGCTTGAGCTCGAGGGTCACCTTCTGTCCACAGGCTGACTGATAGTGCCCATCACCACAAGGGCCGAGATGGGCTGGGCGCAAGCTTCCCAGCATGCTTTGCAACTTTTTGGTCTTCATCTTTCCCTGCACAGGAAGGGGAAACAGACACCAAACTGAGAACTAGTCACTCTCCTTGAGAGTCTCATCCTTCCCTCCCGCCTACCCACTTCTAATACGATCACTACTATCTAGGCTTATTCTGTTCTGATTTATTCACCTGCAGCAGAATAAAAAAGTATGATTCAGCATTTAGACATCTTTACCTTGCTCTCAAGGAGACTGGTCAACTTGTTCAAGAATTCCAGGAGTTGTTGCTCTCGCTGCTGGGGCTCTAGCCAGGCAGGGTCCAGTGCTGCGGATCGAGAGAAGCCCTCCAGGGCCTCTCCATAATTTTCTTCATATTTATGTAACTGCACAAAAAGTAGCCAAATACCTCCCAATTATATGTATATTTAACACAAACTATGCCAGGCGGGAAGTAATAGCACCATGGACTAGGACTCTAGAGAAATAAATGTTTTCCTACCCAGTTGTTTTCCTACAACACACATCCTGAAGAGATGGTAACACCTTAACATCCTTCTTCCCGGTCAGGGTGATCGCAACCCCAAAGATGGAGTCATTTCAAAAAAGCTAACTTCCAAACTCTAAAACAATTAAGTTGCATATATCGGGTCATTCTATTTTTATATTCATAATGAACATATCAAAAAAGTCTTCTGTCTCCTCCATCCTCATATACCCTCCCACCTCCACAACCTCTTATCCTTGCTCTCCAGTGACTCCACCAGATACTGAAGTCAAACTGAGCTAGTTCTTCCTAGAAATAATTTGACTTTTCTCTTGCAGCTTGTACCCAACCTTGCCTCTACGAACATTCAATTATCCTCACAGGCTGAGACCTGGATATGTTATTTATTTGACTTGCAGATGACCACCACCCCACAAGTCTCACCGTTGCCCTGTTCAGATGAAGGTCAGGATTGCTGGAAGCTGTCCTGTCTACCTTCTCCTGCAGTGGGATAAAAAGATCATCAGTGGATCTCGCCTTAATCTTAAGGATGGCCATGCCCAACATGTCCTAGGCCACCTCTCCCTGAAAAAATTCAAGTCTCTTCCTTGTCAAAATGTTACCTATACCCACACTGCTATACAGCCATTGTTTGTGTGCTATATTATGCAGTCCCTGAAACCCCAAGGATAGAAGGGTTTCCGTTATGTGTGCGAACCTTTAAAAATATGATTATAATTTATCCATGCACTGGTATAAAGATGAAGAAATATGTGAAAGCATTCTGACAAAAAAAAATGTAATAGTGAGATGATGGTATAAATGAGGGAAACTGAGGAAAGAAATGACATCAATGTAATACATTTCCTCTGCCTATGAGAATAGCTCCAGGCACAGGTAGAATCATGTTTCCATAACCAAGTCCCCTTAAATCACACATTGAAAGTCAATTTCTGATTCTCTAGTTTGTGTAGATGGCCGGAAACACATGACAGTGCTGACAAATGTGCTAGAAGAAACTGCTGGCAACGTTCATGGATATGTTCATTTTATTTTTTAAACTCGATTCATTGCCTGGCACATTGCAAAAGCACAGACAACACGAATTAAAATTGTTTAAATGGTTTGTTCACATATGTTTAAAAATATGAGTGTGGTTGAAGAAGAGTTAAAAGCAACTATTTAGTAGAGGCCAAATATAAACTTTTAAAGGAGTATATCACATTATTCTTTACAGTATAAACATTAACAAAATTAAGAAATTAGAGTAAAATATAAATCCTCTGCCTAAAAGTTCCTGATTGAAAAAAGGACAGTCCCTTAACTGCAAATTTGACTCTAAGGTAACTGTAGTCTTTATTCTGCCACACCAAGCAAAGGAAGTGATGGCAAGTTAAAAAGCAATTCTCTGTGTCAAGAGCAGAAAGCAAATGAAGAAATGTGAATAAGGCCTAAATAAAAAGAGCTCAGAAGGCCAATGGGAACCTTCCAATCATGAGTAACCAGGCCCTCAAAGCCTGAAGGAAACTTCCATGCAAGTGGCTATCGGTATAAAAATGGCCTGAAAGCCTAAGCAAAGCATGAGCTCTGGTGAAACAATGCCTAAGAAGTGATGTAGAATGGGTTACATGCTGTTTTCTATTTTCACTTGTGGGAATTCCAGAGCCGTACTAATGGTTATTCTGAGGATAGCACTTGACTCATACTTAAGTATTAGAGATTTCTTAAAATATGAACACAAATATTAATCAGCATTATTTTAATAAAGACTTTTTTCCCATTTAAAAAAAAAATGAATATGTTGAGATGGGCTCTGTGATTTGGTTATACATGCCTTAAAAGAAATCTAGACAGCTCAAGGAAGCTATCTAGCACTGAGGCACCATATTGCAAGTGGTTAGTAATACTCAAGATGTAAGAAGAAATGTCACTTCTGCAGACACACCTTTGCAAAATCACTCACATTGGATGCCAGCAAGCACTGACCATCCTGCTTGCTAAAGAGCCACAGGAAGACTTAATGACACTCTTGTTTCTGTTGCTGCATCTGTTCATGTGGCCTGGGTGACCATAAATACTTACTGCTTGGGCATAGGCACTAAGGGCTTGCTGGGAGATCTTAGGGTTCTGGCCAGTATTGAAGTAGAGAGAAAGGTATGCATTCCCCAGAATATCTGAAAGAGATATATAGTTTCCCATGTAAGGAAGTTAGAAGTCACCACTCCATCCTAACAAGTAAAAGCTGAACAGACTGAAAAAGCTACAACTCTTCTTGGATGGAGAGAGTACAACACAGGGCAAATTACTACCCCCCAAACTGGAGAGACAGACAGGCAAATATAGGGATTAATGGCTTAGCGGAGCAGAAACTCACAAGCTGCCACAAGAAGCAGCGCTGGGATACAAAAAACTGAACTGTAATTGATGAATAACTAGAGGCTCAGCATGGACAAGTTTGAGAGTTAAAAACTGCAGGGGTCCCAGTCAAAAGGGGGGCCCCACAATACTGTGAGATTTACCACTAGTAGCTCAACCAGATTCCCACATCAAATATCAGAGGAAAAAATCCCCTCCTACTTCCAGCAAGAGTAGGGGTAAAAGGAGCCATTTTGAAATATGCTAGAGCCTTCTGTTCTTAACAAGAGTTAATAAGGCCTGCCTTCAAGGGAAACTAGTTAACCTGAGCCTAACTGACCTAAAGAAGGGAAACACCCACTCTAGCCATCTTGTCCTTTCTAAGGAAGGAGAAAAATACTGAAACAGTAGTAGATGATATTAGAGTCCAAGTTCAAGAGCTGACCTATTTTGGTCACCCTCAAAAGTCTATTTGAAAGGCCTCACATCTAACACAAACCAGTGATGACACTACATTTAATATACTCCACACTCCATGGGGATAAAGAGGCAAACATGGACCTGAAGGAGAAAATTAAACACACTAAAATAAGCCTTGCCTTGCTTATATGGAAACATAAGCATCCTCTCCCTGAATGAAAAGATTCAAGAGTTCCTAGAATAGTGGTCCATCAAAATACCTTTTGGGTTTCTTCAAAGCAAAAGTACCTTGGCTTCACACTTAGAGTCAGACTCAACAGATGAGTTCCAGATGGTTCTGGTATGCAACCATGTTTGAGAACCACTGCTCTAGAAACTGATTGGAGATCTTTTGGGAGTACTCACACCAAGAACGGCCATCATGGATATCCATCTGCACAGCCAATTTAGCCTGCCGGACACTGTCCATGATGTGGCGAGAATGTTCATCTCCAGAGTCAGTCCGCAGCTGGCGAAGCACCATCGACAGGTTTTGAAGGGAGACTTTGTTCTTACACTGCAAATGGAGAAGACATATATTTAAGCTTCCTGATTCTCGTTCCCCTTTCCAGATCGTTTCTATCTCCATCTTCTTCTAAATTTAATTTGTCATCTTAATTCTTACTGCCATCTGTATTTTAGGCCCACATTTACAAGAATCAACTTGGTTGCTAACTTTTCTTCACTTCTCATCTACCCCTGAACCTTATCCCATCATCTTCTTTTCTCAGTCCCCTGTCCCTGTTTCCCTCATCCAGGTCTGTTCCCGCATCCTTTCTCCCTTCTCATTCTATTCTCTTTGTTCCAATGTAGTTCTACTCTGGTATTCAGACCCTAGGGAAATTCAAAGAACCAAAGGAATCCCATCCTTCTCAACTGTGTCTTCTAGATGATAGTGGGTGGCTCACATGGGTGAGGGCTCCTGAGAAGCAGGTGTGGGCAGCTGCAACATCCCCTTTCTTCCAATACACCTCACCCAGCTGGTTCCAGGCTTCCACTAGCGTGGGCTCCAGCTTGACAGCTTTTGACAGAAGCTCCTCAGCCTTAGGGCTATAGTCAGGAGTTACATTCAGTGCCTTCCCAGTCAGCATCAGAACCTGTGCCTTGCCCTGGACAGAACCTGGAAGGAAGGAGAAAAGATAAAGCTACGGCAGAAAAGAAAAACCCAGGCAGTCTTACAGATAAGACCAGGACACTTTCTCTCAAGGAATAACTCTATGCCAGCTCTAGAAATTAAATACTTGAAGAAAATCTTTATGAACAAACCACTTATTGAAAATCTACCATATGTAAAGTAACATGTTATGTAATGGAATAACAAAGAAAGCATTACCCTTACCTTTGAGTGACTTACAATCTATTGGAGAGGACAAAGTATATACAGGGAAAATTAAAACCACAATGAAAAGGAGCATACGCATAGAGTGAATGAATGAGCTTTAAAAAGTGAAAAGGAAAAAGGACAAGACCCTCCAAGTAGGAAAATGATGTAGACAAAGACAGAGGCAGAAATACATGTGATATGTTCATGGGAGAATGCATGTTCCAATCTGAATGAAACAAAAATTTCTCTTGTAAGTAGTCAGAGATAAGGGCAGGAAAAAAAGTCAGAAAATGGAAACGTGAACACCAGGTTAAGGGATGTAGACCTCAACCACTCAACAGTAGGAATCTGAAGATACCTGAGCAAAGAGGCAGACAAAAGGATAAGATTAAATGCATAAAGTAATAATTTAGAAAGATAATGGCCGTGGTCATTATATAAGTTGATTTGGAAGTAAAAAATTAGAGGCAGAAAAGTCGGTTAATAAGATCACTGCAACAGTTCAAGCAACAAGTATGATCTTTTTTATTTCATGGCATTTGCTATAATCAAACTTTAAGAAAATTCGTTTAGAGGACTAAAAGGCTGCCATCCTGCACAGGGGCCCTTAGAAAAAATATTCTGCTATAGCAGCCACAAATAGGATACCAAAGAGCCTACAGAAAGGGAGCAAAACCCTATCACATTTCAGTGAAGGACAGAGGGTTGCATGCTTTTTTGGGACTCATACCCACTACTTCCTCCATCTGCTGCAGGGTCTTCTCCATCTCCTCCCGCACATCCTGTTGCTTCCTACCAGCATCCTCAACACTATGTGTCTCGAAATAGCAATCTCGAAATGAATACAGTTGATCCACCAGTTCCTAGGAAATATAAGGATGGTACCATTAATTGGAGAGAACACCAGAACAGAAAATTTGCAACTGGCGAGAAATACTGATTCTATAACTCACCTAGGAATAACACAAGAGGCAAGCAGACATGGCTATCAAAATGCCACAGATCATGAGGGAAAGTAGCCAGTGTCCCATGCCAGTCTCTGTACTATGATGATAGTTCTCTGTTTTCCAGCTCCAATAGGGCTTCTAACAGAACTAAGCACTTCACTTACCACTTTGCAACTTGAGATAAAATGAAAGTTAAGAAGATAATCCTATCTGATACTGGTCCCCAAAGTATAAAACTTTGAAATTTATCCTCAAAACTAGACTTCCTAACAAAAACAATCTTATCCCTGATTTTTCCTATGCTGGTATCTGAAAATACATGACCTTTGTGAATATGATAACATGTGAGAGTCATCACATTCCAATGACAGACCAATTTAAGTTTGATAACCTTGGTATTTTTGCAGGATTTTGTTTTGTGAAATATTTGTATTTAGAGGTGTTTTGTTTTGTTTTGTTTTGTTTTGTTTTTTGTCAAGTCAATTTCTGGCTCCTTTGCATTCCTTCCAAGTAAATATGCTCTTTCCTCTATCTTTGAGTCTTCCTGTGACACCACCAGGTTTTCCATTATCTATTCTTTCCTGAAAACCAAATTAACAGCAGAAATATATAATACTATTCTATCGTCTTAACTACCTCCACAGCACATCCTAAATCCATCTGCCTGTCTCCATCCCACTATGACTATCCTGCACTAACTAAATCAGCATCATTACTTGCCTGGATTATTACAAGAACTTCTTACTGGGTCATCTTACTTCTACTCTCTCCCATTCTCTTCACTATAGTGAAAGTGACCTTACAAAAACATACATCATATCACAACCCTCAGATAGTTGCCCACTATAGGCAGAATAAAATTTTACTATAGCCTAGAAGATTATATGATCTGACCTCCCACTACTCATCCTGCCACAAACTTTACTACCTACCACTCTCCCTCCTACAATACTCAAGCCATACTGGCTTTTATTCAGTTCCTCAAATCCACCAAGTTCAATTCTGCCTTGGGGTCTTTATACATGCTGTTCCCTCTGCCTGGACACTCTTTCCCTCGATCTCTGCATGGCTCATTTCTCACCATCATTTAGATCTCAGTTCAAATATCAACTTCTCAGACAGGCTTTCCCTGACTATGCAAACTAAAGTAACCTCTTCCTCCTCTGGCCACTGTTAAACCACACTTACTTTTCTTCATAGTACTTATCATTTGAAATTATGTAACCTGTTATCTGTCACTACGATTGGAATGTAAGCTCCATGATGGGAGGGACTTATCTGTTTTGTTTAAAGATATACCAGAGCACTACTACAGGGCTTGGAACATCATAGGCTCTCATTAAGTATATTGATTGAATGAGTTCATGAATCATCCCTGTCTATAACAAATACTTATGCCCTATACTTCAGCAGTCCCCAAACTTTTTGGCACCAAGGACCGGTGTTCCTATGAGAATCTAATGCCTGACAATCTGAGGTGGAGCTGAGGCGGTGATGCTAGCGCTGAGGAGCTGCTGCAAATACAGATAAAGAGTCACTTGCTTGCCCATCGTTCACCTCCTGCTGTGTGGCCTGGTTCCTAACAGGCCATGAACTGGTACTGGTCCATGGTCCAGAGGTTGGGGACCCCTGCTATACTTAACTTAAAACCCAACCTAGGACAAAGGGAATGGACTAGCATCCTATGCAGCAATGCTTTTCAAATTTTATTCATGTGTATTATTTCCCAGACCCAGCCTGCAGAGATTCTGATTTCACTAGTTTTAGCAAAACTAAAAATCCTGCATCTTAACAAGTACTCTAGATGACTATAATAAAAATGGTCTGTAAAATACACTTTGAGAAATATCCTTTTATACATTCCTTCTATCCTAAGATGTCTTTAAGATGAAATTAAAGCTTACTACTATTCTCATGAATAGCAACATCACTATCTTTTTCCTCCCCTCTACTCCATTCCTCTATTCTATTCCTGCACCTTCCCCGCTCATCCCAAGATACCCCAGATACCTAGTGCATTTACCAAAAATGAGCACAGGAAAAGGTAGCTCTCAGAAAAAATTACAACCCATTTCTCATAAAAAATTACAACCCATTTCTTTTCACCCTGCAATCAGCATGGCTGTAAATTAGGAATTTTAGTCTTATTGTTTGTTTGTTTGTTTTTAGTTATTAAACAAACATGCAAGGCATTGTTTGGTTTTGTTGTGATTTGTTTTCTTGGATTGAACATTTTAATAACTTTTTTCTCATGGCAAAATCAATATATATAAGTTGTTAAAATTCAAATAGGTACATGTAAAAACTACAAAGTAAAAATTCCTCATCATTCCCAATCACCTCAGGGATAATCACTGTTTAGCATACTTTTTCATATTTTTTCTATACATATAAAAACATATATACGATAATAATATTTCTAATATGGAGCCAGGGTTCAGAATCTGATTTCAGCAAATCACGCTTGGGAATAAAATTAAGCTAATTCAAGTCAACCGGGAGACAAAGCTCACACTCTAAAAAGTGTTATTATTTTAATCTGTTCAAAAATCAAAATCTCACCAATATTTAAACTTTTTCATTAGAAACTTTTAAGCAAGTTACAAGCCTGTCACAGGTCTAACGCTTAAATTCCAGGCTGTCTTAGAACACAAAGAACTGAGTTTCTAAGGTTTAAGAAAAATCTTGTATGTACTGTATACTTGAAAGCAATAATAAATTTTTTTTAAGAAAAAAGAAAAGAAAAATCTTGAGTCATTAAAAGAAAGATAAAGAGCCAAGCAACTAGTAAGCTCTCACGTACCAAGTACAAAAGACTAGTCCTGGTCAAAACCGCAGTCAACTGTGGACTGGGTGGAGTCTGGACCTCTCTGCATCTGACCCCAAACTGGGAGCGCAGCAGAGTGCAAAACGACAACTGTTAAGTGCTAAAGGAAGTAACAACAACAACTGTTAAGTGCTAACGGAAGTAACCAGAATACATGCAGTGCAAGGCATTACTGTGACTGTTACCAATTTCAAGGCAGAAAAGTACCGAAGAAACGGCCTTGGTAGGGATCAAATCACGTAGTAATAGCTCCCGTAGATCGGCCGTACATGTGTGAATGCTATTTGTTATGCGTGAATCCAGAAAAATAACTTCACAAGAATGCGCAGGAATAAAGTTAGGAGCAACAAATCCTTTTCCATGCAGGACTGAAATTAAGAGCAGTCAGGTCAGAGCAAGGGGTCCCAACACACGTGTGGGATGCTCCCCTTCCTTGGCTGCCTGCCGCTGCACCTTCGGAAGTTGTTATAGTAACACCAACACATGCAGCGTCGTGTATTTGCAAGGAACTCGCAGGTACTGCATAAACTAGGTTCCTTGCTTCTTCCCAGTACGAAAGTACATATAGGTTTTAACCCTCTGCCCCACCTGCAATTTCTGCAAGATCTGTTTGCCTTCTTCCTCTTCATCAGCCATCATTTCCCGGCCACTCTCGGCTCCTCCGCCCCCAACTGCATAACCACAGAGAACCATACCACCCTCATCCTGGAGCCACAGCGACATCTAGGCCTCTGGAGGCTTAGCGGCATTTGGGTAAAGGAGCTGGTTTTCAAAGGGCAGCACTCCAAATCAACTTAACCCAATGCTTAAAACTCAAAGGAGATATTCTATAATCACTTTTGAGTTCATAAACTTGTTTCTTTCCCAAATCCTGGAAACAAAATGTTCTCAGCTTAATTGCACCTATATTTTTGTTTCATATCTTTCTACTCATTTTTACCCTCAAAAAAGAAGACAGGTTAAGTCAGTGGATACCTGTGTTACAAGTTTAAAATTTGAAGGAAATGTACAGCACATGGTCAGGTAACTTGTCTGAATATTTTCCAAACTTTAGTGATTTTCTGTAAATGAGGAATTTTATTTTGAACACATTATCCTAATAAATCTACTACACTTGAGATGGTATTATGAAAGCTATCGCTAATACACTAATAGTATATTCGTACACTAATTATGCTTATTTTTAGACTATATCCAGGATATGTAAGAAACAATGACTGTCTCTGGAGAGGGAAACAAAGGAACTGAGAATTGTCGGTGGTCAAAGAAAATTCTTTTAACTGCGTACACGTTTTATCATGGACATGTATTAGTTATTCAAATACAAGTGTAATTTTTAAGTAAAAATTATTTTTACTCTGTACACATTTCTATATATTTATGTATTGCCCTAAAAAAATTATCGCTGGGTTCAGGAGAACCCACAAAAAATGGTATAAATTGAAAAATCTCCATCTCCAAATTCTTTTCAGTGTACACGTTTAAATTTTTTCATGTACATGTATTAGCTATTCAAAAATAAGTATAATTTTTAAGTAAAAAATATTTCCACATAGACTATCTCTGAAAGAGACACAAGACACTGGCAACAGTAATTTCTTTCAGAAAGCAGAAGTGAGTGGCCAAGGGACAGGGTTGAAAGGGAGACTTCACTGGATGCCTTTGCTGTACCTTTTGAATTTGTACCATGTGACTGTATTAAACTTTTCAATAATAAGTTTTTTAACAATCCTAACAAAGTTTCTCTTTACTTTTTAGTTTTAATTATAGCTTACTTGTACTTCAAACTGATTTTTTGAACTTGAAAAAGCAGTTTAAGGTAGAAATCATGACTGTACATAAAATTATTTCCTCAAAGCATTATCCAACAAAATTTAAAACTGTATAGGGAAGAAAAGTACTTTATACTGTAATCTATAAAATCTGTGTGATTAGCTATGAAATAGGGAAGGATGTTTTAAAACTTTTACTTCAAGATTTTTCTTTCTCCAACACAATTTTAACTTTGGGGTAGGGAGATGAAGGGATAGGTTAAAAGGTGAAGGGGAATATAGTCAATAATAGCGTGATAACTTTTCACGGTGACAGATGGTTACTAGACAGTGCGGTGAGCACATCGTAAGATATATGTCGAATCGCTGTTATGCACCTGAAACTAATATAAAATACTCTGTGCCAACTACACTTTAATAAAATTAAAAAATATAAATAAATATTTTTGAAGAGACTGTATATTCTATACTCCTATAGGGTATTCACTGCCTTTCTACAATGACTAAATATGAAATATCCTCAAATTATTTCAGTATGACCTTATTACCTAAAAAACAGTGGGAGTTGGCATTTAGGATAAGTCCATTGTAATGCTTCTCAAACCAGTAAATCATAAAATTTAAGAATAACAAAAGATATACAAGGCAATTTATTCAATCTCTCATTTTGCAAATATAGAAACAAAAGCCCAGAAATTTTTCCTTTTATTTTTTTAGTTTATAAACTTTAACATTTTATTTTTTTATTTTCCCCCCTCCTCCACCCCTCCCCTCTGTTAACCACTAGTCCATTGTCCATGTCCATGAGTCTACGTTTGTTTGTCCTGCTCATTTGCTGCTTTTAGGTTTTAACTCACATATAAGTGATATCATGTGATTTTCAACCGTTTCTGTCTAGCTTATCGCTTAGTATGATTATTTCAAGGTCTATCCATGTTATTGCAAATGGCAGTATTTCATCTCTTCTTATGGCTGAGTAATATTCCATTTCATATATGTACCAAAGCTTCTTTAGCCAATCACCTATCGTAGGACATTTCAGTTGCTTCTATGTCCTGGCCACTGTGAATAATGCTGCTATGAACATTGGTGTGCAAATCTCTTTTCAGGTATGAGTTTTCAAATGTTTGGGGTAAATACCCAGTAGAGGGATTGCTGGATCATATGGTAGATCAGTTCTCAGTGTTTTGAATAACCTCCATACTGTTTTCCATAGTGGCTGTACCAATTTGCAGACCCACCAGCAGTGTATGAGGGTTCCTATTTCTCCACATCCTCTCCAACATTTGTTATTACTTGTTCTGTTGATTATAGCCATTCTAACAGGTATGAGATGGTATCTCATTGTGCTTTTGATTTACATTTCCCTAGTAGCTAGCAATATTGAGCATCTTTTCATATATTTGTTGGCCATTTGTATGTCCTCTAGGGAGATGTTTCTATTCAGGTCCCCTGCCCATTTTTTGATTGGATCATTTATTTTTTGTTATTGAGTTGTATGAGTTCTTTGTATATTTTGGATATCAGGCCCTTATCGGAGGCGTTGCTTGCAAATATATTTTCCCATTCAGATGGTTGTCTATCTTGTTGACAGTTTCTTTTGCTGAGCAGCAGCTTTCTAATTTCATGTAGTCCCATTCATTTATTTTTGCTTTTACTTTGCTTTTGAGGTCAAATTCATAAAATCCTCTTTAAGTCCAAGGTACTTGAGTTTCATTCCTATGTTTTCTTCTATGCATTTTATTGTTTCACTTCTTATATACAGGTCCTTAATCCATTTTGAGTTAATTTTGGTGTGTGGTGATAGATAACAGTCTAGTTTCATTCTTTTGCACATGGCCTTCCAGTTTTTCCAGCACCATTTATTCAAGAGGCTTTTCTTTCTTCACTGAATGTTCTTGGCTTTTTTGTCGAAAATTATTTGCCCATGTTAATGTGGGTTTACTTCTGGACTATTGATTCTGTTCCACTGGTCTGTGTGTCTGTTTTTCTGCCAATACTATGCCATTTTGATTACTGTGGCTTTGTAGTATGATTTGAAGTTGGGCAGAGTGATGCCTCCAGCCTCGTTCTTTTTTCTCAGAATGGCTTTGGCAATTTGGGGTCTTTTGTGCTTCCATACAAATCTGATGATTTTTGTTCTATTTCTTTAAAAAATGCCAATGGGATTTTGATGAGAATTGCATTTAATCTGTAAAATGCTTTAGGTAGTAAGGTCATTTTAACTATGTTGATTCTTCCAATCCAAGAACACAGAATATCTTTCCATTTCTTTGTATCTTCTTCTATTTCTTTTAATAGAGTCTTGTAGTTTTCATTATATAGATCCTTCGCATGTTTCATCAGATTTATTCTTAGGTATTTTATTCTGTTTAATTGCAAAAGGAATTATTTTTTCCACTTCTTTTTCTGACACTTCATTATTAGAGTATAGGAATGCTATGGATTTTTGAACGTTGATTTTGTATCCAGAGAGTTTACTGTATTTGCTTATTGTTTCTAGTAGTGTTTTTCTGGAGTCTTTAGGGTTTTCTATGTAGAGGATTATGTCATTCGCAAATGGTGACAATTTGACTTGTTTCCTATTTGGATGCCTTTTATATCTTTCTCTTGCCTGACTGCACTCGCTAGGACCTCCGATGTTATATTGAATAACAACGATGACAGTGAACAGATTTGGCTTGTTCCTGATCTTAGAGCGAAGGTTTTTAGTTTTTCACCATTAAGTATAATGTTGGCTGAGGGCTTGTCATTTATGGCCTTTATTATATTGAAGTATTTTCCTTCTATACCAATTTTGTTAAGCGTTTTGATCCTAAATAATTGCTGTATCTTGTCAAACAAATGCTCAGAAATTTTAAACTCAAACTTGGACAACCAAAAAAGCCATATTTTGAACCCAGATGTTCTATCTCCCCAACCAGTATGATTTCTAGTCTTGCTTCTAATAGGACATAAAGTTACTGAAAGTGTCCTTCAAATTTCTTTCTTTACTCTATGCTTTAAATAAGTTATCTTTGATAGCAGTCAGAAATGCTCGCTATTTAATAAAGGAAAACAAGGAATAAATCTTCAAAGGTATTTTAATTAATCTAATTTCTCAAGATCAATAACATATTTTAAGTTTTCTGCAGTAGAAGTACATTCCTAAAGTAAACTCAAGGCAACAGCTGGCAAAACAGTTAAGAAAGAGTAATTTTATTTTAAAATAAATAGTAAAAATCAACTTCACAAAATAACTCTCAATGTGAATTATTTTTAAATAGAAAAAAGGACTGATCAGATGTGCATCAAATTGTACTCTCACTCACTGACATGAGCACAAACACTCGAAACAAGTTATTAATACAAGGGCAAATACATATAGAAATAAATGTACACACCCAAATAAAAAACTACAGATATACCCATCATTTCCTGAGACCAAAATCTTCACATAAATATAATGTCAAATACAGCAAAATAGCCATATAAAGGAACGCACATATACATATATGCATAAATACCAAAACCTAAAGTAACATTTAGATATATGACATAGGTGCTTTAATACATATGCATAAAAACATAATTCAGTCAGAAATAGCCCAGACAGAAACAAACAGTGATCTACAAAACACCCAATAACATTGTAACCTTTCACTAGTGGTAAAAACTCAACAGTTCACAATGAAATTGAGTTTAATAAAATGCTCATGCTTTAAATAATGGAAATAGCAAAAGAAACCAGACTCTAAAGCCATCCCTCGCTTCCACTGAGTTTCTTAAAAACTGAAAATGTGAAGACACTTCAAAAACTTAATAGAAAAGGGAGGTTGGTAACCTCCATCTAGAATAAAAATTATTCATTAAATTAAATCACTAGAAATAAACAGAAACATTCTGTGAAGTGAGCTAAATTCTTTTTACTTTAAAGGCCCTGCTAGAGACTTGTTGCTGCTCTAATTCATGACTTGGGGAGGCAAAACTAAAAAAGTTATTGCTGGGTTCAGGTGCAGTGGGAGAACCCACAAAAAACGGTCTGAATTGAAAATCTCCATCTCCACCACCCCGATTGTGAACTGGTGTACTGTCCAAAGGAAACTTGGAGTTGTTCCCTAGGAAAAAAACAAGGGAAAAACTTAAACATCTATTTACTTATTGATCTTTAGGGCCAAAAAGACAAAAGTAATTCAATAAATATTTTAACAGAACTCAACTCATACAAGACAGATAAAATATAAACCTAATGTTGGATCAAGAAAAGGACTACAGTGGCCCCACCCCTTCCACCTGACCACAGTATATACTGTACCTTCTCCTGTGAAGCAGTTTCCAATGATAGCCATGACCTCATTACCAAAAGTAATTTAAACGTATGTTTTTGGTAGAGCTAGAATTTACAATACCGTAATTTTATTCATGTTATCTAACCTACTTCAAAGGAATATCATATATATTTGGATGGCATAAAGTCTTTTGTCCCAAGTTCTTTTAGAATAAATTTTTTAAAGATTGCCATAAACACTCCAAAAAAATATGACAACTATGAAAAACTAGCACATATTCATAGTCGATTAGATCAATTAGAACAGCCTTAAGAAAAATCAGACAATAGATCTGATTAAATAAGCATTTAACTTTTTTCCTGTTTAGAAAAAGAAAGTGCAGCTCACTGCCAGCGTAAATTTAACATCACAGATAAGAATGCTACATTTTCTAAGGTTTGACATTTTCAGCAATCAAGAATTACTATATTTTGTACATGGATATACCAATACTAAAAACAGAATGCTATAAATAGAACGATGTTATTTGTTTCCAAAGACTACTGATATACTAGAGCAACGTGAAAATAATAATAAAAGCAAGATATTTTGCGGCAAACTTTGGGGGTAAGATTAGGACTGTAATCTGTGAGTTATCTCAGAGTAAAGGCTACAGCCACAAGCACCACCAGTGAGTATTCTCGGACAAATGGGAAATGGGTTAACAACTTCCACTGAACCATTCCTGGGCTTCTACAAGTTTTAAAGGGAACATAACTAAAGGAGAATGCTGACTATATCTGCTTCGAGCCAGAAATGGTAGCAAGAAGTAAAAGTAGAAAGGTAAGTGTACACAAAAAGAACAGGAAAGACTGGTGAATATGAAAGAAATCAAAGTAAGTGTGGATCGAGACAAGGAAAAAATAAGAACATCTACAAACGCCCATACACAATAACACTTGATTCACTGCATCTGCCAAGGCACCGAACAAGCAGAAAAGGACTAGTATCATTCAAATCATGTATTTCTAAAAGGCAGGAATTCTATCTGCATAGTCTTTATATCCTCATTGCCTAGGATTATGCCTAGTAACCTGGTACATGAAACATGCTTGATAAATACTTTACGAATGGATAAACAACTAAATAAAGAACCAACCAACCAAACAACCCACAATAGCTTAAGAACTGTGCACTCAGTATTGCCATGTGAAAAAAAAGTGAAACATGACCTTCCTGGAGGATAGCAAATGCTTAAAAGTGTGGGCTCTGAAGATAGCTCTGTGACCCTGACCAATTTACTTAAACTTTCTGTACCTCAGTCTTCTCGTCTGTAAAATAGAGATAATAACACTTACCTTATAAAGTTTTAAAAATAACATGAATATATGTAAATTTATAATAGTGCCTAGCACCTGGTAAGGAATCGATAAATGGCAGCCATTATTATTATTATTATTATTATTATTGCAAATAAATAGCTTTTCATTTAATGTTGCAATTTGCAAAATTTTATTTTGGAGAGATTTACTCCAGATTTACTGTTCAAATTGAAGATGTAATTTAAACATAAGCAAATAAAACAGATAAAAGCAGTGATGTATATAGTTTGAGGCATGGATGAAGAACATAGAGCCTACTACCACTCAAGGCCTTTGACATCTACACTGACTACCTGGAACTGTACAGAACATAGTGTGAAAAACCACTAGTTTAAAGAATAGATATTGGATATTACATATCATTCCTTACCTAATGGGAAGCCAAAAATACCAGACTGTGAAATCATAGATGGCTCAAGGGTACCTTCTTGACTAGCAATAGTGATGTTTCGTAGCCTAAGGCTATCATAGAGACCTTGGAGCTTTTGATACTGACGATTTCTCTCCATAAGTTTCTCAGAGATGTCACTGAATTTTTTCTTGTATTCTTCTAGCACTTTCTTCATGGAAGTGACCTCCCCTTTCATAGAGGTCAATTCTACATCCTTGCTTTGTATTTGCTGAGTATATATCTTCTCCATCTGCTTCAGATGGCCCTCAGCTTTGCTGAATTTGTATTCTTGATAGAGTCGCTCCTGATGGACCTGTCCCAAGAGAGAAAAAAAATAATTTTAAAGTAATAAATATAAAAGTTATATAGTGTAAAACTTTATTAAAACACAGAAAGGAAATATGCTTATACTGAGGTGTTATTAACATTTAGAACCAGGTTAAGAAGCAATCAGGTTGTACAATAGGATGATTATTTCAGAAAATAACATATTATATCGTTAAATGCATAGAAAGAAATCTGGAGGAATACTCTCAAATCACTCTCAGAACACTACCATTAAACCAACAGAAGAAGTGAGTATTTGTCTAACCTTAATAAATGACATGTAGTCCAAGAGTTTTTAAGAAATATAATCCCATGTTTCAAGTAACCCATAGTGTGGAGAACAGATTATACTATAGCCCTCAATTATCCCTACCTCCTGGTATTTATATTCTCTCCTTGAGTACGGGTAAGACCTGTGACTCAAATACAGGAAAAATGATAAGCTGTCACTTCATGAGTACATTACATAAGAATATAAGATCTGTCTTACTAGTGCACATTCTCTCTTGCTGGCTTTGTAGAAACAAGCAGCCATGCTGGGAGGCCACATGGCAAGTAACAGAGAGCACCCTCTGAGCAACGGCCAGCAAAATACTGAGGTCAAAATGAATCTACTCATAGACTTTACATCCTACATCCTTCACAAAAAATTAACTCAAAATGGATCCCAGACCTAAATGTAAAACACAAAACTATAAAATGTCTACAAGATAACATTGGATAAAATCAAAATGACCTTGGGTTTGGTGATTTTTTAGATAAAACACCAAAGGTACAACCTATGAAAAAAAAACTGATAAACTGGACTTCGTTAAAATTAAATTTTTCTGCTCTGTGAAAGACAATGTCAAGAGAATGAAGACAAGCCAGATGAATAGAAAATAACTGCAAAAGACATATCTCATAAAAGACTGTTATCCAAAATACACAAAAACTCTGAAAACTCAACAATAAGAAAACAAACCACCCAATTAAGATGCACGGATAACAAATAAGGAAATGAAAACAATGCTACACATCATAAGTCATCAGGAAAATGTAGCAATGAGCTACCACTACACACCTATTAGAATGACCAAAATCCAGAACACTGACACCACCAAATGCTGACAAGGATGTGAAGCCAAAGGAACTCTCATTCATCACTGACAGGAATGCAAAATGTTACAGCCACTTTTGAAGACGGTTTGACAGTTTCTTACAAAACTAAACGTACTCTTACCATACAACCCAGCAATAATGTTTACCCAAAGGAGTTGGAAACGTACATCCTGCACACAGATGTTTACAGTAGGTTTATTCATAATTACCAACATTTGGAAGCAACCAAGATGTCCTTAAGGTGAATGGATAAACTGTGGTACAATGAAATATTGTTCAACACTAAAAATAAATGAATTATCCTGCCATGGAAAAACATGGAGGAAACAAATGCTAAGTGAAAGAAGTCAACTGAAAAGGCTACAAACTATATGATTCCAATTATACAACAGTCTGGAGGCAAAACTATGGAGTCGGTAAAAAGATCAGAGGTCACCAGGGGTTGAGGGGAAGGAAGGATGAATAGGTAGTGCACAGAGGATTTTTAGGGCAGAGAAACTACTCCGTATTATATTATCATGGTAGACACATGTCATTATAATTTGCCCAAACTCAGAATGTACAACACAAAGACAAAACCCTAATGTAAACTATGGACTTTGGGTGATAGTGATATGTCAATGTAGGCCAATATTTGTAACAATCGTACCACTGGTGGGGTATGTTGATAACAGGGAAGACTATGCACATGTGGGGGGCAGGGGATATATGGGAAATTTCTGTACCTTCTTCTCAATTTTGCTATGAACCTAAAACTGCTTAAAAAATAAAGTCCATTAAAAACACACACACACAAAAACAACTGAGGCCCTCAGTCTAATAGTCCACTAGGAGGTGAATGTTGCCAACAACCACATGAACTTGGACGCAGATCCTTCCTCAGTCAAGGTTCAGAGACTGCAGCCACTGTCCACACCTTGATTGCAGCCTTGTGAGACGTTAAGCAGAGTCCATTCCTGGACTCTTGAGCCACAGAAACTGAAATAATAAATGCGTGTTGTTTTAAGCCATTAAATTTGTTGGTTAAGCCACTAAACACAGCCAAAGACAACTTACTAAACACAGAAACCAATCATGGCTTATCTTCGGATTCACTGTCTTTTAAATATTGACTGAAAGTGAAGTATGAGGACTCTCCTTTTCTCTTTTAAACATTTTTAATTTGCCTATTCTATACAGTTTGATGTAACTTCACCTAGTCTGGGTTACCTGTCCCTACTACATGGTCTCACAGCACTCTGTATTTCCCTTATCATTACAGGTATTAAAAATATATTGTAAATGTCTGAGGTTTTTTTTAACCTTTAGCACCACTAAACTGTAGCCTCCTTGAAGTTCATGTGTTTTGTTCATTATTGTGTACCTAGCACCTAAGAAGGTACATGAAATATAAATGTTTCCTGATACTCAAAAAATATATGTCACATGACTAAATAGGAAAAAAATTAATAAATGAAGTAAAGAAAATTTCATTTCTGGCTACCTTACTAATTAATTCATTGGTTTCATCCAAATAGAAATCTATTTAATATACAGTGTTTGTCCATTCATTCAATAATTTACTGAGACTTAAGACCAGAAACTATGATGGTCACTGAGGACCCAGAGATATGAAGGAATCCAAACTGGACCTAAAAAAACTTTCTCAAATAGAGGAGATGTACAAGTATGTACGTAATTATATGACATCGATAATAAAATAAAAGTAAGTACAAGATAATACAGGAGTATGTAAAACCTTACCCAGAAAAAATAATGCAAACATTTATTTGACACATGACAAATAAAACCTTTAAGAAGCATTATTATAAATGTAAGTGCAAGATATAAGAATATACTCAAGAATATGACTAAAGTTCTCCACAGGAAGTTTTTTCTAAGGAGGCACCAAAGGCAGAAATCAAAAAGAGAAGTAGTTATGGATATGAATTTGATAAAATTTTTAATAGCATTTTTAATAGCACTGTAACAGCATTTTTTAATAACCGAGGAAAATTTATGATACAGTATAATCAATGAAATTATGAATACATAAAACATACAAAAATGTTCAAATTCTTTATGTCGAAAAAAGCAATGAAAACTAATAAAAGATAAGTGAAAAAGCAAAATTTCTTACAACGTCTGAGTTAAGTATATATAGAGAATTCTTATAAATCAGTAGGAAAAAAACTACAGCAATTGAAATAAGCCAAGTGAAAAGCAACTTATGAAAGAAAAATACATGGAAAAAAATACACTGCATATGTCCATCTAAGTCATCCAAGAAATGCATATTTAAAGAGTTATGAGATTTTTATTTTACTCACATCTAATTGGTGATTAGGAAATGTGGAGAACCAAGCACTCTCATATACTTCTTAAGGGAACACACATTGATATGGCCTAACTGGAGGGCAATTTTAAAATACTGCAATTTTAAAAACACTGAAATGTATTTATCAGGAATTTAATCTTAGCAACTAATTAAGGACGTGAATTTGATGATAAGCATGCTCATATGGCATTTTTTATAACTTGGAAATGTTATATAATGCCACCATTAAAATTATGATTATAGAACACTTAATGTAAAAATATTTAATTAAATATTCATAATAGGCATAACATATTGTCAACTTTAACTGGCCACAAAAACAGTATGTGTGCTATTATCCTATTTTCGTAAAGACAAAAATATATACTTATATATAGAAAATACATATTTATGCACAGAAATAGTCTAGTAGTACACAAAATATCAACAATGGTTATCCCTGAATGACAGAATTATGAGTTTTTTAATTTCCTTCCTTTTAGATTTTCAACAATTAACATTACTTTTGAAGAAAATTATTAAAAAGTTCCATATATTCATAAAAAATAAACATAAACACAATAAATGAAAAACATCAGAAACTTTCACATATGCCTCAAATCAGACTCTCCTAAGCTAGCCTAAGCACTAACCTGGTATGTCCAGAAGGCCAGTGCTCGGGAGCTAATGTCCAACACAATCTCTGGTCGAAGTCCTGCCAGTACCATGGCTTTATATTCCTCTGATGGACTGAGTTCTGTTCGAACAATATCTAGCTTTCCAGAAAGAGTACTGTTGCAGGCAGGGCAGATAGCTGGTGAACGACTAAACTCACCGCTGCCATGCTGATCACAGAAAATGTGAGAGCAGGCAGTGACCCACGCATAACCAGAGAGTCTGATGCGACATTTTCGATAATTGCAAAGCAGCATGTCTTCACACAAAGACATGATAGTGAGGTCTCTAGATGCTGAAAAGAATTCTAATAAGGGATAAGTGAAAAGGTCGAATAAGTGAAATTGCAGTGAAAATGAAATAAATAACAAATAAACAAAGCATGTTTTCATTTTATGATAAAATAATAGACATTCATTGTTTATATAATTTATTTTAATTTACTATAATTTATTAATTTATTATAATTTATTTTTATTTTATTATTATATTGATTTCAGTTACTCAACAATATTAATTGTGCTCCTTTGTGCAAACCACTACAAAGGCCTTGAAAAAAATTTTTAAGAAAAAAGTTAAAAACATAGGTGGTTCCAAATGTTACTAAAATCAAAAATATGTACATGAGGAAAAAATGTTTAGTAACATTTACAAAGTACAAATAAAAATTAAACTAGTGCTTTTTACCATTCCTTAAAATACCTAAAAAAAACCCTATATTTATTACCCATTCATAGTTTGCTATATTTTAGTATTACTTCTCACACTTGGCAAATATAAAAGTCCAGGCACTGACTTTAGCCATTATTTAGAGCAAAGTATTTTAAAGTTTTTCATGTATGCTGATTTCTCAAATTCTTTACTTGTGTTGACTAAAAGAGTACTAACCTAATAGTATTAAATGGAAACTAACCTAATTCATCCAAGTAATTGACCGTTATGGAGCCTGAAAATCTGTATAAAAGTAGATTTCTTAATCATCAGATCAACAATTCACCAGTTAATATAAATATTATTCAATGCTCTGCTTCTATTTAAAACATTTGTAAAACTAAACACCCTTTGGTTACTTTTCAATATAGTGTCCATTGTCACTGGAATTTCATTAACCCATACCGAGTTTGGTCTGGATATATCAAAATACCAACAAGTCATATATTGTTTTTAAAAAAACGTGACACACCAATTAAATACCAAGAAAAAAATGTTCACATTTATCACTGACAAATTGCGTCAGAATGTGGCCTTGGTCATAGGGGTCGACAAGCACACTCTGACACCTTTATCCCAAATGTCTCCACGGGTATATAGCACCTGCAGCAGGAATTATGAGGTCTATTTTACCTCCAGCAGAGTAATTAATGGGCATAGAGGAAGCTGACCCGGGGAGAGTTTTGAAGCTAAGACACTTAGAGCGATAGGTGCACCTAATTCCAAATTTTCCACGAGGTGAGAGAAAGAGTCAATTTAGCGAGCTGTCCGAGTTATTGAGGGCCGAGTTTTTGAGAGTGAGACTCACAGAAACTTCGCTCTGAAATCCTCAGCCTGCCTTCTGCGCTTGACAGAAAAAACAGCAGTAATACTAATGAAATACCTAACCTGAGGCACCAAGAAAAAGCGCGGGAAAGAACCGTTGCCTCGGCCACTCCACCACGAGTATGGATTCGCTGTGCACGTCGCCAATACGTCAGAGAGCGCACGCGAAGAGCCACCCCGGAGCCTGTCGGGTGCCGGCCGCTCAGGATGCTGGGAGCCGCCGGCTGCCCCCGCGTCGGGCAGGCGCGTCTCAGTCGCAGTGAGTGAGCGAATGCCGCTGAACCTGGTGTAGGTTTCCCACTTGAGAGCCCCGCAGATACTACCATATTTGTCCTTTACTGCCTTCGACTAGCGTAAGAGTACCAGCTTAGTTTAAATGGGGATAACATTTGAGGTCTTCTGAAAGGAATAGTAGAGGGGGGCAGTTGAGAAGGTAACATGAATACATGCAAGTCTTTGTCCAGGGAAAGTGTGCGGAGTACCCGCTGGGCCAGCAGAGGCTCTCTAGTTTCAGGAAAAATTCTCTGGAATTGTGTGATGCCTATAGTTGGACAGCTATCACTTCCATGTTGAGGCAGATTCCGCCATTTTTTTTCTCCACCTCGAAATGGCATCTTTCCAGCTTTTATACATTCTCTATAGGTTTAAAGAAAATAGAACCTTCCTTAACAGCCTGCCTTACAACAATGCATGTGAACAGTGCTTGAAATGAAGCAATAGGATCAGGCCACAGCTTTTTTGAGGTGATCTGCCTGTGTTCTCTCGGACTTTCTTGTGATAGATTAAATGTTTGTACCCATTTGACTCTAATGCTGTTACCTGTCACTTTCTTTTCTGTTCTATAACAATTATATGGTTTTTTGCTCGGTATCTATGAGCCTATTAGAATTCATATTAGAAATTAAGTTGAGAGCTTGAGGGGTCCTTGGGATGTAAGCCTTAATGCTGCCTTTTGTAACCAGGTTTCCAGATGATGGGACACAGTTGAATTTTTGACAGAATCCAATGAGTCAGCAACACAATGCACACCAAGCCCTGCAAACCGTTTATGGATTGTGAATCTGTAACACTAAGCCTTTCTCCTTCAAACAAAAACCTATCCTAATGAAACAACTTTCTGCTAGTTTGTCTATTTACAACTCGTTCACAGTAATTAGAAAGGGTCTTCCTGGCCTTTTGTATACATTTTTTAAAATATCTATCTTCTGAGAATTTAGAGCTGTAACTTAATTCTAGTGGTACGAATTGGATTCAGAAAAATTGGAAGTTCGTGTCTAAACATGTAATCCCTAACGTATTTTGGCCATCTGAGTCTTTTGTGCATTTTCTGGTTTTGACTATGCCAAATGTATAAAGTACAATAAAAGGGTACAATGTCATTTAAAGTCATAAAACACAAAGCATTCAATTTCCACCAGCACAAGAACCTAAGATTGTGATCCTAGCCAAGTTACCTTTGTTCTGCAATATGATCCCTTCCTGCTTCTTCATTAAGATCATCCTTTTGATTCCCCAAACCTAGTATTTCCCACACCATTTTCTCTCTAAATCAGTTTCCAACCCATTTGGCTATATATGAGGGGAGCTACAAAGTCTTAGTGTCCCAGTAGCCTGGACCACCAGGAATTAACCTGCTTCTTCGTGTCATTATCTTGTTCTCGTGGCATAGACAAACCCTTCACTGGGTTGTTCCTAGGGTGGTCCTGGAGATGAGACTACTGAAATCAATCAATACTGAGAAACAGAGACTCATCCACCAAAAAAATCTTTTTAAAATATTGGTTATTAAATATCAAGCGTATCAAAAATGTGAATGACCATCATTCAGTTTTAATAAACCCAACCCTTTCTCATGTGATATTTTTTAATGAAGTAACACATTACAGATACAATTAATGCCTCCCCTGTGCACACCTCAATCCCATTTTCCTCCTACCTCTCCTGAGGTAAACAAGCCAAATTTTGGTATTTATCATTTTCATACATGCTTTTAAACTTTTATACAAGTCTTTGTTTTACATGTTCTAAAACTACTAAATCTTATAGCACATATACCTTGGTCATTTTAACTCATTGCTTTTAAGATGTAGTTAATAAACATACTTTGTATTCTTTCATTTTAATAACCAAATACTACAAATATACCACAATTTATCCATTTTCTAATCACATTGGTTCCCAGGTTTTACAATTAAAAACAATACTGTAATGAACTTTCTGTACATGTCTCCTTGAGTACACATGCCAAGAATTCCTGTAGGATATAATACCCAGAGATTGCATTAGTGTATAAGCATCTTCACGTAAACTACTTCTTACCAAACTTCTGTCCAAAGTATAACTTAAATTTTAATGCCACCAGGAAAGATGAGCCCATTGTTCCAGACCCAGCAACATGTGAAAATGTCAGGGTTTTTTGTTGTTTTATTTTTGCCCATCTGATGATAGTGAAATGGTATCTCAATGTTGTTTTTAATGTGGAATTCTTTGATTCCTAGTGAGATTAAGCATCTTTTCTCGTGAATGACTATTCAAGGTTCATCTGTGAACTGACCATTCATATCCTTTGATCATTTCCTTGATTTATATGGAATCCTTTGCTAGTTAGTTACATGACATACAAACATGTTTGAATTTTACTGTACATAAATTTATCAGTCTTTCCTTTTTGTGCTTATGTCTACTCCAATGGCATATTCTCTGCTTTTCTATATGTTTAAATCTCTCCTTTTCATTTATGATCTTTAATCCATTCTTCCTAATATGTGGAGTCTGGATAAACTGACAGCACAATTTGTGCTTACACATCACTTATACCCTTTCATTAGAGGTTACTTTCACCTTTCAAAAATATTTTTACCAGGAAGTTTGATTTTGATCTTATATAGATATCCTAAGTATCTTATCAGCTATATTATGAGTATTTATGCACCACATTTCTCTAAGAGTTTCAGAGAATTTTCCCTCCCATTATCTTTAAATCTTAGACTGTTAGCATCATATACTCTAAAACTAAGTTTATACTTTAGTAGAATAATCTTAAAGAATAGGTTTCATATTCTAACAGAAGTTATTATAATTGCATACCATTTGTGTGATTCTGATATAAGCATGAGTATTAAATTTCATTCCAAACACAGTTAAGTATACCAAACGTCCAATATTTAGATATTTATTTTACACCCTTTGCATGTTAAATGTACCCTCACGGATATAAGTACAATCTATAGGGCAAAAAATTCCCTGTAGTATAATTTAGCCAAAACAACTGAGAATATTTCAACATTAAATATAAAGCAAAAATGTCTTTTTAACCATAGTCGAGTGGCATGTGCAATTTAAACCAATGATAAATGTCCAATAAGGCCATAAAATGTTCATAATAAAAGATTTCCTAATAAATATCAGTAAGCTTTTATTCATCTGTTCCTCACATACATAAGTTGTTTTTATAGCCATTCTTTATTGCCTCTTAAAGGATCAAATATCATAAACAGATAAAGAATTTTAAGTAGACTCATTGGTACCCAGATAGTTTAATGTACCTATAGATACATTTTACATCATAGTCACAATTTAAGTCCCAGTTATTCCATGCAAATGTTTTGTTGAAATCTCATTAAAATGGTTGCCATTTTCCAGGAACTTATAAAATAAAATCAGTAGAGATTTTAAATCACTTCAAATATTTTCTGAGTATCTAATCTGGGCCAAGCATTAAGGATAAGGAAGTTGCCCTGCTTCATGGAGTTTACAATCTAGCAAAGAATCTAAGAATGGTAAAGCATTTTATTCTTTCTTCTGCTGCCTCTTACATTTTTGCAAGTTGATGCTATAAACCATTTCTGGTGAAAAAAGTCAGCGTCCATCTTTAATCTGAAGAACCATCTAACTTCATACTGCAAAGAAAAAGATATTTTTAATATTGCCCTGAATATGTGAGCAATTACTCAGTAGCAAATTGAGTAAACCATTTAAAATTTAAATGTAAATGACATCAGAGTAGTATAATGTTTCAGTAACTCCCAGAATCAATTCACTAGAATTCTTTCTTTCAAAGCCCTATATCAATGCTATCCAAATACTATTGCGAAGGGTTCTATATCCTATATTCTATAAACTATATCCTATTTTAAATTTAGTTTAGTTTCAGTATTTAATTTTTTTAAACCACAGGTACATTTTTTAAATCTAGAATTACAACCTGCTTTGTAATTGTTTGACTCGGCAAAAATAAGAAGGCAGTAATGGACAGCCAACCCATCCCCATGGTACTGTGAGACAAGTCAGCTTAGATATATGATGGTCTAAAAGCCCACTACCTAAGGCTCCAAGTAGTGAGAGGAACAGCCATCAAATTTTATCTCCAATCATTTTAATAAACATTTTAATAAATGTTCTAAAAAATATTTATTAAAAATTAATACATCAAGTGACTCTTATAGGAATCACTACATCTAAATTTTTAGAGTCAGTCAAGAACTAAAAGAACCATTAAATATCAACTGGTCCAGCTAGAGACAAAATGAGAAACTAGATAATAAATAACATCTTTAATTGCCTTTTAAAGAAATAAAATTTGTAGCGCCATAGCTGCTAGCCATGTCACAAAGCTGAATTTTCAAAGATTTACATGTATGTCAAAGCTTCTCAATTTCATCATAAGACTTACCGTAAAAGAAAAATGTTATCATCATCTATGGTATATCCAGGACTTACAGCACCCAAGAGTTCCAAGGCTGGGAAAGAAGTTTCTAGAAACAAACTCAGATTTCAGTCTCCTGAAATTTCATTTCTGCCAAAAAATAGCCAAAAGCTAAAAAGGTACTTCAAGTGTTGATGTTACTTTGAATTATTTGTATTTCCTATATCTCATCCTCACATGTACCCGATCCTCTGCTATAACATGCAGGCACAGATAAAGAATACAAGCCTGTCCCATCTAGGTTACTTAAAAATAATTTTAAATTATATAACCCATAAATATAATAAAGTCAGAATATACAAGTTAATCCATAGAACCCAATTCTAGAGACAATAATCTCAAATATTGGAGTATATCCCTTCAGATGATTTAAGTAAATAAGTACATAAAAATGTTTAAGCAGAAAAAAGATTATGTGTATTGCTCTGTAACTTGTTTTTAACTTAATGTATCATGAATACCTTGTCATTTCAAGAAAGGTAAACATAATTTTTAAACAACACTGTATGGTGTTGCATTATATGATCTTGACAAAATTGATTTAACCAACTCTGAGATTCTCTTAATCTTATATAGAGACTAATAAAAGAGTGATTAGTTAAAAACTACCAAGTTAAATGGTTGATAGAATTATATCAAATATCAGTGCTTTTTCTGAACTGTTTCAATTTTTAGATTAAAGATTCTCCACCCTAGTTCTGGCTATCTCAAAGAGACCTTTTGATCAAAAGATGAAAGCACAACAAAATGTTTTAGTATCAAATGCATAAAGATTTAAGAATTTCTTGGGATCACAGGCTAGAACCCAGTAAATATTTCAAGAAGCAGAATTTAATTCCAGGTGTTTGCCCTAGCTTTAGTCTGCTCAGAGCATGTATTTAATCAGGATGATCAGCTGAAACACGGACTTAACATGCATTTCATCATGGCAAACTGTAAATGACTGGTGAAGGGCAAACCACCACCAGCTCTTCATCCCTAAACCAGGAAAACTCTCTTAAGGTTAGAACCAAAGCTTTTCAACTACTAAATCTCAGCCACTATGAACACTGAGCCCCAAAACTTGCTAGGTGATTAAAAATCCAAATGAAGTAAAAATGAAGATTTTTCTTTCACACCTACCTCTGGTATCATATGAATTCAGCTTCTATCTAGGAATGAAGTTGAATTATAGAATCTACCTAGTGTGATCTCTGGAAAATAAAAAAAATATATAGAAAGGTTATGATTACAAGACTTGAATGCATACCAGCCTACTCCACACCATATCACACCCATATAGCCTCGAGGAAAATTAACCTCAAGGAAAACTCCTCATTTTCTATTTGAATCTCCATTCAGTAATATAAATTGACCCATCTATTTGTAGAATGTCATCAAATACCTAAATTCAGTATCAGATTAGGGCAGGACTTCTACACAACCTCAGCTCTCTGTATAAATTTAAAAGTTTGGGTAAAACTATGCAGTAACTAATCAATCTCTGAACAATTATAAGCCAACAGCCTCACAATAAGAGAACAGGTATATAAAAGGAAGTAGCCAAACCATGTGCTGGCATCAACCAGAGCTTGGCAGCCATGGGAACAAATGCAGGGAGATGAGGAATAAATAGCATGGGTTACTGCCAGTTTCAACTCTGTGGGTTTGTGTGACTGCAGAACACATGTAAACAGTCATTAAATTCAGAAAATCCTAAAAAAAAAAAAAAAAGGAAAAAGCTAAGGTTCAGATAAATGAGAAGATAATCCAAAGTATTTTTTTTCAATGCATGTTTCAATTTCATTTGAGCTAATACTGATTCTATTTAACTAATCCTCTTAGTAAACTTTTTGCACAATAAAGAAAACCTTCCCTTGACAGCAAAATTGCATTCACATTGCTTGGAGTCCAAGTCAGCCACAAGATGGCAATGTAAGAAACTCATTTCCTCTTTCAGAGCTTGACTGTATTTTCAGGTGAAACAGACTGGACACAGAATTAATCACTGCAGGGAACCTTCACACTATTCTCTATTCTTCCCCTAATTACTAACTAGAAAATTTTTTCTCTTACATTTAATGATCATTTAAAACTTATTAATGAAAAATATTTCAATTATATTTCTATCATGTTGCTTTTCATGCCGCAATGTGGAGATTTAAAAATTCATAACCTCAAATACAATCTAGCTGGAAAAACAAGACTCATGAAAATTAATGTCCATGCTAAGTACCAAATAAGTGGTAGAGAGGGCAAGTAATGTTAAGAACAGAATCATTGGTTAAGGAAGGCTTGATGAAGATAAAAGCAGGTCTTGAATGGGCTTTAAAGTTGCACTTAAAATACAGTATTGTATATTTGAAAGTTCCTAAGAGTAGATCTTGAAAGGTCTCATCACATAAAAAGAAAAAAAATGAAAATCGTAACTAGGTGTAGTGATGGATCTTACCCGGACTTATTGTGGTGATCATCTTCTGATATATACAAATATCGAATCATTATGTTTTACACCCAAAACTAAGATTGTCATATGTCTGAATTTTTAAAAATTGCGTTGTCCAATAAAAATTTATTGGACAATAAAAATTGTCCTGTAAATAAAAAGTTATATTTAAAATTCCTCAGGCACACCAGTCGCTTTTTGTTGCTTCATATCCACATTTGGCTAATGGGTACCACACTGGACATTACAAATATAGAACATTTCCATCACTGAAAGTTCTGTTGGACAGCAGTGCCTTGGAGGATAGGTATGACTAAAATAAACTGACAGAACTATAGAAAATTGTTTTACCAAACTTTACAACAAACCAATATTTACAAAGAAATCTGAGGCTCAGAGAAGTTAAATAAATTTCCTAAGGTCAACTAGCTGTTAAGAGCTAGGATTTTAAATCCAGTTCTGTCAAAACTGCCTATTTTCATTTCAATATACCACTATCTACATAAGAAGCAAAGCTACAGAAGATGGTTTGCTTCAGAATGTAATGAGAACATACTGGCTCAGTAGGTTGGAAAGAAACAGGTGTTTTAAGTACCTCAGAGATATAATCAAAGTGTTGTTTTACTCTTTTCTGTCCTATACTTGAAAGTTTTAATTATGAAAAATGTTTTCAGATCAGCAGCATTTGAGATTAAATAAGGGACCATCAACAAGAAACAAGACACGAAGTCAGAGGTTCCTATAGTTTTAATAATGTCTACCTCAAAACTCCATGATCCAAGTATTCTTCTTACAGAAGAATAATTATACTGGTGCTCACAGCCAAAAAGTTCATTTTATATATGTAAACAGATGCTTCATGAAAGCCTGAGACAAACTAAAACTTGGTAATACTAAATCAACTGATGCTTCTGTTTTATTGAGTTTTTCTCAGACCCTACTGTGTGTCTAGCAATTTGGGATACAACAGTAACTCAAAGAACCTCCTACCTTTTTGCGATAAAAAAAAGACATGTACTTGTGACACAGAGAACACTTTAAGGCATCATATCTTGGTCAAAGTTCAAGTACTTGCCTTTATGGTCTCATCAACCTATAACCATTCCTAATGAGAATGTCCAAATCCAAGCTCACTTGTTTTTTAGGGGGTCCGCAGATGTTATAGAGGTTTTCACAGTGCCACTTGAGCCGGTACACAGGGTGCTGAGACCCAGGTCTGCCTTCCTCAGTAGATTCCATCTTCAACTTGAAGCAAAGGAAAATACAAAACTTTGTAAATGAAGTATATGCTAAATCGGTTGCTTGGCATAGTTCTCTTTTAGAGATAGCTCTGTAGGGCGCTGCTATCGGAACAGACTCCCAAGTTTTGTTCCCTATTCACTGTCAGCTGTTTTAGCCCAAAATACTGATTGTTTTAACCTCTTAGTACAGGAGGAAACCACTCAGAGTACATGTGAAATAAAAGTGGTGAGATAAAAAACATGACTAACCATGCAGTTTGTCCCAAGAGACCACCCTTTCACCCAGTCCCAGTCCCATTGCTGGTAGAGTGAATAAAAATGGAATGTAAATATAGAACTTGAGGGCTTCAGATCAAAAGAGCAGGAAGGAATGACTTATAATCAGTGCAAGAGGAAGTAAAACCTTCTACCTTGATATTTTATCTATTTCATAATAATTAGCCTATAGTACAATATATAAACCACTTTTCACGTATTACCTCATTTTGCAAGTACTATGTCATCTCCATTTTATAGATTTGCAAGCATGATTTAGAGATTATAAATGGCAGGCAATTTAGCTTAGTGTTTAAGGTAATGGATTTTGAATTTGCACAGAACTACATTTGAATCATGACACCCTTACATATTTGCTGTGACCTTGGGCAAGTTATGCAGCCTCTCTAAGCCTCAGATTCCCAATGAGGACAAATACCACCTACCTCTTAGAACTACTGTGAAGATTAAATGAGGTAAAATAAACATAAAATACTTTAATATATAATATGATGTTTCTATTAAGTATCTAAGCTCAATCACCTACTAAGTAGAAATGCAAATATTCAACCTAAATATTTCACTTTTCATAACAATCTTGAAGCCAAGAAAATCACTCATATAAGAGCCCTTCCAATTCCAAGAGTTTACTTTCCCCTTCTTCTCATTTCTATACTTAACAGCAAAGACTCCAACACATTCTATATAGTTACTCAACAACAAAAGCATACTTCCATTGGAAAGAAACTAATTTTTCCCCAGTTGGCGAAGCCTTCTAACCGTAAAACTAGATGTTTCACAAAACATGATCTTAGCCTTTTAAGACTTTTTAAATAGCTTTGGAGGAATTCCCAAAGGCTTCCTTTTTTAATTTGCATGTTTACATCCCCCCCAAATTTTCAGTTTTTCCTAACTTAATGCTAAAGTATGAGTTTACTCATATGTCAACACCATAATTTCAGGAAAATATCCAGCACACATTATGCTAAGTAAACAATGCAAGCATGCCCCTTCTGCCCTTGTGAATATAAAGACCATGTGGTTTCTCTGGTTGATGTTGTCATTCCTTCTCAACATTACATCCTTTAAACTGAAGTGGGCAAAGATGTACTCACATAAAAGCCAGCATGGTGTTGCTTTTAATAGAAAATCTTTAATCACTCAATCAAGGTATTTATGGTGATGGTTGGTTTCTAGTCATCACTATGTGCACAAAATAAATACAACAGGAAGCGCTGCATATTGAGTCCTAATAAACAAGAATTTATTAAAACCCAGCTGAAGTGTCACATGTAAAGGAAATAAGACTGTAGACTACCTAAATGTCTGACAATAAAGGCTGAATAAATTATGGTATATTCATGCATTAGATTACTTTGTAACCATTATAAAAAATGTGGGTGATCTTTATTTTCTCATTTGGAAATCTTAGGTGGGGAAAAGTAAGATACACAGTAGAGTATTTATATAGAAAAGGGACAACGTAAGTACATATATTTGCTAATATCTGCATGAAATATCTCAGGAAAAGAGACACCAGAAACGGTTAACACTTATTGGGCAGGGAAATCAGCTAGTTTGGGGGACTTCGTTTTACTTTGTATACTTACGTATACTTTCATCACTTTTGGATTTTGAATCATGTGAATGTTATTACCTATTAAAAAAACATTAACAATAAAGCTTGAGAATTATAAGGACTATAGGAGGGCTACAACTGGCTATTACTACATTCCATATAATAGTTTGTCTTTCTTATACCTTCTGCCTGTAAAAGATAACCAATACATACATTTTATTCACACTAATGTATATCAAGTGAGAATTTGGGAATCTGGTGAAATTACACTCAAGGTTACTAGGCAAAACTTTTTATGAAAAAAAAAAAAGGATAATAAATGTAATGCTCACTTCTAGAAGTTACCTAACATTATACACCAGCTAATGCCTGGCCTTCATATATTTTGATCCTCAAAACCTGAGCCTCAGAATGGTCACTCACTCACCAGAGGTCACTGGAAGAGTAAATTGTGGCAGTGGAACTTGATTTAGCTTGCACTAAGCTAAGGCTCCAGATTGTATTTAGGATATCTTAAGCTTTTTAGGGGACCCTCATCACAAGGGTGACATTAAAATTGGGAGCTTCTCTTAGGGCTCACTGACTTCAATTTGCTACTTAGTCTAAGAAAACAAAGTCTCTGAGCAAAGACCAGAGCAAAGACCAAGGCAAAGACCAAGGCAGGGCAAAGACCAGGGCAAAGACAACGTCCACTGCAGCTCACACAAACCGAGCAAGGACCTGGGACCTGCAGACACAGAAGAATTAATATCTACTAGTATGAACTCCTCCCAAGACCTAACCTCTCGCGTAGAGAAATGTAAGTCAAAACAGCACTGGGATAATTATACCCTCCAGCAAAATGAGTACAGGCATTTTCCAGGAACACATGTACTCTGTATATGAAACAGAGTCTATTGTTACAAGATCACCTGGTCTAGGGGAAGGAAGGCAGACCCAGTACTGCAGGAGCCCACGTGGATACAAGCCAGGCAGAGCATTTCACCACCTTCCTCCAATATTCACCAGCCGAATTTAATTGCCTAACAAGGCACACACATACACTTCAATGCTGGCTTGAAATAGATGCCTGCCACCAGGATACATGGCTTGAGTGGAAGAGAAATTCAAAACAATTAGGAAACAAAATTAAGTACACACTCACCAGCCCACCACAAACCGGAGAGAAAGAAAGTGGAGAGACAGGAAGTGGTTTTAAGAAGTGGCCTCTGAGTCTGATTGGTTAATGAGTTAAAGGCAAATTCCCTCCTCCTTTACCTTAAAAGGTACTGAAATGACACAACCCCCTCCTTTATCTACTTATCACTTTGTGAACCAATAAGGCTACCTGTTTTAGGTTAATTTTTTTTAAACCAAGTTTCCTTTTGAGTTAATGTACTTAGTACAAGCAAACACAGGCTAATTCAGGCTGTTTAAACACATCCTTGTTTAGATGCGCCTACTGCAAACAATTTTCATTCCTTTAGGATAATATCCTATCTTTTGTGATCTCAACATAGTTAATTTATGCAAGGTTTCATTCGAAACAGTCTAGATCTGTTCAAATTAGAACTTACCTTCAGGGTAATATTCAACTTAACAGGCTTAGTGGATAAAAGATGGGTGGTTAAAGGCTTAGGCTTTGAAGTACAACTTAGATGTATAAACAAACCTTGTTAAACTAAACCTTTTCTTTCTAGCTACTTTTATCACCATTTAATACCTTTAGCTCATACCCTTTTGATTTGTCAATTTTTTACAAATTTATTGTTTCTTTGACTAAAAGGCATAAAAGCTCCTGCTCTAGACACTTCTTTGGGTCTTTGTTCTCTTGTGAAGTCTCCCATGATCATGTAAAAATTCAATAAAATTTGTATGCTTTTCTCCTGTTGATTTGTCTTTATCAGTTTAATTTTTATTTCACGGCCCAGCCAGGGACTTTAAAAGGATTGAAGAAAACTTTTTTCTCCTTTATGATGGCAAATGAAAATCTCTATTTCAAGGTGCTGTACAAGGATATTCTGGGATGTGTTTCACATTTAAGTCATTTACAGGATACTTTCTAGCTGCATAATCTGGAATATATTCTGAGACTCAATTTTTCTTCTCTGTATCATGCGGATAGTAATACCTATTTCTCTATCATATATGGAAATATATAAAAGAGTCTAGCATAACGACTAGCCCATAGTATATACTCTATTCATATCCTCCTTCCTTCCTTGCTCATTCCCCAATTCTTATAATTGGAGGAGGTGAAAAAGTAACTTTTGTAGGAGTTTGCTTATGCTAGTCTATTTGTCTACACATCATACAATTTTTTCTGTATACGAGTAAAGCAATGGAAATCAGGTTTCACTCCTAAATTCTTGTGGTCACAGACCTACACTCACCCGTAATTTCCTACTTTAACACTGGCAAGGTTACTTTGCAGATTTTCTTCTTCTCCAATGAGAGATGCCAGTGGATCATTTTGGAATCCCAGAAGGATGAATGGAAGGCTCTCTGAAATCATTATGGGAGAACTACTTTAGTAAAGAGTTTTGGAATACCAAGATTCACAGAGATTCACAGACCCTACATGTTTTAAGGATTGAGATGAAGATGCCCAGTCTTTAAAGTGGATTCCTGAAGAGGGAAATAAAGTATCCAGGTCCTGCATCCATTGGATTGCAAATGCTAAAATTAGCTGACTCTACAGTCCTATAGGGGTTATTAAAACTGTGGACCCTTGAGTGGCTCTAAGTGAAACATTTTTCACCTTGATTGGCACTAAATAAGAGCGATCATCGGCCCTCAAAGAACCTTGCTGATCTATGCAATGATCTATTAGAACAAGATGGTCATTCCAGGACCATAAAATAGTGTGACCATATCAAGTGACAGTGAGTAAAACAGGTTCTTGTGTTTTAGGATGCATTCAAGAGTTGGGCTGCCTCTCCCTCAACCACGGGCCTAAATACTCTTAGACAATTCAGAGGAATAAAAGGGTATGTTCTTAGCAAGGTGTTGGGAAACAACAATCTCCCCACCCACCACACACACCCTGAATTTGTGGAAGAATTCATTTTGTTTATTTATCTATAGTTACCAAATGACATAAACATTATACGGTATCACAACAGATTTAGCTCATTATCCCCAATGGTTGATGGTACCATTATAAACAAAAACATAAACAAAAGAAAGCAAACAAAACTTCCCCCAAAAAACACCCTTTCAGAAAACTTCCCTTGTCATCTCCCTTTTTACTCAACTCCTGTGACAGCTACTCTTTGGTTGTTATGTAAAAGTCTCTTTTAATCTAAAACAGTGCAATCCATATTATTTTTTTCTTATAACAACTTATTAAAGGGAGTAGGCCAGTTATCCTGTGAAATATAAACTTGTATTTTTATGCCATGTAAGCCTGCACATTTTCCCATGTACTTTCTTATCATAATGCAAACTATTTATTCATATCTTTTGTCCACCTAGCTACAGAGGTTTTGATTTTTTTTTTATAACTTTGAGACAGCACTTTATCTGTTAAGCACATTTAATTCAACTTTTGAATACTCCACAGCTTTCCTTTAGGCTTTTTCTCAAATTCTTTCACTTTCTTTTTTAAGAATAATCAAACATATTTTCCTCTGTTTTCTTGCTTTGTTTAGAAAATTATCATTCACTGTACATTTGTTAAACAGTTCTTTCTAGAAATTGATATGTTTTAATACTATTTTAGTTATACTTATTTCGTATCTGACTATTAAAAAATCATATCTTCAAAGTACATTTTCATTAATTCTCACTGACCACCTTAAAAAAATAACTAAAGAGAAGAAAAAAAACTCAACGAAAACTAAAAAGATAAAGTTTTTTAAATGTGTGTGGGATGATAAGTACTGTCGTGAAACTGAAGAATACATTAGCCTAGTGGAGAAAAATAAAGTTTGGAGCTACCCAAGATCTGACCCTTTCTCTTACAAATTGTGTTATGGGCTGAACTGTGCCCCTCAAAATGCATATGTTGAAGTTGTGACCCCTAGTACCTCAGAAGGTGACTGTATTTAGAAGTTATGCCTTTAAAGAAGTAATTAAAGTACAATAGGTCATATAAGTGGACCCTAATCCAATATCAGTAATGTCCTTATATATAAGAAGAGGAGATTGGGACACAGACACACACAGAGGGAAGACCATGCATGGGAACATACAGGAAGAAGACAGCCATCTACAATTCAAGCAGACAAGTCTTAGGAAAATACCAATACCAACCCTGCTGACACCTTTATCTTAGATTTCTAGCCTTTAGGTAAAGGTAAGTGAGAAGACCATTTCTATTGTTTGAGCCACCCACTTGGTGATAGTTATGGCAGCAAACTAATAATACACTGTGCGACCTTGAATAAGTTACTTAAAGTTTTCTAAAGCTCCATTTCCACAGATGTAAAATGGGGATAATAATAATATTTACCCTCTTTGGAGTGTCATGAGAATTAATATAGTAAGTATTAAATAAATTCTAGCTATTATTATTATGATAAATGAAGTTATGCATGTAAAGCACTTAGCTCAGTGTCTAGTACACAAAGAAAGCTCTACTCAATATTCTTAATAAATTTATTTTATTATATTTTCTTATCTCCAATTAATGCTTTTTGGATCAGTCAAATTTATTTGTGCCATAATTGTCAAATGCAGCAGGCTTTGATTTACCACTGAAACAGATCAACCAATCCAATACAATCCAACAAACATTCGTTGAGCACCTACATTTTATCAGATTTATTCCCAAATACTTGTTATACTTTGATGTTATTATAAATATCTTTTCTAAAAACTTTATTTCTACTTGTTTAAAGCTCTTATAAATATGCAATTTATTCTTATGTTACTTTTTATCAGAGATCTTGTTAAATGCGCTGCCCCAGCCCTCCATGGGGTGGTAACACTCAAACATTTGAGAGCCCTTGACCTAATGTCACCAAGTACCTTTCTAAAGTTCAAATGACCAGGTTTCTCTGCCTTCAAGAGCTCCTGAGTTACGCATCCTCTTAGCTTCCCTTTCCTTTGACTCTCTTTTACGGAAAGGGCTCTGCAGTTTCCTGCCTGCTTCTTTCCTAGGCAAGCTTAACTTTTCCCAAACTTCCACCATGTGCTTACTTAAGAACTTCTGTAATAGCATAGCAGTTAGGAGCTTCACTTTTTCAAAGCTACCCAGTGCAGCAAAAGAGGACGGGGGAGAGTAGTCTGAATTGGGTTATGAGGTCCCCGGACGAGGTACCTCACCTCAGCCATTGAACTCACTTAGCTGGCCGTGAGTCTGTTCCAAGCTTCAGCGAAGGAGGCATCCGCCAGGCCCTTTCCCGGGGGTAGGGGTCCTTGGCATCTCCTGCCCAGTCTGCCCTCGCGCGAAGCCCCGTTCTCTGGGAACTCACCTCCCCGCAGTTCAGGGAGAGCCCTGTTGGGGCCGCTTTTGGCCCTAGTCTCAGACCTTCCCAAGGGACATGGGGTAGAGTGACGCGACGCACTCAGCTCGTGGCCCCACCGATGAGCTTCCCTCCGCCCTACGCGAGAAAAATTCTTCACGCAGAATATATAAGGATTCCCATATCTGAAGACATTTTACGATGACGGTGATTTCCCACAACACATAGCGACATGTAAATGTAGTGGGGCATGCCTCCCCTGTCCCTTGTGGGCAGCTTCTCGCCAGAACGCACGCGCGGTGCGTGTTCCCGCCTTGTGACTAAGTTGGCGAGTCAGGGAGGAGATTGATGATGTCATCATCGTCAGCTCACCCGCTCCATGGCGGCTCGGCGTCGGGGCACTAGCAGCAGCGGGGCGCCAGGTTCGGAGTTCATTATTGGGGACAGAATGCGGGGGAGGTGGGAAGTCGGAAAGGAACGGCGCCCTCTACTGTAGCCCCCTCCCCCTTCCGTCACCCTCTGACCCGCGTTTGGCTACCCAACTAGTTTTGGGATTTCGGTTTTCAGAGATTTTTGGATTACAAAAATGTAACAGCTAACATAGTGCCATCACTATTGTAAATATCTAATGTCATCGAATTAAAAGAAATTAATTGTAAGATGCATCGTTACTTTATGTACCACTAACAAAGGAAAACTGCTTCCAGTTAAAACATGATTCACTGCTTATATGTCATCCATTTCAAGAGACATCCCAGTTTCTAAGGTAGTAAAACGCAAGTCTTAGAATTGATGAGGGCTGTATGTACAGAGATGAAGTAACTTATGCTAGGTTCCACAGCTAAAAGAGTCAGAGCTGGGCTCTAAGCTTGGGCACAGACTCCAGAGTACTCTATTAATCATTATCTCATACTACCATAGGCAGTTTAAGGATAGGTGTTTGGGGAATATTGGACACAGCAGAAGAGATAAGCAGATTATGAGACTTATGCTTCAGGCTATGAACTCAGGAGAGCCCTGTGGCCCCCTTTTATTTAATTTCATTTTGTTTTATTTTATTTGACTAAAATAGCAATGTAAGAAACAATTACTCAGACTGTTATCAAGAATTGTTATTATTTCTTTGTAAACTTACAAAGCCATCCTAAACCATTTCTTTAAAAAGATGATTTTAAAGAAGGATCATATTCACTGTGTACTTGTTCTTTCTTTTGTGTCTTTGCCAATTCTTCTTGCCCTTAGCTTCTATAGCATCAAATGAAACTCAAAGAGTTAATAATGGCAACACAGCTACAGAAGACCCTCCTGCCAAGAAAACTAGAAGATGCCAAAGGCAGGAGGTGAAAAAGGAGCCTGTGGCTGGAGGAAAAGCTGATAAGAGCAAAACGGAAGATAAGCAAGGTCAGCTTGGTGTGGTAGGCCAGGGAGGACATGGGCCAGCAAGGTCTATGGGAGAGGTGAGGGTGGAAGATATCTTGTTCTTTCACCTCTTATTCCTGAAGATATAATAAATTTTCTATCTTTTGGGACATACCACAGGACTAATCTACTTTCTTGGGAGCTTCAGTTTCATGTATTTGAGACGGATTGAGGCCTGGGCAGATCAGGATTGCTTGGGAAAAGCAGTTAATTATGACAGGTTTCTGTCTAACCACGACAGCTGTTTGATTCCCATACAAGTAGTATAATTCTGTCTTTCCTCAGAGTCTGTGAAGACCTTGCTGTTAAAGGGCAAAGCTCCCGTGGACCCAGAGTGCACCTCCAAGGTGGGGAAGGTGAGAGACTCCTTGGCCCATTGACTTCTCAGAGAGCGGTGTTCTGTTGTTATTGGGATTCCCATCTGGAACATTGCTAAATATTTTACGAATACTCTGCAACATATTACTAGTGATTAATTTTCTCCAAGGCTGAGATGGGAATGGTGAGGTTTGGGGTTAATAATTGGGGTGATTTTAACATGGTTAACTTCTAGGGTTGTCATCAGCTTTCCACACCTCATTCTCTTTCTCAGTTAGAAAATTATGTTATCAAAGAAGAAATGAGAAACTGTGCCCCGGTATGGCATGAGTTACTGATGAATGGGAACAGGATTTGAAGAATCCAAAAGAAAGGCTTCCTGTGGTGCAGGTTTCCTTTAACTGAGTTAGAATCATTTGTTTCTGTCACTACAAAAATGCAACATGTTTTCTTGTCAGGAATGACAGATTATGAGTGAAAGAACATACTTTTCCATTTCTTTCTCTGGAAGATGGATGTTGGTAGTGCCAGAATATGACACCTTGAGGGATAAAAAAATTTAGAGCCTCATCAAGGCTGAGACTATACAAATGTCGATGTTTTTCTTTTCTTTGTAGGCCCATGTTTATTATGAAGGGAATGATGTGTATGATGTCATGCTAAATCAGGTAAGTGGAGGAACCATTCTATTTATGGGAATTTCTTCTTGATAATTATTGATGACAGTGTCCCAATGCCTAGATCTTTAATTCTGGAGTCCCTATATTAGCCACTGTCATATTCTCCAGTACTCAGCCCTAGTATAGTCAATCTGATAGTGGAATCCTAAGTAAGAAGCAGATCTTTTTGCAGATTTCTCGTCTTTTATTGAACCTATGAACTCTGTTCATATCATTTTGCTCATTTTCTAAGAGATTGTGTCGTAGCCACCAGCCCCCGATAGACACACAGACCACCAGAAATCAGTGAGTTATAGGAAACGCACTCTTTATTCAGCCAGCTGGGTCTGCCAGGGGTATGCAGACCCCAAATTAAAGCAGCCCCGAAATGTAGAGGTACAGGGTTTTTAAGCCGTAAACCCCATTCTTCATCCTATTTGAACACACAGTCTATTTTTCTTCTTTTTACTAACTGTCAACCCACAGGTTGGTTGTGCACACGGGGGGTACAGAAGCAGAAAGCTTATTGTTAGAGCGTTATGTTCCCATGGGCGATAGCCAAACAGTAATTTTCCAGCCAGCACAGTTGTTGGTATTTTTCTTACCGGATTCAAGGAATTTTATATAATTAATGGGGAATAGTCTTTCATCTATAATATAAATTGCTTATATGTTTTCCAAATTGGTCATTAGCCTTTTGGTATTTTTTAGGGTATAGTTTTTGCCCTTATTGGAATTAAAAATTTTTATGTTAAATTTATTTATTTTTCTGTTTAACCTTTTTGTCTTTATTTGCTTATTTTTATTGTTTCAAATATGTAATACATTTGCCTGGTTAATATATTTCCTGAATATCTCTTCATATTTGAACTTATTGATCCATCATGTATAATTTTAACAGCTACCTAGTATTCTTTTGTTACTGCTTTTATCACTTAAAATTTCATGAGCAGATAAAAAAGATTTTAAGGCCCCTTTTTGTTCTAACAGCCTATGACTTTATAATGTAAGCAGGCAGGAGGTAGGAAATGGCAGCACACCTAACAAAAGAAGAGTACCTGGATAACCAGGACTCGACCTTATAGCAATAGCTGCTGCTCCTTATCAAGGACTACTCCCGCTCTTCACTCTAAATTACTTACCTCTTTTAAGATACTAGTCACATTCTCTGTGACTGCCTCTTAATCAGGTCAGGAAAGGTATGGGACAGATGTGGCAGTCGTTCTGCCTGTCCTCCATCCCCTCCTAACATTGTCTTGCTCTCACCACATTGTCAAATTGCTGCAGCTGATAAAGCTGTAATTAGAACCATTAAAGAGTAAATTGTCTAAAATAAGCATAATAGTTACATACTTTGGGGCATCAAAATTGTTTTCATTTGAAAAATAATTGTTAGGAGTGGATTGGGAGCTGGAAAACACATAGGGCCTAGGAAGTACTTATGGAGGGAGCTAAGATAGGAAAAAAAACAGGAAGGAACCAATCAATGTAGGATATTGGAAGTTGGGTAGGAAGTTTTAGGAAACTTCCAGGCTCCAGCTTTAATTCCTAGGAATCCAAAGTTTGTTATAGAAGCCCTAATCCTTCCTTAAATCCTTACTCTTAGAGGTATCTGATTTTCTTGCCCCATGCTATCCTTCTCCTTACCAAAATTACTGGCACCTCTGACCAAGGAAGAGTTATTGGTTTATGCGGATTCTTTTTGCAAACCTCTGTCCTTTTATGTTCCTATTTGTCTCACTCATCATAGACCAATCTCCAGTTCAACAACAACAAGTACTATCTGATTCAGCTATTGGAAGATGATGCCCAGAGAAACTTCAGTGTCTGGATGAGATGGGGCCGAGGTAATGACATTTATTATGGGTTTTCTGAGTTGTCATTCAGAAAGCTAGAAGTCATTTAGTGGCCAGAGGATTCTCTGCGTTTAAATTGGTGGACTGGAAGCTCTGTAACCTGAGAGGGGCTTAGGAGTCAACTTGTGCTTTTTGAAATTGGGTATGGTAGGCATCCTCATTAGGAAGTTTCCATTGTAAAAACCATGAGCAGCCTGACGAGAGTGACAAAGCTCTGTGATTGGTCTGATAGTGTCACTCATAGACTGTAGTGGTTAGCAGGTAACTAATAGCAACAGGATCAGTTCCCTAAGCCCTTTCACCTTTTTCTTCTCTTCCTGCCCATTTGTCAGATGCTAACCGAGACCTTAGAGAGCTAGCTTGTTACTATTAGAAAACTCTTCTTGGATTAGGGACAGGGGACTGACTATCTTATGTGTGTTATTTACTCTGCAGTTGGAAAAATGGGGCAGCACAAGTTGCTGCCTTGTTCAGGGGACCTCAACAAAGCCAAGGAATTCTTTCAGAAAAAGTAAGTACTAAGAAATGAGCATTAAAAAATACCCTCCTTCTTCTTGGATGTATCTTCTTTAAGTATCCTATAATAAATGTGATTTGACCTAAATGTTAATGTCTCTCCACTATGACATTCTGTGACTAGAACACCAAACTGCATCTTTAGTTAGCTATTGAGTCACCTGGAACCTTGAAATTGACTGAAAACAGAAGATTTAACATATTTAGCACATGACCAGCAATTTAGGAAATTTAGGGGAAATGGAATGAGAATATCCAGCTAGAGTTAAAAAATTATTTTACTATGATATGGATGAAGAACTTCTGGACTCTCTGGGACCAGTTCTCTCAGAGAGAGGGATTGGGTATGGATTTTTGTCTAAAATCTCAATGACATTTTTGGCGTTGGAGGGCCTTTGGGAAGCCTAATGGTTCTTCTCATGTTTTGTTCCCTTTGTCTTCAGAGCTTTACTGTTTATTCAGGGTCCTAATTTAGAATCCAATTGATGTGTAAAAGAGCTCTGTTGTGGGAAATAAAGTTTGGAGATGTTCTGTCTAAGGAAACAACTGTAAGCCCATCCATAGCAGTAGACCTTTATTTGTAAGATTTTCTCACCACTTTGGACTCTACAGATTCCTTGACAAAACCAAAAACAATTGGGAGGATCGTGAGAAGTTTGAGAAGGTTCCTGGGAAATACGATATGCTGCAAATGGACTACACCACCAATACTCAGGTAAACACTGACTGTACATTTAGGGGATAAACTATTTCCTCTTAACTAAGGTGAAGTCTAGCAGAGTGACTTAGATCCTAGGCCAGAACAGGTCAGGGGTATCTTGAATCTTGCTGTTTCCCACCTAAGAAAAGATCACAGTTCCCTCAGGGGTAATTTTCACTCATCTTTGTAATCTTAAAGGGACTGTAGTATGAGGATAGAATGTGCTTTTCTAGTCTGTTATTTACTAAGATTCTTATAAAATCTTAGGTCCTGTTTCCGAAAGCTTAATGTTATGGATCAAAAGAGGAATAATAGTCAAAACAGATAAAACTACATTTAAAGTTGTCTTCACTTCTGGTTATATACCACGGGAAAAAAAATAATAATTTTGACAAACCGAAGTGCAACCAGGATGCTGAAAACTGTCCTGCAGAAACTTTAGTCTCTTAGTCTGTTTAAGATGAGAAGATTTGAGACAGAATAGCTACCTTTACATGTTTAATGATATCATATTAGGAGAGCCCATTAGGCTTATTCTGAGTGTTTAACTATGGAAGGCAGAGTAGCACTAGAAGGTAGAAATCACATTGAGTACTCTAATGAGGTTAATGATAGCATGGGTCTGTGTTCAAACAGAGGCTGATGGTCACCTGCCAAGGATATTGTAGAGCCCGCCAGTCCTTGGAGGGAGCTTAAAATAGATTCTTACAGATTTTTATGATTTTTTTTTTTTTTTTTTTTTTTTTTGCTATAGAATGAAGAGGAAACAAAAAAAGAGGAATCTCTTAAATCCTCCTTGAAACCAGAATCACAGCTAGATCTTTGTGTACAGGATCTGATAAAGTTGATCTGTAATGTCCAGGCCATGGAAGAGATGATGATAGAAATGAAGTATGATACAAAGAAAGCTCCACTTGGTAGGACTTCAGATTCTGTCCTACATTCTGTCTTTATATTTCATTGTTTCTTTAATGAGATATTTCATCACCATCATGGTTGAAAACTTGCTGATATTAATGAAGAAGAAGAGATTTGGGGTGAGGAGTTGTGTGAAGGGAGGTGGGACTATTTTGCAAGTTGAAAGATGAGAGTCTTTGTTGGGCAGGGACATAAATACAGTTTATAGTTGTGGAATCTGATCTCTGGCTGGACCTGCAGGGAAGCTGACAGTGGCACAAATCAAGGCAGGTTACCAGTCTCTTCAGAAGATTGAGGATTGTATTAAGGCTGGCCAGCGTGGACGAGCTCTGTTGGAAGCGTGCAATGAATTCTACACTAGGATCCCACATGACTTCGGGTAAGGCCTGTGCTGCTAATTCACGTTAGTCTTCTACCCAACCACATCCCCTACATCACTCCAGCAACTATAATCTTTTTAATCTTTCATTTCTAAGGAAGTGATCATCTTGAATCGATACAGAGCCAAAATGATTTATAGATAGCCTGATTAATCAGCTTCCAAGTATGGGATGCAGTCTCTTGGCCTGATTACAACCATATTCTCAGGCCAAGTGGAAGTTACCAACTCAAGAAAGAATAAGTTTAGCTATCCAACCAACAAGTAAAACATCTTCAGGCATATCACCCCCTATTTCCTATTCTTTAAGGTAACTGTAACCACAGTAACACTATGTGAACTCAAATGATATTAGTTATATAAAATACATTTATCTTTGTTAATTGTATATTCTGGTGCTTATTTTGTTCCTTCTATTGCCTTATAGAGCTCTGTGACCTAGAAATAACCCTGAGTGGTATACTACTGTTTCTAGACAGGATTATATTCATTCAAACTATTCCTTATTGATGGTGAAATATCTTATTTTAAAAAAGAAGGATCTCATAAAAAAGAATTTCAATTCTAGTCTCAAATGTCAAAATCTATATAGTTTATTTTATTCTCAGAGTATGTACATCATATCTCTATGTATTTGGAAGTTAAAATCTCTTTACAGAGTATATTTTTTCTCTCTCCCTCCTTTTCTCCCTCTCCCTCTCTCTCAAATGGAAAACTCCAGTTTCTTATACCTTTTTTCTAAAGGACTTATCTTTACTCTGTTAGGTTTAGTCATGTGCCACTCATCAGAGACTTATTATGGATTATATCTCTTTCCTTAGACTCCGTACCCCTCCATTAATCCAGACAGAGAAAGAACTGTCAGACAAAATACAACTGCTAGAGGTAAAAGATGTGTTGACTGGGAAGTATTAAATATCTTGTCCTGGCTTTCTCCCACATTGACTCTATATCTCATCTCGTCAGGCTTTGGGAGACATTGAAATTGCCATGAAGCTGGTGAAGACCGAGCTGCAAAGCCCAGAACACCCATTGGACCAACACTATAGAAAACTGCATTGTGCCTTGCGCCCTTTAGACCATGAAAGTTATGAGTTCAAAGTAAGAGAAATGATCATGTATTTTCATACTTTTAAGACCCACCTCCCCCACCCCACTGTTCTCTGGCTACTTTTGGTTAAGAGCAAACTTTCATATAGATCAGAATTTCTATTTACTAGAATTTGGGAAGATAGAGCTCTTTCTTACTACCTTGCGAGACCATTTGGGAGCTGAAACATCTGTCAGTTTATACCCGAGGCTCTGAAGTTCTTCAGCTCAGCCTGGTCTCTTATAAGAGTCCACATCCCCCATTTCTTTCATTCTTTTTCACAGGTGATTTCCCAATACCTGCAGTCTACCCATGCTCCCACACACAGTGACTATACCATGACTTTGCTGGATGTTTTTGAAGTAGAGAAGGAGGGTGAGAAAGAAGCCTTCAGAGAGGACTTGCCTAACAGGTCTCAGTTTAGCTTTGATTTTGGGAAGACATTCACTTGCCTAAAGTGCAGTTATGGAATTTAAGAGGATGGCAGATATAGCTGTTGGCCTTTTTATGCTTATGGCCTGTGTTTTCAGGGGAGCAACAGAGAATACAATAATAATGGCTTTTCCTTAGGATGCTGCTATGGCACGGTTCCAGGCTGAGTAACTGGGTGGGAATCCTGAGCCATGGGCTTCGAATTGCACCACCTGAGGCTCCCATCACAGGTTACATGGTGAGTAGAAATTGAACCCTGGAAGGAGGCACAAAGGAAAAGGATACAGTAATTTTCTCAGTTCTTTTTTTTTTTCCCTTTTTTATTTTTCCCCAGAATCGGATTAGGTGGTCCCCTGACAAGCATTAAACCAGCTCACTTTTTTATGTCCTTATTTATTTAAATTCCTAAATATACCCATCCTTTCTCTCCAAAAGCAGAGATTCACCACTGCTTCTAGCTTCGCTGGAACATAATCGTCAGGAAAAATAGAAAAAGAGTCTCTATTGTGTTTAAGATGATAGGAACACAGGGTCACTGGTATGAGCCTCCCTTCTAACATAATAGGTTAAACAGCTGACCTTGGTGTTTATATATTCCAGTTTGGAAAAGGAATCTACTTTGCTGACATGTCTTCCAAGAGTGCCAATTATTGCTTTGCCTCTCGCCTAAAGGATACTGGACTACTGCTCTTATCAGAGGTAAGGCAGGAACACATGATCTCTATTATTAGTTCCTATTTTTCCAAAGAAAAGTTTGACCACAGAACCAAGAGGTTCACCTGGGAGAACTTGAGAGGGGAGCCAAGTACTATTTCCATTGCATTGGATTCTTCTGCTGGAGTATGGGAAGGAAGTACCGGTGGGATTTTCTGTTGGTTTTAGAGCCATCCAATTCTCAGTAGGATGTGGGCATTCAAAGGTTGTTTGCTTTGCAGGTAGCTCTTGGTCAGTGTAATGAGTTACTAGAGGCCAATCCAGAGGCAGAAGGATTACTTCAGGGCAAACACAGCACCAAGGGGCTGGGCAAGATGGCTCCCAATCCTGCAAGCTCCATCACCTTGTAAGTATCCAGAGCCTGGAAGGCCAGAAAACTCTTTTTGGCCAGATAAAACTCTCTGCTTTCTCTATTCCACCTTCTAAACCAGAGGCAGATGTTGATAAACTGTTCTCCATTTGGCAGGAATGGGAGTACAGTGCCCTTAGGACCAGCACATGACACAGGGACTCTGAATCCAGAGGGCTATACCCTCAACTACAATGAATTTATCGTCTATAATCCCAACCAGGTCCGTATGCGATACCTTCTAAAGGTTCGATTTAATTTTCTGCAACTGTGGTAATGTTGATATTAAATAAACCAAAAGAGATATGATCTTCAAGCAAGAAAATAGTGTTGTACTTTTGAATTTTCTCATTTTATGTAATAAAAATAGTACAGATCTACCATTGGCTTCTTCGGGCTTTTCTTCTGCAAGCACAATTTCTTTTAATATTAGTGTATCTTCATTTCTGGGACAGCAGGTATAATTTTTCTGTGTATTCCACAGCTAGCTGCAGGTTACTCAGGATCCTGGGGTTGGTTGGTTGGTTGGTTTTATATTAAAGTATACTTGACATACATACAACGTTATGAGTTTCAGATGTACAACATAGTTATTCCAAATGTTTATATATCTTATGAAGTAATCACCATAATAAATCTAGTAACCATCTGTCACCATACAGTTATCATGATACTGTTGACTGTGTTCCCTATGTTGTACGTTACATCCCTGTGGAGTCCTGTTCTTTCACAGCAGAATAGCCTCTATGCATTGAGGAATACTAATTGAAGCTAATGCTTTTTCCCATTTAATTCAGTTTTTCCACAAACTGGAATGTGTTGGTTATTACAGGAAAAGTAGAGGCAACAAAAGCTGAATTGGTCCTTTTTTTCCAATCCATCTCACCTGCCTTTTTCCCGTTTATCAACTGCAGACCAGTGTCAGCTACTGTTCTAAGTGTTTTACACATCTTAACTCATTTAATCCTCACAATATCCCCACAAAGTAGGCACCATTATTGTGCCTGTTTTGCCGATGAAAAAGAAAAGCATGAACTTTGACAGTCTTGTTCCAAGTCCATGCTTTTAGTCACTTTTTTGCCCAGTCTCTTTAGTTCTTCCCAAGCCTTCTGTGATGAAGGACTAGTTGTTTGTTTCTTTAATTTCTGATCTGCCATTGACCAATATTTTTGTAAAATATTATAAAAATGAGTTACTAGGAAAATGAAATAAAAACCATACAAAATACAGGCCTCAATTTTTATTATTAAATTTGTCAGATATGAGATCACTTTTCAAATTCCTATAACTTTCTAAGTCCTTACTCTCAACTTCTACATTTATCTCATTGTGATCCATTCATAACTACTGGACTGGCACTCGTCCACAAACCAAACTTCAGGAGCTCTGCTCTTGATTTCAAAAACAGATGTATAAAAACATGTATAAAATTTTAGCAGATGAAAAAGGTGCCTTTGTGGATGGGTAGGAGAAGACAAGATCGTTCCAATGTCTTGACATCCAACAATCCAGTGTCTATTATGGAACTCATCCAGGTACTGGGAGACACTGAAATTCTATTTAATGATAAGAACTCAGAAGATGTTTAATGTAAAACCTAAACTGATTTTCTCTTCAACTCTCTTGGGTACATACTGTTTTTTACCTAGAGTCTTTTCTTATCTTCATTCACAGCAATTATACTATGACCTGGCTGTATTATCTCCAAGATAAGAAAGAGAAAACCCTTCAAATGGACCTGGCCGAGAAGGCTGAGTCTATTGAGCAAATTAGTCTTGCTTCATTTTCTCCATCCCCATTCTTCCAGCCTTAGCTGGGGTGTTTTTATAAAATTTTAGAGCATGAAAAACAAACATCTAGGGCTTCCTCCTGTCTCTGTCCCATACTTTCAGGGGAGCAAAAGGCAAAAGACTAAAACCAGCAACTTTTAGGATGATGCCATGCCATGATTCACTGTAGCATTTCTGGGTAGAATTGTAAATCATAAATTTCAAATTACCTTAAATGGGACTTCCAGTCACAAGGTACATGTGGAAGAGGTAGTGTGGAAGGTATATTTAGAGTCCTTGCATGAGGCACATGAAAAAAGATAGAAGCATGACCTATGATTAAGACTTTTATCAGCTGATTTCATTCCTTGTCTTTATCCTCTGGCGCAGGGAGACTAGGAGGCATTGGTAGAAATAAGGTAAAGTCCTGCAGGTGCTTTCTCCATGTAAAATCTGGAATTAGGGCAAAGTAAGAACAAAACTCAGTACCCATCAACTCCCCAAATCCTCAAAACTCAATTCTAGACCAGACTGCAGTGGTATTTCTGAGAGAACTCTACCAACCCTACCAACATCCTATAATAGCCCTGACTTATCACATACACATCCTTGAATTCTTGGACACAGAAGACCCTTTTCCCTTAGAAAGAAAGGGCCCTCAGGTAACTTTCTCTCCTATAAGGTAGAATTACAGGAAAATAAGAAGGCTCGAGAACTTTTACTTAAGATCGCAGACCTTAGTAAGTCTGTAGGTGAGACTGCACCACCTTTCAATCCATTTTAATCTTTGTGGACTTCAGTTTGAAAGAGAGAGTTTTGTGATCTCCTCCAAGAATGAAAATTACTATATTAACTTCAAGTCAAGTGGCTGCTGCTACTCTGTCAGAGGTTGTGAAAGCCAGGAGACGCAGTCTGCTTTCACTGCCCTGGCTTCTCACCTCCCATTTGGGCAGTTAGTCCTGAGTAGATGGGGCTGTTTCTGTAAGAGGAACCTAGTGTCCTAGTTCTATCTCAGTTCTTTCTAAATGTCCTTATTCAGGACACTATTAACGGACTCTTCCTTCCCTTATTCTTTCTTGACCAAGTGAGAGGTCTCCAGCTCTATTCAAACTAAGTTCTGGCCAATATCACTTTCAATCTTCCTCCTAGCACAAATGGTTATCTTAGGATCCTGGGCCCAGCAAATGATACAAGATTCCTAAAGCCTAGTTTCAACAAATCAACTAAAGATCTGATTATTTTCTTGCAATTCTAGTAAAAATTAATGTTAAATCAGAAAAAAAAAAAATTAAAACGTCCATTTTCTTCACTGTTGGTCCAAATGCACATAAGAAACAGGCAGGACTGCACTTGAGATTTTATGACACTTTATTTTTACAATTTTATTAAGAAAGTTGCCACCGATGTCTTCAGGCTTTGCATCTCTAGGACAAATGATATCTTTGCCCTGAGCAGTACATCTTCATTCCCAGGACAGAAAGTATACATTGCCCTGTGTGTCTCCCACTGCGAGCTGCAGGGTAGAATTCGGCCCCAGCCAAGGTTCCAGGCAGCTCACTGCCCCTTCGCACCGGAACAAGCCCAGCTGCAATGGGGACAAAAACAAGGGAGATGAGGGCCACGAGCCTAGGGCCTCCTTACTAACTCATTTTTCTCTCACATTAATGCAATATCTATTAACGTTTTCTCTCATTTATTTAGAACAAGTGAGTAGCACATTATTGCAAGGATGGAAGAAAACAGAATTTTGATGTTTTGTACTTTCTTATCCCAAATTTGCTCTCTTGTGACAACCTTTCTGCCCTCCTTGTATGCAAAAACACACACATGCGCACACATGCACACACACACTTACCAGTTGCATACTGGGTCTCTCCCACAGCTTAACATCCTTGTCCTTTGAAGCTGTCACCAGCAACTCAGGAAGCACATGGAGGGCTGTGACAGAGCCCGAGTGAATCTCAGAGAGAAAGGGGAAGCGTGTGGTGAGTTCTCTGTGGGCCCTCTTCAGTCAAGAAAGCATCAATTTGATGGGTCAGACCCAGAGCTTCTTCCCCTATATTTGTGACCCTTCCCTCAAACTCACCTTTCTACGCTGCCGCGTCTTTAGAGGTAGGTTTGTTGGCCAGCTATCCACGTCACTATCTATAAATAGGTCTGTCCCTGGAGTTTGGGTTTCAGGCATTTTTACTGTTTTCTGCCAGATGTTATCTGTGGTCCATTCTCCTTCAGGGGTACATTTGGCTAGTTTCCAAAGCACTCCATCAGAGCTGGCACACAAAAGCGAGGACTCTGCCATTTCAAGGGCAGAGTCAGAGTTAGGTCTCAGGCTGCGAAAGATCCACCGTCTTCCCCTAGGCCACCTCTGGACCCCTTGGGCACTCCCATCACCACTCACCAGATTCAGGTTTGGCCTGAGTTACTGATATTAGGGTCCCACTAGGATTCTCTAAGTTCAGTTCAAAGTTCAGGTACACTTCAAACTCTCCAGATTCCTTTTGTCTCTGTGAAAGGATAGATCATTTTGTTTAGCCTACTCGTATCACTTAACTCTGCCCAGACAAATCAACTATCTTCTGCTCTGGATTTTTTTTTTTTTTTATGTAATTTAGATACAGTAAACCCCCGGGGCACAGACTGGAACCGGGCCATGGCCTGTTAGGAACTGGGCCACACAGCAGGAGGTGAGCAGCGGCAGGTGGGCGAGCAAAGCTTCATCTGTATTTGCAGCCGCTCCCCAGTGCCAGCATTACCGCCTCAGCTCCACCTCAGATCAGGCATTAGATTCTCACAGGAGCACCGGTTCCTCATGCCCAAAAGACTGGGGACCACTGCAGTAAAGTGCACAGATCTTAAACATACACCTCGATGAATTTTTTCACATATAATTACATCCATGTTATCACCACCCAGATCAAGATGTAGAGCATTTCCATCACCATGGAACGTTGCCTTCATGCCCCTCTCAAGTCAATCCCAAGGCACCACAACCCCAGAGCTAGCAATATTCTGACTTCTGTCACTATAAATTCATTTGGCTCGTTCTTGAACTTCATTTAAGTGAATTCGTGTAATATATACTCTTTTGTGTCTGGCTCCTTTCACCCAACATAATGTCTATGAGGTGTGTCTGTATTGTTCCAGATACTGCTCATACTCACAGTGGCAGGAAAAGAGACATGAAAAAAAATTGCAATTAAGAAGACTCCTAGATTTATGGTTCCTCGTGATTTTTTTTAACTCTAGAATCCTTTGTATGAATGAAATCTTAGCGGGAAACCCAAACTATAATGCTCTTAAGCAGAGCAGCTCCAGTCGAAGGAAGAGAAAGGGATTTGGAACCAGCTGCCTTTCCTTTCCTCTTATCCTCCACCAGGCCTCCAAAATTTTAAAGTGATGGTTCTGAACAAATGTTTGTTTTAACACACACCCAAACATGACTTACCAAGACAGAAAGAATGTCAGGGTCCACTGGCTGCAGGACAAACACACCATACTCCTGGTGGGTAGACACTAAAATAGGATTCTCCAGGATATAGCTGTCCCTAGTTTATAAAAAATAAAGAGGCTGAGCCTACGAACACCTCTCCGTAAGACCCCAGTGTTTGTTCTAAGTTAGACCCAACCTCAGAGTAACCGCTAACCCACTCTGCCTCTTTCTCTAGCCCATGAGGAAACAGCATTTGGTTCTTACCAGATTATAGAGGGAGCATCCCCTGGCTTCATGTGCAGTACCTGCAGATCTGCATTGGCCAAGATGAGGGAGTGACCATCAGGAGCCAGGCCCACACCTGTCAGGAATCCTAAGTCCTCCTGTAGAACTCGGTTCAAGTGAAGACTGTAGCTCAAAAAAGGCACATAGACAGAGAAAGATCCTACTTTAGTCCACCTCTCTCAGGCTAATCGGTTCCCCATGAATCCTCAGAAGTGAAGTAGAAAACAAAATATATTATCTTCCCTACAAATTCTGTTTCTCCTGTTTTTCTTACATCAGTATTCATCATCGCCACTCCCTTACTTGCTCAAACTAGGAATCTCTAACATTCTCATCTTTTCCTATCCTTCTGACCTCCAACTGATCAATTAGCATTGTAGATTCTACTTGCAACACATGCTTAAACTGTATCTCTCCTTCTTATCCCCACTGCCCAGGTCAGGGCCCACGTTATGTCTTCCCTGGACTACAGCAACAGCTTTATAAGTGGTCCCTACCTTTAACATCTATCTATTGCTATCCATCTTCTATACTGCTACCCGAGTTCTCTTTCAACAATTCAGATAATTATTATGCTCAAAATTCTTAGCACTGTGCCCCCTACAGCCTGGCCAATTTACCTACTCAATCTAGCAGCAACCTCCTCCCCCTGCCCCCTCCACCACCAATTCCCAACAAGAATCCCAGAAACTTGGCTATATGTAATCAGAATACACTAGAATGTACTCTCACACCTCATGACTTTTATTAATGCTACTTTCTCTTACTATACCATTGCCTTCCTTTACTGGTCCAGAAAACTCCTATTCATCCTTTAATCTCAAACACAAATAGCAGCTCTTTTGTAATCTGTAAATTTCTCAAATTCTGCAGCCCCAGATATTATATATCTGGTGCTAATCACTCTGAATATTGTTGATAGTTTACTTATATGTACGTTCCTCTACTGTGAGCTTTCTTAATTAAAAAATAAATTTCAATCTGGTTCACACTGCCTGGCCCAGAGCTTAGCATAAAGTAGGCACTTGATGATTATCATTTAAATTGACACGACCGGAAGTAGAAAACAGTTTCCTAGGGACTTCTTTCTGCCTAATAACTAGCATCCTATTGACCTAGTCAGAAGTAGAGGTGGAGTGATTTGAGTAAAACTCTCAGTGTAAGGAAACTACTGTTCCTATCACATTTCACCTGAAATTTCTGGGTGTTGACTCCTTCTGTAGTTCCACTTGCCACTCGCTAACTTTTTCATCTGCACTGACAACAATCAAGGTGTTTGATGAGTTCCAGATTAGAGCACTGATGTGGCCTGGAGCCTAGGGTATACAACAAGTTCATTTCAGTATTTCTGAGAAACCAGGATTAACCCTCTTTCCTCTCCCACGCATCTATGCAACTTCCAACCTCTGCACATACCATTAAATATATAGGGCAGAATTTACACAAAGAACTGAGGTTGCCCCAACTCACCTGTGCTGTGGCCACAGCCTTAGCTTCCTGCCATAAGGTTAGTTCCCCAGCTTGATTCCCAGATACTACCACAGAACCATCTGGGGCCCAGGCCACAGCAGTGATGGCTGCAGGACTCCTGGGTATATTTGTGTTATCTGGAGAAGAGAGAGGTGATTCATTAGGAGCTGGACCACTACTGGGATACGAGAGGAGATATCGGGCTATCCTTGGCCTTCTTGGTCCCAATTACACACACCTCTTTCATACCTTGCTTCTCTCTCTCCGTTCCTCACTCACCTGCTTCCTTAGGTACCTGCCAGAGTCGTATGGAACCATCCTCTGAGGTGGTTAGCACGAGGCCTGAGGCCTCTGAAACAGCAGCCGCACTGACTGGGCCACTGTGTCCCAGGAGGGTATGTGTTTGAAACACCTAGGAAGGATAAAGAGGGGACAATAGGGGGTTGACACAGAAGGTTATCCCATTCTATCTTTTCCACCTCGCCCTACCTCTGTCCTTTCAGGAAACTCACCGAGAGTGGATGCCACAACCGTGTGACCCCATCCAGTCCAACAGTCACCACCAGAAGCTCTGACCCAGGCTGGCCAGCTGATAAGACATAGAGACGGGGTGAGAAGAAGGGAAGAAGCAGAGGAGAAGGGAAGAGGCAGTGGAGAAGGCAAAGTGGCTAACATGTCATTACCTGCACAGGGCTCCAGGGCAGCTGCACAGTGGCTGATGGGTCCTGAGTGAGCAGGGATGCTGGTCAGTTCCACACTCTGATGATCCCACACTTTCAAGGTGCCATCCCGGCCCACAGATACCACGTGTTCCTCCTGTCCCAGAGCACAGGATCAGAGAAAAGTCACACTGAGCAGGACATGAGAAGTATGACTCCTCCCACCAAAGAGGTGGGGACTGAGCATTAGGGGCTTAAAAAAATGTCAAAGAGTGAGGAGAACTCAGGACATGAGGCTGGGGCGCTCAGGGCCGCAACGCTCTCACAAGGCCATGAATCTAAGACGCTGTGTTTTACGTTCTTCCTCCCCTCACAGCAACCCTCAGCTTCAATATCCTAATCCTGGTCTAATCCAGGCCCAATACTTCTTTGCCTTTGGGATTAGATACGCAATGCATCCCGTCTCCCATAGCCCCCGTAGCCTTCCCAGAGATCCCCGGTGAACTCTCCATTGCCTTCTCACCACAGCCACCACCGCGCTCACGGCACTCTGATGACCCAGGAAATGACCAAGCTGCCGTCCTGACTCTGGGTCCCACAGCCCCAAAGAGCCATCACTGGAGCAGGAGATCTGCAGAGTCAGAGGTCAGAGGAGTGAGGTTATCAGCAGGCCGCCCACACTTTTGTATGCTTATAATGTCAGGTGGAGGGAGTAAGTCTTGTGAATAAGAGCATGGACTGTCCTGGGTTCAAATCCTAGTTCCACCATTCATTGCTTTGTGACCAGGGCAAGTTCACCTCTCCGAGCCTTAGGTTTCTCATCTATTCAACCAGCATAATGACAGTGCACCTATCTGATATGGTTGCCATGGGGCCAATGCATTTATATAAAGGACTTAGCACACTGCCTGGTACATAGTGAGCACTGAATAAATAGTAGCTATTATCCTTGTTATTGACATAATGTCAGTCAACAAACCCAGACAAAGGCTAAAAGTCTATATTGCCATGGAAAGATCTGGCAGGGGTATGACAGACTATGACAAGTCTATTCAACTGACACTCCTTTCTGATTTCTTTTTAAAAACACAACTCTGCATTGGAAAACCAGGCTTCACGAACCCTGAGTGCATAATCTGAGATTCATTTTTGCCTTAGGACAAATCACAGTAGTACCCTTTACCTGCAAGGACAGGGCATCCCAAACCCTTGGGGAGACAGTTTTGTGTTCTTGTTAAGAGCACAAGTTTTCTAATCAGAAAGTTTACTGGCTGATCTTCATCACTTACATGGCCTCAGAAATGTCTTTAATCTACCTAAGTTCAATATCCTTGTCTGTGAAATAGAGACAATAGTAGTATTTACTTTACAAGGCACTGTAAAGATTAAATGAAACAATATATGCAAAGAGCTTAGTCCAGTGACCTGGCACATACTAAGTGCTCAATAGATGTTAGCTATTACTACTATAAATGAGTGTCAGAAAAGGATGGGGTGAAGGAGTGTTGTCCTCCCACAGGAGCCCTCCTGAGCTTTGTACCACTCCTACCCTTCACTCACCAGTAGGTTGTCTTTGGTCCAGGCACAGCCAGTGACCCAGTCACGGTGACAGGCAGAGAAAGAGCAAATCAGAACAGGGGCTGTGGCTGTCCTCACATCCCAGCAGAGGAGACTCTGGATAGGTCCCAAAAGATGGAGCGGTTAAGACCATAGGAGGGAGGTAGGAACACTAGGGCCATTTCAGGCAAGAAGTTTCAAGGAAAGAGAGAAGCTCCGGAGGGTGGGCAGATCCAGCGTAGGTTTGGCAAAGCAAAAGCTAGAGGAAGCAACAGGAATTGGGCTATTCAGGAATCCAGGAACCAGAGGGGCTGTGGGGCCTAGGGGGCTTGGGGGCTCAGGAGGAAGCGGGCCCAGGGACTGCGTCCTTCTATGACTCACCCGGTCTCTGCCCCCAGTGGCCAGTCTGCCTCCATCAGTGCTGAAGCTACAGCAGTTTACAGGGCCCTTGTGTCCCCAGAGTTCAGTACCACAGGGAAAGTCTTCTGCCTTTTGTGGTAGTGTCAGCAACTGCCTTGGCCATAGCCGTACTATGAAATCCTCTGTATTGGAAATAGGGAGAGAGGAAGATTCCCTGAAAGAGGAAGCAACACAGGCCCGGAGGCCAAAGACAAAAGCAATCGTGGGGGCTGAGGGTGATATCTGAGGGCGCAGTTCCAAGGCAGGGACTCAGTGAGTCACAGGCTATGGCGAGGCCCTGGACAAGGGTCAGTCGTTGTGTGAGTAGCCGGGACAGAAGGCCAGGCTTTCCCAGCTCCGGCTCTGTGGCTGTCTCCCTCTCTAACTCCCTACCACACCTCCAGACCCTCCTTATCTCAAGTGTCCAGTATCACTTGGACCAAGCCTCCTACCTAGAGAGGACTAAGGCCACTCTGCATTTTCACCTCCACATTCCTCCTTAGGGAAACCCATCCGTTTACACAGCAAAGTCCTCCACTGGGCAGAAACTCAAAAGATCACAAGGATTGGAAAGAGGTCCCAGAATCAAGGTTAAGGAACAAGAACAAAGAGTCTAGACTAATCATGCAAGATAAATGCATTTAAAAGCACTTTGAAAGTTGTTAAAAATATTTGTATGTGTGAGTATTTTCATACATACATATATAAGTTGAAAAACTGTATTAGCATATTTAAAAGGAACAAGGATTCACAGTCCAGTAGTACCTGAGGCAAAAGCCAAGAGTTTCTGTCTGTATTTTCACACACACACACACACACACACACACACACACACACACACACACACACACACAAGAAAAACTGTATTAGCATATTTAAAAGGAACAAGGATTCACAACTCTGCCCACAGTCCAGTAGTACCTGAGGCAGAAGCCAAGAGTTCCTGGGAGGTGGCCAGTCCCAGTACAGGCTTCTGGTGTCTGGACAGGAGCCACAGGGACTGAAGGGAGCTTTCCGTGAGTGCCCAGCCCTGCAGGGACCCATCTTCTGCACCACTCACCAATACCCTAGGGCTTAGCCAGGCCAGTGCAGAGACTGCCACATCTAGTGCTTGACAATGAACCCCCTGGGAACCTAGAAAATGAGAGAAAAGAGAGGAAGACACTTGGAAAGGGAGTCAGGGTGTGAGTGGGCACTCTTTCCAAAGGCTCGAACACCCCATCCCTTCTCCCTTTGGTACCTGAAGAAATTTTGTAGATCCTGATGCCATCTGCTCGGTGCCCAACAGCCACCCAATCACCATCTGGGCTGAGAGCCACAGAGAGGGCAGGAGAGAGAGAAAGGGAACCTAGGCACCCACAGGGCTGACCCAGATATCCAGACCATACCTGAACCTGAGGGCCAATAAAAAAAACTTAAAGATACCCCACTCCCACCCAAGTTACAGCCACCCTGTTAAAGCCCTCCTTCCAGAGACTCTGCTCCTGAGAGATGCCCATAGGCACACCCACACCCATCTCCCTGAAGCTCACACCAGCCAAGCTTCTCCAGTCTCCTCAACAAAAGCCCACCCTCATCCAAATATTCCTTGCCTTTGCTACACACTCCCCATAACCCATCATCTGTAACCTGACCTTGCCATCTTCTCCGGCCGTCAATAACTGGCACCCAGCACGCAGGAAAAGGGCAGCAACTACAAAGCCGTGGTGGGCAGGGAAGGCAGCCAGCCGTGTCCCCTCCTGCCAAGCCCACAGCTCCACCATACTATCTAGCCGGCCCACAGCCACAACTCGCCCAGGTGCACTGAAAGCCAGGGTACGGACAGAGGCTCCTGGGGCCCCCAGCTCCTATATGGGGAGGTAGAAATTGAAATGTCAGGGCCTGCTCTCAACACAGGCCCAAAGAGACACAAAATGTGGGCATCCATCATTCCCCACCTTCCATTCCCAATCTTCTATGTTCCTCCCCCAAGGCTACACAGGATCGTCTCACCTTAATGACTTTAAGCCCATCCACTTGGAAGAAGCTGAAGCTACCAGCCCAGCTGCCTATGGCTATTACCTGCCCCTCTGGGTGGAAGGCAATGGAGTTCAGGGGCTTGGGACAGGTGTGCTGGAAGGCCAGCTGCCCATGGACTGTGTCCCACAGCTGGAGGAGAGAGAGGGGCAAGAATCAGGTGCTGAATACAGATGCCCAAGCTCCTTAATCCTAGAACCTCAGGAACCTTGTCCAGTCCCCCACCCTCAGCAGGGAAACCTCCTCAGGCCAAGCAGTCGGCAGCCTCTGTCACGCTGAAAGAACAACCTTATGGGCTGACTCAGCGTTCAGGGCCACTTTGACTACCACAGCTCCTGGTCTTTACCTTTAAGCATCCCCCCAGGCACACAGTAGCCAGCAACCGGTAGTCTGGGCTCAGGCAGCAGCCGGTGATTTGATACTGGTGAGCCTTGGTCTGGAGCACCCTATCCCAAGAAGACAGAGTCAGTCCTAAGGACCTCTGGCCATGGGATCCCTCTTCATTTCCCTCCCCCTAGGTTTCCCACAAACAGGGAAGTCCCTCACTCTGAGACATGGGGGACCCTTACCGACAACCATGCTGCAGGTCCCAAAGCTCCAGAAGCCCGTCAAAGGCAGTAACAAAGAGGGCATTGTCCGAGAGAAATGAACAAGAGGAGACCCCATCGCAGCCACTCACCACAGATTTTTCCTCCTGTGACAGACAGCAAGGGGGTCATGTCATGGACCCCCCACGTCAAGCCACTCTAAGCTCCAACCAAAAAGGAGGCTACATCAAGAAGGGTTGGAGCCCTTGGCTCTCTGCATTCTTTACATAAGTCTCAAAGTGTGGCCCTTTTAACAGGTGTTCCTGATGTGGGGCCAAAGTACAAAGATTTGGTCCCATTCCAGACCTAGGCCAAACTCATGTCCAAGTGAGGCCCTCATAATTCAAGTGGAGTCACATCTTCTCCTATACATATATCAAATCCTATACATATCCCCAAATCACAGAAGACTTAGAATGGGTTTGAGGAAGGAAGAACATTACACACATGCATATGATGGGAATGATACAGATAGAAAGAAAAGAGACCTACCTCTCCAGCCTAACCTATCATTGCCCTCCTTTAATAAGCATCCTCTGCTGTAATCATTCCCAGCAATTTACAGGAACCATTCTCCCCCCATGTCTTTGCATAGGCTCCTCACTCAACCCGAAGGCCTGTCCTTCACTGTCCTATATCCTCCAGTCACTGTACCACTCACTCAGCTCTGATCTATGTGACATGGTTACGTTTGGTTTCTTTTTTCCTTCTATGTGTTATCTTTCAACAAAACTGACTACTTGGTACACAAAGACAATGTCTTAAACCTTCTGTTCCTTGCAATGCTTAGTACAATGCCTTGAATGAAAGGTGTGCAGCAAATATTTGCTGTGTGATTGATTTTTTGACCAAGCTCTTTTGATCTGATATGAGGGAAGTAAAGTGGCTGAATCAAACAGGGTGATAGCAGGTGGGCTTGTCTTGTCTAGGGCCCCAGGGCAGTCTGTGAGGATTTTCTGAAGATAAACTGTTCCACCTTGAGTGTCATACCTGCCAGGTTCTCAGGTCCAACAGATAAACCGTCCCATTGGCAGTGCCCACAGCAGCTCTTTGCCCACTGGGGGAGATGGCCACGGCTGTGGGAGATGAAGAAACTGCGAGGGACAGACTGGAGCTAGAGAAAGAGAAAGGGAAGAAAGGGAAGAAATGAGGAATGAGAGGAAGGAAGCAAACGGGAATTCATCTCTGCATTTCTGTGCCTGAATCCCCCTCTCCACAGTGACTCTGGTCTGTCCTTTATTCTCCAGTTTCAGAAAGGGAAGCAGCTTGCTCTTTGGTGGGGTCACCGGAGTCTGGGGTCAAGGTTCTTACCTTTGCTGGCCCCCGAAGGTGTTGGGTTTATTAAGCCATCGTAGTATGCGCCGGCGGTGCCATCGCTGGGAGAGCTGGGGGGCCTGGTGGCAAAGAGGCGAGTCCAGAGGCTGGTTGGCCGCCTGCTGGGACAGGAGCAGGGGGTACTGACTGAGGACTGGAGCTTGCTGCTTCAGAAAGGTGTGAAATACAGCAATGTCAGCCTCAGGAAGCTTTTGTTCCTCTTCAGGGACTGAGGAAGCTGTGGAAGAGATGCAGAGGGTCACTGGAAGCCAGCCTGGACCCCCATGAACCCCAGCACAAAATATAATCGATCATAGGTGCGTCAAAAATGTTAAGTCTCAAAGTGTGGCCTCCGGGCTCCACATCGGGAACATCTATTGAAAGTACAAGTCTTTGGGCCCCATGCTAGACCTAGGCAACCAGAATCTGTGGACCTAGAGATCTACAATCCAAACGAGTTTCCCAGGTTACTTTACACCCACTAAATAAAGTTGGAAAACCTCTGGTTTAAGAGATCTAGGCAAAAGGTCTCCTGAGACTCACTTGCTTATCCTTACATTTTCAATTTTGAATGGAAATTGGATCGTTCTTTCCATGACACCTCTCCCCGAGCAGGCTCTCCCATGAACACACCCAGGAACCTCATATTTCAGAGAAGTCAACCAGTGACTCATCTCACCATAGAGCGCATGGGCCTCCAGGAGCCGAGAGAGCAGACCCAGTTCCAGGTGTGCAGCCACCACATGGAGACTGGTGAGGAAGTCTGCAAGAAGGCCACGGTTCCCACTCTGGAGCTGGAAGGGCCAGAGTGAATTCATTAGGGATATGAAGAGGCTGGTGAAGAGGGACAGTCCAGTCTTTGACCTGCCTGTGCAGCTGGAACCTAGTCCTAGGAGCTGGGACAAAGGACCTGAAGGAGACGAGCAGGAAAACCAAAAGGAGAAAGATAAGAGGGAGTTTGGGATGGGTAATGGCAGTGGTGATGGGAGTGGTGGTCAAGGTGGAGAGAGGTCTTAGAACAGCCAAAGCAATTGCTTGGGAGAAGGTGCCTATGGGACGTGAGGACTAACCAAGTGGTAAGGCAGGTCTCCCAGAGCCTCAGGAGGGCAACTTCGGAAGGTGCCTGAGGCATCAGGGTCACAGGTCTTCCATAGCTGAGCTGCAGATGTGGATCACAGAACAGACATTGAGATGGGCTCAGCCCAGAAGCATCTTCAAAGATCACATTGCTCAAACTATATATATCAAGCCATCCACCCATTTGGGAGGCAGGTGAGGGCGCCAGCCAATGGGGAGCACCAGGGAATGGTCCTGGCCTCCAGGCTCAGGCCCCATATTCACTGCCCCATGTTCACTTGGGCTGCAATTACCTGCGATGAGGAAGTGTGCCGTGCTCTCCAGCCCCATCCTCTTCCCATAGCGACATTTAGCTGCTGTTCTCAGGGGCCCATCAGTGAGGCAGAGCCGAGCACCAGGCCGCTCCAGGGGGCCCTCCCCCAGCAAACTGTCCTCGTGTGAGGGAGAGAAGGAAGGAGAAGAGGGGGAGGAGGTCCATCAGTGAGCATCCTGGTACAGTTATGGGCTCCCATTCCCACCTCAAATAATGGTAACGAGTGGCAACCATACAGGGTCTGAGAGACAGGAGTCAGGGGCTATGCCAAGGGAAGGATAGGTTGAAGAAAGGATCATATGGAGCCCTGGCTCAAATATGGGAAGACACAGGAGGTCAGCAGGAGCTCAGCTGGAGGCACTTGTACCTGCGCAGACTCTGGACAAGGTAGGCAAACGGGCCCATGGGGTAGGGGTCCCCACTGCTTCCAGCAGCCACAGCTTCTTCCCAGGTCTTGGGCCCCCTGGGAAGTATCCGCCATACACTCAGCACTCCATGCAGCTGGTCCACAGTCAGACCTGAAAACACAAGCTCTCTGAGGCCCTCACCAAACCACACAGTGTACCCATCCCCAGGACATAGTTTTTCCTTGCCCTGCTCGCTGAGACCCCAGCTGAACCAAGATAAGTCAACCCCTGAGCCCTCGGCTTCTCAACCCACCCCAAGCACTGACCACTACGTGTGACTTCAAGGGTGGCCAAAGCTTGGGGAAGGACATCGGGGCCATGCTCTTGCTCGAGGGTGCCCAGGATATGCTGCAGCAACAGGGGGACAGTGGCGGGTAGGGTCCTCAGTCTCTCAGACACCTGGGAGAAGAGAGATGGGCTTCAGTCAGTGGGAGGAGGGGAAGAGGCAGATTCAGTTGTGGGGAAAAGAGGGGGCAGGAAGAGAAACCATGGGCAGGAACGAAAAGGAAAGAGAAATGGGTGGGAGAGAAGTGGGGCTGGGGATGAAGTGAGGATGGGGAATGGGTGATCAAAGATGGCAAAAGATGAGGGTGGGAAAAGGTGAGGGATGGGGATGCAAGAAGCTGAATGGAGACTGGAAGGTGAGATTAGGACTTAGAAGATGAGTGGGGATTTATAATCTCAACCGACCTGTTCATAGAGTGTGAAAAGCCGCAGGTGATCGGTGACCAAGCGAAGATAGAGCGGCAAGGCTGACCCCCGCTTCACCAGCAGCAGCTGCATCTGGGGAGACTCAGAGGGCTCAGCATGGGGGCCAGAGTGCCTGTCCACAGCCGGCCCTCCACCCCCTGCCCTCCGATCTAGCATGACTCCCACTGCAAGGTACCTCCTCCTCTGAGAGTCCCCAGCAGTGGAAACGGCAGCACCTCGGGGCACAGCCATCCCTTCCCTGTGCTGCTCTGCCCAGTTAGCCACTTTTCAGGGATTCTCCTATGGCTCAGCCTATCCCATCTGATAACCACAGCTTTATTCCTCTCCTCATCTGGGTGGGCCCCGGAGAGGCCATTCACCAAGGGAAAAGGCTGGGTAATACTATAAGGAATCATAGTTATCTTATTAACAACTTCCCCTGGCACAGAGTTCCTTAGAAAACAAAGCAGCAGCTGGTCTGTGTGGGGCAGCTGGTAGCCTCACCTCCCAGATTCACCCCACACAACCACCAGCCCTGGACTCAATCCAACCTGGTTGTTAAAAGGCGATTCTTCCAGCCGCTTCCCGTACAAAGCCAGCTCCTCTCTCACCAGCTGGGCCCGGGCAGACGGCGCCAGAGGCCCCAGGGCTACCACATGGGCACCTTGGCTCTGCTCAAGGGTCTCCCCCAGGCTCACATCACTAGACATGCTCAGCACCAGGTGCACCCACTGTGATATTTGGGCAAAAGGAAGGAAAAGGAGGAGGACCATGTTGGAGAGGTCCCTCTCCACCCTACTGCATCCCACCCCCACCTCTTTCTCCCACTTACCCGGGGAAGGGTCTTTGGTATCCAGTCTGAGATCAGCTGCCCATGCTGGTCCACCAACCGGTCAGCTCCATCAACGATCAGCACCAGGGTCTGGCCAGATTGCAAGGACTGAGCAGACTTGGGCAACAGCCTCTGCTGCAGCTCCCATACCAGGCTTCTGTACATGGAGGGGAAGGACCAGGGTCAGCAGAGAGGGAGACACAGGGGTGGTGTCATGAGGCATCAACGAAGCAGGGCTAATGGTGGGAATACACACCGGTAAGAGCTGGGGAGGGGATAAGGCTCTTGCAGCTGGCTATGTAGATAGGCACAAAGGCGTCTGAGCAGGGTAAGAGCAAGAGCTTGGTCAGGGCGGGCCCCTGAAAAGTGGAAGAAGACTAAGGGGGCCACCTTGGCCCCATCAGGAGCCTGCAGGGCTGAAATGAGGGATGCCTGTATGAGAAGGGAACAGGAAACATGGTCACATTTTACATGCACAAGCTCTCGTGCCCCATCTCCTCATCCTTCCTTAACCCACATAGCCCTTCCTCCCATCCTCCTGCCCAGGTCTCTGAAACTCTGTACCATGAAGGCAGTCTTGCCCTGTCCTGACTGTCCAGTCACCAGGCTCAGCTTCCCTCGGTGCAGCAGCAGCTGCTGCACTGTGTCCTGAAGAAGGCGAGGTCGGGCAGGACTCGCTGGGTTCTGCAGCTGCTGAAAGGTGGCCTGGACCACGTCATCATCTGGGATAGACACTGACTGCTCCAGCTGGGCTCCAGGCTGAGGGCACATGGGGCAGTGACTATCTACATTTCCAGGGTCCTCAGGACCCTAGGCCTAAAACTCATGAAGTTCCCACCCAGTTACTTCCCACCCAGGAGTACCCAGACCACCCTACCCCCTTTCCATTTCCCTGGCCACCAATGCCCCTGCTGACCTGTAAGTAAAGCTTCTGAATCATATTCCATACATCCTGCAGAACCAACTGCCCAAACTCCTCCAGCCCCCCAACATAGGGCCGGCCAGCTGCGACACCCCCCCACTCACAGGAGTATCTGTGGGCAGAGCAAGCACAAGCAGAGTCAGCAGACCTGGCTTCCCTCAACACATCTCTCCATGCAGGGGCTCTCTACCTCTCCCAGTTCACCTGCGACAGGTAATCTCTTTCTGTTTGTTCAGGTAGCTCTTCAGTTCTGAGATCCGATGTACAGCCTCTTCAGACTCAGGCATAAAGTCAGGTTTCCAGGCATCTGGCACAGAGCTGACCACCAAAGATACCGAGAATGATGCTGGACTCAGACCCCCAGCCTCTCTCCACCCCAAACTGTCAGACCTGGCTGTGGTTCCCTGAAACATCTGTAGTGGAGATCTCCTGACCTCAGCTCCAAGGCTAATCTGGTGCTACAAAGGCAAAAGCCCTCAAAGCCCTATTTCTCTCTTCTAGCTCCCTCTCCCATACTCTGACTATAAGGAAAGAAGACATGGCCACTAGGCCTATCTAGTCTTCTGTGGAGACTGAGGCCCAGAGGCCACGGAAAGTACCTGAGGAAGCTGGAATCTCGGAAGTAGATGAGTGCTTGGGCAGAGGGCTGCAGACGGAGGCCCCGATTCAGGAACTGCATCACCTCCATCTCTGTCACAGAACGACCTGAAGGGTACTTCTGAGCCTGAGGGAGAGGGCAGAGAATAGGTGGGTTTAGTTCTATGTCACACTAGCCCCTCACTTGAGACCTGCCAAGACCCCAGAGCTCCTTCATCTCAATAACATTCCTCCCTCCTTGTGACACAAGCCAATAAAATATAGCTTACAGCTAATGTTTATTGAATGCCTGTCATGTGTTGAGCATTTTTTATAGATTTCTAATCTTCATACTAACCTTGCAATGGAAATGTCACTGTTTCTCTTTAGTATACGGGGAAACTGAAGCTAGATTAGAATAAGCTATTTCCCACTAAGCCACACCATGACAGAAGGGAGGTCAGAACCAGATCCATCTGACGGTAAAACCTAAACAGACCTGCCCTCTAGACTCTCATATCCCTTGGTCAACCCGGAGGTACTTCTCAAAGGAATTCCCTTATCTGGACTTGGCCGCTCACAGAATCTTCTGTCTATATTTCACTTCGAGTCGCAAGGGCCTGCCTGTGAGTAGTCCCGGGTTCTTGACAAACCATGGCTTTTCCCCACTCCTACCCCAACTTTCGTTTCCACCCCAGATCCTGCTCCAACCTTGTCTGCCTTACCCAGCGGAAGTGAGGATGGTCAGGAAGGTTGTAGGTGGGGGGAACGTAGCCATAGCGGGAGCCCAGAATCCCCACAAACAGATGTGAGTTCTCCACCTCCCCAAGGCACACTTCCAGTTGTCTACAGGAATGGTTATGGGTATGGTATCAGGGAACATGAGAACAAATGAGGAGCCAGGGACTGGCTCATAACTGAGCAGTGTGAAGGCAGGTTGCTCTTGTTAGCATCCAAGGCACACTCCACTGCTCTCAGTCCTCAGCCCTCAGCCGTCTTCGCAGCCCCAAGCCTGCCCACCTCAGTTCCACCACTCAAGCTCCATACCCAGCCCCTCTTCTCTGTGGCCCCCACACCTGTTTCTTCCAGTATCCTCCTCAGTGATGCCCCAGCGCAGGTCAATGGCACGAAGGCTGATGCGATGGGGGCCCGCTAGGGCCTGCAATGCTGGCAGCACAGACCTCAGCAACAGGTCCCGTTCCCCATGCATGTCCCGGAAAGTGGAGGAAATGAAAAGCCTGATGCTGCGCCATCTAGGGGTAAGCAGAGGGCTGGGGTCAGACTAGAGATCAGTCCCACAACCCAACTGCACAGGCATGGCTGTGATCACCCTTTAGCACTGAGCATAAGTCTGGTACAATAGACAACAGGGGGGTGTCCAGAAGGTCTCCAGAGAATAACTTGTTTGTAGCCCCAACTGCAGAGCCCTGGAAATTAAACCCCAAATGCCAATTGTCATGCACCCCTCCTTTGTCAGCTAATAATTATTATACACTTACTATTTGCCAATGGAAGGCTCAGAACAACATTGTGAGGTAAGCACAATCACTATCTCCATTTTACTGATCAAGAACCTACAGGTGAAGGAATTAAGCAATGAGCCCAAGGCAAAGCCAGGATGAGAAAGCCAGAGGCCATGCTCCCAAGCCCTCTGCCTGAGCCCTGGCTGTATGCTGTCCACTTCACATTCTGACCCTCTTTTCCCCTGTAGAGAAAGGGGCATGCATGCTCACAATCTGACAATTTCCTGCCTGGAAAAGCAGAAGTACACCTCAGTGAATAGAGCAAGCAGCCTTTCGACAGCCGGAATTTCGGTCACCTTGAGTTTCTCCAGGTTTCGATGGCAGCCCCTCCCAATTCACAAAAGCATAGAAACATAGACTGACCCAGGCTGGGAAATAGGAGCCAAGGGGCTTGGAATATTCTCTTCCAGTGGCCGGAGAGACAGGGCTCCTGTCTTTCCTGGGGGTGGTGGAATCTTGAATATTTTGTCCATTTGGCCCACATGTTCTAGAAGACGGGAGGCCCCACGTTCTGCAATGAATCTGACAAATAGTGACAAAATAAATGAGAATCGGGAAGGGGGTGAGAATCAGGAAGGTCTTCTAAGGGGACAGGGGAAAAATATATGGCTAGGTTTGGTTGCCCAGTTAACTGGAGCTCCTTAAGAAGATGATCATAAGCAGTGAATGTAGACTTAAAACAAATAAGGGTGCAGAACCACAGGAACAAAGGAAAAGAGAAGAATCCAGTTCTAGCTCCTCTTGACGTACATGGTTATCATATACTTTCTGTTGGGCCAGGAGAAAAGCAGCTGGGTGAAGGTATAATGATTAAAGGCCAACCCAGTTTGGGCTTGATCAGCTCAGTATCAGCCATGAAGGCTCCCTAGAGAAGGACAAATGTGCATGAGGCTTCCTAATAGGAGTTGGGGCAATGGGTGGCATCCAAAGGAAAGGAAAGGAAAGGAAAGGGGAGAAAATATGTAAATGAGAAGGTTAAACATGGAGAAAAAGACAAAGTAAAAGGATTTCTATAAATTTGGCATAAATAAATATATTTAGCATGGGATCAAGAACAGAACTAGTAGAAGTGATATGACCAACTCTTGAGTTGTTCACTTAAAAGCAAACACTACAATCTCCAAGTCCTCTTTTCCTCTTTCCTACTAGATGTAATACAAAAGTGATGGCTGGAGCTAGAGTAGCCATTTTGAACCAAGTGGTGGAAGCTGAGTATTTGATAATTGTGGAGTGATAAGATAGAAGGTGCCTGGGTCTCTGTAATACTGTGTTGCTGCTAAGCCTAGACAGCTGTAAAAGAGGAATAAATTTCTATCTTGCTTTAAAAAAAGAAGTAAATTGAGTAGAGACCACAGATAATCTCTGAAAGATGCTCTAATAAAGCCCCTAATCCCTTCAGTGCCCATCCTGTACTTACTTCAGTAACCCGTCAGTACAGCCTGAGAGTGTCACGTCATTGGGATTCAAATCCTGTAACCTGGCAAAGAAAGAAGCCGATATCCATCAGGAACAGTACCAGAAACACAGAGTCACTGCCCTGAACACCCTAAGATAGACACCCCCAACCTCTGCACTTTTAATACAGTCAGGTGCTAGGCTGGGCTTAGGGTGAACCTTCACAAAGGGGTATGAGCTAGGCTGCAGACTTCACAGAAGTGTCTAGCACCTGAAGTGCAATAGAGGTAAGAGGCCAAGATGAGGAGGTGCCTGGCGAGCGAGAGGGTCTCAAGCTCTACCGGTGTAGAGAGGAAATATGGACCACTAAATTCTGGCACCAGGCAAGCATTGCGAGCATCCTTACATGTAATATGTGCTTCTGAGGAGAACACCAACGAAGAGGCATTTGGAATTCACATGCTGCCAGAAAAGCTGTTTAGCCTTATTTACCAGTTTCCCATTCATAGTTTGGCCAAAAATGATGACCCTGTCTACCTGTAAAATAAAAGGGGAGGGGCTGAGACAGACGAATAGAGAGAAAGAAGAGACCTTAAAGAGCTCAGAACATCAAGAGAAGAGATCTCTGAGGACTGGGGGATCAGAAGAATAGAGCGGGATGGAAACTACCTCTCCTGAGAGCACTTGGGACAAGGCAACCATTGCACCTGATTTGAATGGAGGGGCTTCAAAGTGAAGTAGAGGCAGTGGTGTGCTGTAGCACATTCAGGCTCCCCAGAGTTAGATGACTGTCAAATTTTTAGGAATTTTGTGAGCCAGTTGTTAAACATGGCCCCTATTAAATATTAAATTGTATAAACTTACAATTAAATAAATTATATTAAAAACAAAGGTAATTAATACTCAAAACGCATTACTTCCTAATTATTTTACAATATTTTACCATTATCTAGTCTTAATCTTACCTACATCTACCTTATCTATATCATGAAAAGACTGTACAATGGTGTGAAATGGAGCATCTCTTCCCAACTCTGTGTTCACTAACATCATGAAATCAGCTTGAAAGCAGACATGGAAGGAGTATTTACACCATGGAAATTAGCAAATGCTATCAACCAAGACCTATTTTCCCAGATTGTTGGTTGTTAAAACATTCACCAGCATAGTATGGGGTAAGGGGTTGCAGCCAGCAGGGAACGGATCTAGGTTCTGTACCTAGTTTGAAAGGTTAGCTATGAGAAATGAGATACATCAGTTGTGGAGGAAAATGTGGGGGAGGGGAGGATTTCTTGGGGACTGGGCAGTACTCACAGGAACTCTTTGGGCAGCCAGAGTCAGCAGGTACTTCCCAAAATCATGCGGGGACCATTCATGATTTTCATTCAACTCCTGAAAGGAAAGAGGATCATGTTATGTGGTTACCTGGGAGATAGTAAGCAACAAATACCACAGCCTGCTTCGGTGTATATCCAAGCCTTTCCTAACTATGCAGGCTGTTCCCAGGCCCGTGTCTATTCACACAGTTTTCATGGTAGGGGTGGGTGACTGACCTGGACTTGAGCCTGGAGTTCTATGGCTGTCTTCAGGATACCTTCTTCTGCTTTAATCAAAGCAGTCTTCAGAGTACCTCTCCTACACAGCAAGAGATCTGCGTGCTCCGCCCGTGCAATCATCATTCCAATCAACAGCAGTACATAGTTCAGTGGGGGCTGATTGGACAAGCATTAGGGTGAAATAAGGCTCCCTTACTTTCGAATTCACTCTTGCCCATCCAGCCTTGAAGGCTAAATACTACCACTGATGGTTGAAAAAGGGACAAAATCCCCAGTTAGGAGAGGACAGCTTCAGCAGCCCTTGGGAAGAACTGCCAGGGAAGGAGGTGGAGAGGGGCCGAGAATCCGGGCCAAATTCAGCACTAAGATAAAGGGAGGTAAAAGTGACTATTTTGGTGACAGAAATTTAGAGAAGATTAAGTACCAGCCAAACGTGAAATATTAGTATTATAATCTTTGAAAAGGCTTGAGAACACATGCTAGGAATTGTCCTTAGGGACCAAACAAGATCTCATACCAGGAAGCAAAGGTATGTCATTTATTTCACTTGCTTGCTTGCTTGTGCATGCGTGCTTATGAGAACCAGGTCTATAAATAAGATACCTTTCAGGATCTCCAGCATCCTACCAATCCCCACTTTTAATTTTTTTACCCCTTGTGGGTTGCTCTTGGGATAGCAGTTGTCTGCATCAGTGTCTGTCACATAGGCCAAGAGGGTGCGGCCTGGCAGCGGGGGCAGGCTATGCTTCACAGAGAGGTCCATGGCTGTCTCCAGGGCCTGTCGATATTGAGCCAGTATCTCACGGTCATATTTCTGCTGTCTGCAGGCAGTAAAGACACAGACAGAGAGGCTCAAGAGCTTCTCTGTTTGTCACTGTGAGGTAGATGAGAAGATGAGAACTTGCCAATCAAGTAGTCTTCACCCCCCCTCCCAGAGCCTGCCTCCAATGGCCATAGAGAAGATGGGAAAGCTCTTCCCTTTGTCCGCGTTCCACAGGACTCTTCTTAATCCATTCTCATGGCAGGAGAGAAGTCCTCTGTGGACCCACTCTCTGAAATCACTTGCCATGCTTAACACATCAGTCAATACTTGCTTCATGAGGCAAGATTTAACTGTTACATATATTTAAATAGTATTTTAAAGAACAAAGACTACTTCTTTACTTTGAAAACTAGAAATTAAAGGTGAGATGAATTAAAGAGCATTCATCTCACCTTTCTAATACGATCTCTATTACAGGATAATTTAATAGCTTTAGTTGATAAGGGAGGTTCTTTTGAGAATTCTAGTTAATAAATAAGAGGAATGATAGAAAACCCCCATTCTGTAACTGCTAATGAAACAACTGGTTCAGGCAAAGATCATCAATGGATGAACCATTAACTTTACAGTCGAGAGATCGAGTTATCATCACCAAAGAGCACTGATCAATCTTAGCATCACTATGACTGAGACCACTAGACTTTGTGCCTCTTGATCCTGTATCAAGAAGCAAAAAAATCTGATGGTCTCACTCATTGTGTACAAAGGATCACATATGAAACATTCTTGTAAGAAAAAAAGTTAAATCTAAATTATTCAAGCCTTTTGAGCTAATGCCTATGGTTCATGCAACAGAGATACAAGTTAGATGACAACACAGGGAAGCAGACAAACCCAGAATGTAGGACATTCTGTGGGGTCCCTGAACCTGGTTTCCACAGCAAGTCAATGGCATGAGAACAATTAAAAGATTAAAAGAGATTTAAGAGACTTAATAACTAAATGTAATGTGTATGTCTTGTTTGGATTCTGATTTGAACAAAACTATGAAATAATATTTTTGAGACTAAGGAACATTTTTAATATGGACTATATAATAAGTGATAATCCATAATCCCAAGGATTTTTTTTTTAGTTTTGTTAAATATATTGACATTCTGATTATATAAGAAAATGTCTGTTTTAAAGATATGAGAAGTATGGAGGGGTGAAATAAAACGTGTCAAATTATTTGACATTTGTTTTTAAAAAACATCTTTCAAAAAAAAAGAAAAGGGTCAGGAAAGGAAGTGTGGTAAAATGTAGATAACCATGGAATATGGGTAACAGTTTTATGGGAGTCCATTATACTATTCTCGTTACTTGTATGCATGTTTAAAATTTTTCATAATTTTTCATAATCTATATAATTCAGTAATTTCTATCAGTGCTAGCCAATAGAATTAAAATACAATTAATGAAATTAAAATTATACATGTAATTTAAAATTTTCTAGTAGCCACATTAAAAATAAACAGGCGAAATTAATATGACATTTAACCTAAGACATAAAGATATTTTCATTTTAACATGCAATTAATACAAAAATTATTAATATTTTACATCCTTTTTCATACTGTCCTTAAAATCCAGCATATCTCAGTTATGTGCTTAATAGCCACATGTGGCTAGGTGCTACCTCACTGACCAGCAAAGGCATACTGTTTGGACTATATTCTAGGTTTGATTCTTAACAGCCCTGTGCTCAGCCACTGATCACTGGTTCAAGACATTCTTGATGACTGAGTTCTACCAGAAGGTTAGATGAGCTCTACCTTAGCCTTGAATGAAAATGTATGAAGATACTGTCGAAACATCTGAAAGGACAGGGTGCTGGGACTTCATCGAGCTTACAGAATAGATTTTACGTCTGTGTTTGAACCTGACTGATAACTACATATGCGTCAAAAAAAAAAAGTAAATGGGTCAGAAAAGAGAGCAAGAGAAACAAAAAGAAAAAAGGATATCACAAAGAAGAAAAAGAAAAAAAAACATGAAGCAGAGCAGAAGCAGAGAAGACACTAGCATGCACAAAGAGAAAGGGAGATGCTACACAGACTCATGGAATCCACAGAAACCAATCAAATAATCACAGAGAATACAGCAGAGACCTAAACACAGATTTCGTTTCATGATCTCTCTATAAGACAACGTTGAAGACAAGGTTTTCTGTGCAAGAAATGATTGGAACCAAACAAGTCTGAGCCATTGGGATGATTGACAAGCATATGTTTACAGAATAAAAGTTCGGTTCCCAGGTGACTCCCAAATCCTGTCAGGGTACCTCTTGCTGCCCATTCTTTGCTCCCAGATAGCACATGTGTGCACGCAGGCACGCGCGCGCACACACACACGCGCACGCGCGCACACACACACACACCTGGTCCTGTGTATTTTCAGCTTCTCCCGCTTGAGTTGCTCATATATCACAGGTATCGCCATTGCTGCCCGAAGTTTCCGACGACTTAAGAGGGAAGGCTGGCTCTCTTTGGAATGCCTCTTGCCATTTCTTAAGTTTCTAATCATTATCTGCTTCATCAATTGTGTGTTGGAAGGAAATGGTAATTCTGTGTGGCAACAGGTGAATATTTTCAGTCAGGCAGCTTCTATTCCCTCATCTTGTTTTCCCATCAACCTGTCCTGTGCCACAACCCTTGGGGCTGGCAAGCATCTGACCTTTGCCCACCCTACACCCTGAGACTAGAAGGCAAGAGGCTGAAAATTACCAGTCACGTTGCCTTGTCTATTCTCAGACATGAAAGACAAATAAGAGTTGGAAGAAAAGGGATAATACCTTTATTTTTTAATTGACCCTCAAGGCCACTGATGGAATCATGGGCATTAAGGAATCTGAATGGAAACTGTCGACTGTGGATCACAGATTTCTGGAAAGCAATGGAGGGGTCATGAGTATGCGGGGCATTAGGGGCCTCAGTGACCAGGAATAAGAGATAATCACTCCAGATATGTGGAAAGGTGAGGAAAGACAAGATGGATATCAGAGAAGAGATATAGAGAAAGGGAGAAAAGAGAAAGTCGTCATGTGAGAATATGAGAAGAGGTAAAGAAGAGAGGTGAGGAAGTAACGGAAGGGGCCTGTTTCTCATCTGTCAGACTCCCTCTGAAATAAGTTAAATCACAGAAGGGCCTCTTCCTGGTAAATCACTAATCTCAGAAAATAAAAAGGAAAGTTCTTACGCTCTAATTTCTCAAAGGGGTGATGAACCCCCAGATTTATCTCCCCCAACCTATCTGTATCTCCAGACTTATTTACAGCCCACATGGAAATAGCCTAGTGGCCATGACCTTCCCTAGCCACAAAGAAAAGCCTGCAGCAGCATCTCCACACCCACCTCTAATATTTACTGTATAGATTAAGTCAATCTATAGAAGCAGGGGCACACAGCTCCCTGCCTCACACACATACCGCATCTTGGAGTCTCTGGAGTACCAGCTCGTGGTGGCGGGCACTGATTCCAACCCGCAGCAGGTTGCACAGATTCCGAAGCATGGCCATGAAAGGAAGCTTCCCACTGTCTGCAGAAGATCGGGAATAGGGTAAGAAAAGTGAACAAAAGATGAGAGAGAGGTCAGAGACCAGAGAAAGGAGTTCAGAGGCCATGTAGAAATTTCAGGATGTAGGGAATGAGGTCCTAACATATAACCTATCCTACTCAAAATGTTTAAAGGTCTGGAAAGAAAAAAATAGGGTTGGCCTGAAGTTTGGAGCAAAATTTATACAACACTATTTATGGGATGGCTGTTTCGATAAATAACTTATGTTTATCCCTTTGTCTGTTGGGTCCAGCCCTGAGATTGGGCTCAGCTGGCAAAATATATTCTCCATACTTTTCAGATAAATAAAAGTGAAATTTCCGAGTTTAAGTTTGTTTATTTATACATTGTATACACGTAGTACAATCATTAGTCAACGTTTCAAGGCACGATCTACATCTATGGTAAGGTTCACCATTAATAATAGTGTCCATAAATCCCTATTTCAAATAGTACTCTTGATACCTTTTAATTTTTCTAGCAAACTTGTTGTAAGATCTGATTAAATAGTCATTGTCATTTAAGTACAGGTGAAAAAGACTTGTAATGAACCAGAATTTCACCTGTCACTTTCTTACTATTCACTCATCCCTGAGATATTAGTATTATCTTCAAGTCTTAGTTTCCCAATCAAAATCTTTTTAAGGTTTATGTCAGTTTTAGAGGTTAGTTTGGTTAATACTGAATACTAATTATAAATCCATTTATGGCTCAAAGGTAAGTTGTGATTTCACATTATGTAGAAACCAAAAAAGGTGAGGGAGCACCATCAGTGCCCTCATATTATGGAACTCTTCCTCAATAAACCTCAACGGTCATAAGTGACACATAATCACATAATCATATACTACGTGGACTAAGTGACTATAGGGATTTAATCTATAGAGTAAATATTAGAAAAATGCCTTCTATCTTTTAGGTCAGGGGTCCCCAACCCCTGGGCTGCAGAACGGTACTGGTCTGTGGCCTGTTAGGAACCAGGCCAAGGAGCAGGAGGTGAGTGGCGGGCAGTGAGCAAAGCTTCATCTGTATTTGCAGCTGCTCCACAGCGCTAGCATCATCGCCTCAACTCCACCTGAGATCATCAGGCATTAGATTCTCACAGGAACACTGGTCCCTGGTGCTAAAAAGGTTGGGGACTGCTGTTGTAGATAAAGGTAAACATAAGTAGGAGGTGTGATATTTTTCCTGGGTACCCTAGAGGTGCATTCAGACCACTTTAGAGACCAGACCTGTCAGCCCCTATACCCACATCCCAGGCAACACCCTGCACTATCAGCAGCTTTCAACAGGAGAGTAGAAAAATTAGGTTGTGTACACAATATGAGTGATGTGTGACAACTAATGAACTATTGTATCTTTCGTGAAGTCACAAGTTTCTCTCAACTGTCGCCATGTATGAAAGTGTTTCTAGATCATTTTGGTAAGAATTTAAGTCCAATATCACATTTATGATACTAGAAAATAACATGAGTATTTATCCAATAGACTGAGAAATTCACTGATTTCATTCCAAAAAATTGTTAATGAGCCTGTGGTCTCCAAAGAAGGATCTGTGTATCTAATTACATTTTACCTTATATTTTATACTTATGTTTATATATTATATTTTCCTTTATGTATTTCTGTTTACTCTCTTATCTGTTTATATAATTATATGTTATGTATTTCTTAAAGTGCATAATTTATTAGTGCATGTAAAAAATTTTTAAAAATACATGTACATATATTCTGGTGTATTACAAAAATTTTTGACCAAAAAACCTTGGAAACCACTGGGTTAGACTATGGGCATTTATCTCAGCCAGGAAATATATTTTTAGTATTCAAAGGCTGAGGGAAGACGTGGAGGTGATGCATACTAGAGTCACCTACATATACTGGCTGCCATCCAAGCCTTTTTATTCTACTCCACCCAAAGTTGAATCAATATTGAGGAAGAGGTTGTCGGACATCTGAGTGCATGTGTTTGTATTTTAATGCCCATGTGATTCTGATGTGTACACCACCAGTGACAACCACAGAGTGAGAGGAGTGCTAAGCAACTGAGCAACTCAGGCTGACTCAAGTACAATATAAAAATGGCAGTTCACAGAGAAATAAGGCAAAAGCTATCTTGGGCTTCTGAAGCTCCAAAATAAAAAGTCTATAAAACTCAAACAGTCAAAAGGCGTACAGTACAGTTAGATATTTCTCAAAAGAAAGAAGTTGACTTAAAATTTTCAAAGATATAAGAGGAAATAAAACAAAATAGAGCCTTCTATAATTAAAAATAAACTAACAACAATTAAAAAAAAAAAAAAACAGAGAGAAAGAGAAGATTGAAAGTAAGTTGGTCCTCCCCTATCTGAATTTAGTTTAATCAATGTGGGCAAATTACCTTAAATGTCATGTCCTGAATATGAATTTCTGTGGAGATTCCACTGTGCCTTGTGCCAGTCAGTTCTACCTTGTCTGGATGAGTTAGACAGATATTGATACAAGTGAGGTCAGAGGGAAGGTGCCACTTTTGTCATGTGTTGATAAAGGCTTATATATCATCTAAACACATCTGAAATAATTACCTATCTATGATGCCAGTGCTATTCAAAGCAGGCACCACTGTCCACTTGGGTGTGGTCAATGGCAGACCTTATAAGTCCAATCGTTTTCGGTGACGCAACTACCAAGCAAGAAGATAACTGTATCCTGCCATGGAAATCTTCTAGCCAAGGTCCAAAACAGAGAGGCATAAATGGAGAAGAGAAGAAGGGAGTGTGATGGTCAGGGTTCCCCTACCGATGAGTTCCTCCCAGACAGAAGCTTTGTTTCCCCGCAAGCTCAGCTCCCGCTCCCAGGTCTCTGGCCTAGCCAGCTTCATCCGCTTCCCAGCTCTGCTAAAATCCCACGGTCCAGGGAGGTGACTTCGAGAAAAGGCCTGTAGGTTGGAGGGGTATCTGGAACAGAGGAGGAAAAGCTTATTATTTCAAAGTCAGGTGAAAATAACTCAGGAAAGGTGAGCCAGTCAAAGCCAGTCAATCTAATTTATAGGCCATGTTTGCCCAAACCAATGTGGCTGGCCTCCGAACTACAGTGGTTAGAGTCACGGATGTTGAAAAGTCATGGAGTTACCCAAATGGAATGTACATTCAGGGTGTATATTCTCACCTGTAGCCCAGCAGGGCGTAGACGTGCTGGGCAGGCTCCTGGATATGCAGTCGCTGTACTAACTTCTTCAGGGTGAACCTTGATTGATTTTTTTTCTCTGGCACTGCATTGTAGGTCTCCTCAAACTGTGGAAATATCCCCAAATCCCACAGGGGTCATTTAATCTATAACCATGGTTATTTTCTTCAGAATGTAGAACCTAAGACCATCGATACATATGAGGTCATTTCTTTCCCCAAAGTAGATTTGGACAAAGAGTGGGAATAGGGAGTAAAAAACTCTAGCAACAAGAGCTCTTATGGCAAGCATAAGATTGCAGTGTTTTGGGGTCACTGTGTTTCATTTACACAAGACTGAACTATCAATGGTAAAGTGGGATGACTGACTTGTGAAAAACAAGATAGGGATAGAATGAACAGAGAATACCTAGTTCTTAGAGGATAGGGAAAAGCAGTTCTTATTTAAATCACTGAGACTTGGAACAGGGAAATGGAGGCAACAGAACAATGCAGGCTGTAAGGAGTTAAAAAACTGAAAGAAGCTGGCTTTCAGAATCTTCTATGGTAGAAGAGCTAAGTTTGGGATATGTTAATAGGATGAAGAGAAAAGATCAGTTGACCACCTGAGAATGTGTTTTCTTGTAATGCTAATATGTATTTGCCTAATAATCTATTTTAATGATGATGATGGTGATAGATAACACTTATTCAGTGCCAGGTATTGTTAGAAATACTTGAAATACAATACCTGATTTAATCCTCACAAAAACCCAATGAAGTAGGTACTGCTATTATCCTCATTTTATACCTGAGGAAAGTGAGGCAAGAGAGGGTAAGTCATTTGGCCAAAGTCACATGGCCCTCAAGTGCTGGTAGTGTTGGGATTCAAACCCAGCCATATTCTATGCTCTTAACCACTAAGTGCAATGCATTGTCATTCATGCAAAACCAGTTTGTTTGACTTGTGTTTTAAACTTCCTATGGAAGGTAGATGTTTCATGTCTTTAACTCATTTATCCAGCCGGACATGCGATTCATCAGTAAAGTATAATACTTAGAAGAGTGAAATGAGGAAATAAACAAAGCTTTTTCCAGTGCTCTCAAAACCTAACCCCGTAGTCAGGTTGAGATTCCCCAGGTAGGAGACTAGCATGTGCCTACCACACCCATTATTATATCTCTAAACCAAATGGGATTCCATTTCTAAATATTAGTTGAGAAAAGATTGTACACGCACATACAGAACCACAGAACAAGGCACGCACCTTCTTCTGTTTATTCTTAAGCTGCTGCTGAAGGTGCTTTAGCAAATACTGCTGTGTCTCAGAAAATGGATGCTCCGTCTTCTGTAGGGACAAGAGGAGAAGTTTCCAAAAGAGAAAGGAAGTTGGCCCTGGAGAGACCTATTCCAATAGCCCCGAAGGCCCATCTCTATCAAAAAGGAAGCCAGCTAGGACAGATGCAGGCTCTGCCCTCTGCCTCAAGCTCTACCGGGCCCTTCTGCATTTCTCTGACTCCATTTGCTCCTGGTGGTAGGAACACGTCAGATGCTTAATGTGGGATCCCCCAGGGTCAGCATGTTCCTTTATCCCTCCCTTTCGAGAGAAAAGGGACCTGGGCTATGAATGACCAGGGTTGAGGCAGAGACTGACTGGAGGGTGTGGGGGTCTGCGGGGACGTCTCTTGGCCCGATGCTTCCGGGGGTTGTACTTGGCCAGCTGGTACTCATCAAACTGGGCAAATTTGTCCGTCATGGCAGCACGCAGGCAGGCAGGCAGAGGCACCAGCTTGTTCTCCTCTCCTTCTGCCAGGCTCTGTCAGAGAGAGAGAAGAGACCATCAGGAGTGAGCCCCAAACAAATCCTCCAAAACAAAACAAGACCCTTCATGGGGTTAAATGAGAGCACAAAATAAGGAGTGAGTTCCCAACTCCAGCTCTAAAATTACAGTTTCTGTGGTACTGGGCTAGTCAGCAGACTTCAATAATTCTCATTTTCTTCACTGTAAATACAAGGTCCAGAATAGACCAATTTTTCTAACTGTGGTCCAGCCCTTCTCAATCGTATTCTCCCTCTGGGGCATCTCAGCCTGATACCAGGAAACGTTGTCCTGTCTGGACATCAAGGTTGAAGAGAGCTCAGGGGAAGCCAAACTGTCTGAGATTTTCTCTAGGGATGCAGGGAGCAAAGAAGAGGGAATCAAGTGAGGGCCAAGGCTTAGGGAGGTGAATATCATACCTGATAGAACTCAGCTACCTGGATCCAATCAGAAGGCAGTTGGACAATGGCACAGAAATATCGTCGCAGGTGGGGGCGGCAGACTGGCAAGAAGGCAGCAATGGCTAAGACTATGTTGGCTACATCCCGGACATTCAGCTGCTGCCTGGCGTACAGAGATGCCTAGGGCACAGAATGGTGAGGGTGAGCATTTCAGCCACTTCTCCCAGAGCTTCATGCCTTAAACTAACTTGCTTATCTAATTAACCTGCATAAAACCTTTACTGAGCCCTCCATATTGTCTATAAAATATAAGGTCCAAGCCTCTTGGCTTTGCATCTAAGCCCTCCATAATCTAGCTTGTATCCACCTTTGCAACATATCTTCTCCTGAGTCTACTGATCTCCTCCCGGGTTAACCAGGCCCCTTCCCTCTTTGCAAGACCTCCCACCACCAGCATCTATCAAAGACTTATTAAGTGTTCAAGTGCTGATTAAACCTGCCATCTTCCAAAGCCTCAAATAAAACATTTTTCCCCTCTTCTCTGCTTCTGAAACATTCACTATCTACTATGCCACTTGCATTTACATAATATTTGGGAGTGTTTTGCCGCTATAACAATACCATAAGCTCCTTAAGAGCCAAATCATGTTTCATTCTATCTATTGGTATGACTCTCAAGGCTCAGTACTTTGTACTTAGCCTGTGTACTTGCTGAACAAATGAACCCTCATATGCTCCTTCCCAATCCCACTTGCCCCACTCCTCAGAGAACCCCAGGGACCAGACCTCCTACTCATCCAGAGACTTTATTCCCTTCCTAAGTAAAGCACCTTCCACCTGCAGCATGAAGCTGGTAACCATCCCCCTCACACACCATAAGCATGTCCCTAGCTCCCAGCTTTCCACACCCATCCCCTCCTTTGTACCTTGAGGATAAACTCAGGCTCCAAAGGAGCAAGTTTACTACAGACTTCCAGGAGGGAAGCCTTGGTAGGGTCCGCTGCATCTTTCATCTTTACATTTGATGCCACAGTGGAGCACAGCAAGCTCATTAGAGCCATCTAGGAATTGGGAAAGAGAGGGGTAGAAAGAGGAAATGAGGACCAACTTCAGCATCCTCTCAGGCCAACTTAGAAAATCAAGGACAGAGAGAATGGACCCCAGATTCAAGAATATATTTGTCCAACCCAGAGGTTAGAAAAGGGGATTAGGAAGTGAGAAATAAGAGCTGGGTGCCACCCTTCCTTCCCTTTCCACCTGTGAAGATCTGGTTCAGCTTTAGGGCACCACTCCTCCCACCCACCCCCCACCTTTCCCTCCACTACCATCAACCTCTCCCATTATGAAACTTTTACCTTCTTTTCCTGAAGGGCCTGGTCTGTGAGCTCAGGATGAGATTCAGAGTTCCCAGGGGTGAGCTTCAGGGCCAGCTCCTCCACTTCTTCCTCTTCTCCCAAGCTTAGACTATAAAAAGGCATTTGAGCCTCTGCCCATTCCTTCTCTTCTGACTTCTTCTCTCCGGAAGAGGACCAGTGACCCTGGGGATGGTGGCAGTTAATTACAGCATGCACCCACAACCCCTTGAACATGGAGAGATCTGAAGGCAGCTCCCAGGGATAGGAAGAGTCTGCATCTATCCTCTAGTACCAACTCCTTTCCCTTCACACCCAGTATTGACCTGTCCTGTCTGGTGTAGGGATCTTACTGTCACACATACCACCTTCCCCAACTAAATCTTCTGAGCCTTTGCTCAGATGCCTCATGATCTTTCCCCTTGCTTTCATCTTATTGATGTCACAGCCTAGAGCCTGACCTCACCACCACCACCCGCCACACAAACATATACCTCCTATGATGCTATTAAAGTATTCTGGAGTCAGAATAAAAAGGGCCACATCCACGGTCAATCCCCTAACAACCTTGAGCTGCTTAAACTCTGAACCTCAGCTTCCTCATTCTCTACCACCTACCTGTTGGGCCACTAGAAGATTAAATGGGATATTGTGTGTATGACTTCCAGCAGGTTGCAAAGCCCTAAATAAATGTTAAGATGGCAGTAGTTGTCATCCTGACAATGACCCTGTGAAGCAGATTTTCACTGACCTCATTTTAAAGGTGAGGAAATCAAAGCTTCAAAAGGTTAAGAATTTTGCCTAAGGTTGTATGGCTTGTAATTAGCAGAGACAGTATAGGGCTCAGATTAACCTTTCCTTCTGTCCTAATCTCAAGGCTTTGGAGGAAAATGTGTGTTTGTCTACTGATTCTGATATTTATACTAAATGCTCATGTATATGTGTACAAGTGGACATGTGTTGCATGTGCACATACAAGAAGGTGGGAAGGATATAGCAGATGTGTCTCATGCCTGAGATAAGATCTCGAAAGCACTTGATTTAACTCTGCTACTGCAATATAATGCTGGCTCGCCTCCTGAGTAGAGGCTTTCTAAGGACAAGGCCTGTTTTTGCTCTAATGTCCAGAATCTCTGAGCTAGATATGCAATAAGGGTAATGATGCTGATGAAGATAGCCCTGGGGTAAAAGACACCTCAGGAAGAGGCTCTGAAGAGAAAAGGTACACAGACACAGAGCAATACAGAGAGACACTGTGACACTGAAAGCTAGGGACTAGAGCATCCAACAGACGTGATCAGAGTCAACAAGCATCTGGAGCTATTACCAAAGCTGTTTCCTGAGTTCTCTCTGTGACAGATATGGATTTCAGGGCCCTGGGGTGGGTCAGAAGGCCTAGTCCATCAGAGAGGCACTCAGCCCTCCAAACTGGAGGCTCAGAGAACACATGGTTGCTGGTATTCAGGCTACACAGATCAGCTTGCACCAGGGGAGATATCTGGGGACCCTGGGGCACAGGGCTGGCAGACACAGTGCTCTTTAGAATGTGGAGCGTGGCCAGGCACCGGTTCTCCAAGGAGAGAATGTTCGGGTGGGCAGACACAAGCCCGTGTGGTTTCTCCATGGCCTTCAGGTCAGGGAGTGGCCAGGCACCGGTTCTCCAAAGAGAGAATGTCCGGGTAGGTAGACACATGCCCATGTGGTTTCTCCAAGGTCTTCAGGTCAGGAAGTGTGGCGAGGCACTGGTTCTCTAAGGAGAGGATGTCCGAGTGGGCAGACACATGCCCGTGTGGTTTCTCCATGGCCTTCAGGTCAGGAAGTGTGGCCAGGCACTGGTTCTCCAAAGACAGAATGTTCGAGTGAGCAGACACATGCCCATGGAGTTTCTCCATGGCTGGAGCCCAACCAATATATCCTAAAAGGAGAAAAGGTGATGAGCACCTAGCTATACTGGGAGTGCATTTGCACTGGAAATATATCTTTCTCATAGCCCTCTTGGTAATGCCAGTGACCTGCAGGCAGAGAATAACCAGTATTTCTTTTGCCAGAACTGGGTTCATTTTAAGGATATATTCAGGGAGTGTTATACAGCAGGGGTCCCCAACCTCCGGAACTGGGCCACACAGCAGGAGGTGAGCGGTGGGCTAGTGAGCAAAGCTTTGTCTATCTGCAGCTATTCCCCAGTGCTAGCATCACCGCCTCAGCTCCACCTCAGATCATAAGAATTAGATTCTCATAGGAGCACCAAAAAGGTGCCTTGGTGCCAAAAAGGTTGAGGACTGCTGTTCTTCAGTGAGAATACAGGGGGTACTCTAAGAGAGAGGAGTAGAGAAAGGTAAGGCAGAAGCTTAAGAGCTTAACCAGAAGCTTAACCAGCTACTGTCCTGGTTTTCCTCTTAATTCTGACCACACCTTGTTGAGGTTTCCTTCTCTGCTATTCCTTGAATGTTAATGCTCCTTAGAGTTCTATTCTAATCATCCTATATACCTTCCCAGTATGGTCTCACCTATTCTGTGACTCCAAATAACATTTCTATGGCTGACGACTCACAAATTTATTCCTTGATCTAAATCTCATCTGAGCTTCAAACTCATTTACCCATTTGCCCATTGGACATGTCCATTTAGATGACATAAAGGTACAAATTCCATAGATCCCACTCCTCCATCTTCCCCAAATCTATCCCCTCTCCTTTGCCCCTTCTGCTTACAGGGATATGGAGTAAAATAGATTTGAGTTTAAATCCTTATAGGACCTTAAATCTACTTGGGCCCTTGAGCTAGTTACTTAAACTCTGTGTGCCTCAGTTTCTTCATTTACAAAATTGAGATAAATGCCTCCCCGCAGAGTTGCTATAGGAATACATGAGAAAAAATATAGTAAGCCCTTAAAGCAGTGCCTGGTGCTTAGTAAGTATTCAATAAATGGAATCTATGGTTATTTGTTATTATCACCCAATAAACTACCAAATCCTATTGATTCTACTCCCTCAGTGTCTCTCACATCTATCTAATTCTCTCCATTTTGCCTGCCATCACCTTTCTTGAAACCTTTCAATCCATGTGGCACACAGTATGTAGATCTGTCTAAAGGCGCTACCCAATACATACCCCATCCACCTTTTACTACATTACCTTGTTTATTTTATCATGATAAAAAATTATCTTGTTTACTTGTTTGCCTACTTGTTCACTGTTTCTCTTTACTAAAATACAACTCCCTGAGGGTCAGGACTCCTTGGTCTTGTTTCCCTCTGTATGCTCAGCATCACACACATAACCTGGCTTCTGATCATCTCCCATCTAACTCAAATCTTTAACCATACAAATTCTTTTGAGTTTATGAACTGCCAAGGTTATCTCCTGATTCTGGATCTTTGCACAGGTAAATGCCTGGAACACTCTTCCTTCTACCAAAACCACCCCCTTACCCAAACCTTCCTTTACCAGGCCAAATTCTACTTTCCTCTCACTCTGCAGGCTTCAAATTAAATGTCAGTTCCTTCAAGGAGCCTTTATTGACACCCAGTACCAGTCTAGTTTAGGGGGCCCTATGTTCTCATAACACCATACCTCTTCTATCGTAGAACACATCCTCTGTATTATAATTGCCTGTTTGTCTTTCACCTCACCAGACTATAAATTCCTGAGGACAGAGACCCTTTTAGCCTCGTTCACCACTGTTTCTCCAATGCCCTAGTCAGTAGGTTTCAGAGGCTTTTGCAAATCTAGTGAAAGCTATGGAGCTTTTTCTCAGAAAAACATTAGTATTTCACATTCAATTTTCAGGGAGTCCATCCATGGACCTCTTAGAATCTCCATTAACTGCAAATTAAGAATCTCTGACAGAATGCTTTAACTTATATCATTAGGAATATATTTACTTATTTGGACAAATGCTTATCTCCTATTTACATTTAAGTGTTTTAGGAATAAGTATGTTGTTAAGTCAATCACTTAAATCTTAAATGCAAGAGCTTATAAACAGGAACATAGAATATTTCCAAGAAAATCTGAATGGACTGACAATCCAGGACCAGAAGGGACAATGGATATCTCACTGTACATCAGCGTGGGCAAATTACGAGAATGATGGCCTCTGCACCCTGTATACTTCCCTCATGTCTTTGCACTATATAAGCCCCCAGGAGAAGGAGTGAGAATCTCAAAATTAACTCAAGATTTAAAAAAAAAAAAAAGTCTCAAAAGTTAACAGAAAAATACAGTTAAATAGTTTTTGCATTCTGGCGTTTGTGAAAGGAGATTCAGCTGTGGGCTACAAAGGAAAAGTCCCCACTCCCCATCTCCGGTTCATTCTTCAGGGATAACCACTGCTAACAGTTTTATATGAACAGTTTGACACTTTCTATGCATATACAAACATATGCCTCCTCCACCATCGCCACCACCCTTTTTGCGTTACACAAAGATCATACTTCAGACATTATCCTACATTTGGTATGTTTTGGAGACCTTGCCATATTGACACATTAATACCCACCTCACTTTTAAGTTGGCTATATGATATTCTATCCTGTTTACTACGCACAGCCCGGGTTTCGATTACTCCGAATAGTGCTCAAACCACCCGTTTGTGGCAGCTACGCTCTCCTTACGAGGAACACACAGACCAGGGAAGTTAAGAGAGACTCGCCTGATCTCTTCTTCCTCGTCCGTTGTTTTTCTATACCCTATCCTCCTTGTCCCTCCCTCTTCTCCGCTGGTTTTCTCATCTGCCCTCCTCCCCTCTTATCCCATCCTTCCCGAAGCTGCCCAGAGCCTGGGCCGCGCTCGGGCCTTCCCACCGACTCCCGGCAGCGCAGCCCGGCGTCCCAGAACCCCGGGCCAGGCCAGGGCGGCTTCTACCTGCACTCGGAGCCTCCCGGGAGCCACCCGGCAATAGGAAGCAGGAAGCGGACTCCCGCTTGCGCTGATGGGAAGAGTGGGAGCTAAAGGAGAAGCCGGCCAGGGTGCGGGGAGGGGACTGCGCGCGCGCAGAGTAGCGCAGCGGGCGGGGCCGCGCGGTAGCTGCCCAGATCGCAGATTCCCGGTTCGCAGTGCCAATGTAGAGGACATGCGGCGTGAGTTTGGTACCCGCCTATTTTTCTCTTCCCGGTCCTCCTTTCTCTTGGCCCTCAGGCTTCCTCTCTACCAGAGTCCCCTGTTTTGCTAAATTTCCACTCCTTTCTCTCGTATCTTCGAACGCCGGTTCTTGAAAAAGATTTTGGTAGGTTCATTGCCTACCTGGACACTTTTTTTTTCCTGGTGTCAAAGATAGTTGGACTCTTAATGCATCCAAAAGTTAATTTGTGAAAAGACTTAAAAGAAGACAGAACGTCTAAAGTTATGGCCTGTAACCAGGTGCAGATATGGCATAATTAAGGCAGGGTGAACTGAGAGCAGCCAATACGCTTCTGGGGGAAATCCGTGGGTTCAAAGAATCAGTTTGGAGCCATTCTGAATGGCTAAGGCAGAACCCTTTCCTAGAAGGTAGAACCAGGCTCAGGGAAGAAACAAGTGACCTTTAGCACGGTAATGCTAGTGCTCTTTCATGAAGAGCAGGGCCAAACAGGTAGCAGCTGGAGAAATGTGCTCATCTTGAGTAAAACAGGTTATCTGTCTTCTGAAAAATATCGTTTTCCTTAGATAGGTACCCTTCATTCTCGAGTAACAACTGAGCTTCATCTCAGAATTGGAGCATCCTGTCTTCTCAATTTATTGAGCCGGATCACACCTTCTTCCTTAGATTGCCACCCTTACCACCCACCCATCAGTCCCAACACTCTCTTGATAACCAATATTTTATGTCCCCTTTATCCTACTGAACTACAATTTATAAATATAATTTACCTACACACAACTTTAAAATTTAATAAAATATCCTAAGGAGATAGGAAGGAATAATAGAAGAAAGGTGATTTATTATAAAATACTATGAGTTAAGGAATGTAAATATTTGGGCGCCACATTCAGAAAGACACAATGTGGTACTCAGATGCATGCCTCTCTACAGAGAATCACCTTGAATGTAACCGATACAAATGCAGTATGATACAGGGGTATTGGGATGGTGATTGAAATACCATGAATAGAGTTGCTCATATGGCATGATTTTCCAAAATGTTAAATGATTTCTGGCAGGTTTTCAAACAAAGCAAGGTATGATCATCCCATGATATTCATTGTAGTTGCATTTCTGGAAAGCTTAGTGTATATTAAACTCTGCATAAAATGCCTTGTGTTTACATTTAAATTTAAGTTAGATCCTAATTACAGTGGCTTTACAACTACATGAGTGATTGGCAAGACAGTTTAAAGTTGTCAGAGATCCAGGAATGTCCCTCATCATGTTGGACATCATGTGGGACATGATTGCTGAATACCTAGCAATCTGAGACCCTGCCCATTACATGTCTACTCTTATCATTGTGAGAGCCAAAAAAAAGAAGCCTCCACAAATTTCTGAGAACCACAAAGGGTACTGCCTTTGGTGGTCTATCTGTAGGGGAAGGGGAGAAGTTTGAGAGTGAACACAAGACCTAGGAAACCTGAAAGAAGAGGCTGTGCAAGGAGACTAAAGTAGGGGCATATTGAAGAAAAGGAAGTAAGAAGAGAGGAGAGTGCACTTAGGACTTTCCTTCCAAAGTCCTAAATCTATAAGGCCTCCTCCCTTTGGAATATATGTTAGATAATTGTCCCAACCTCAGGGCCTCCTACTCTGTTGCTCTCTGTGGGAACTACCTGCCCCACCAATGAAAGAACAGCATGTGCAGACACTTCCATCCTAGTCCAATAAGCATTAAAGCATCTGATCTGAGGACACTGGTGATGCAAGAAGAATAACAGCTGGAGACCATGACTTCCTGATTGACACAGAAGATCTAGAGTTTACTTTCTGGTTAGCCACAGCAGCAAAGAAATTCAAGTCCAGCAAGACTTGTGCATTGGAATCACTGAAGATCTTTAAAATATTCCAAAACCCAGGGCATACCCCAGACCAATTAAATTTCAATCTTCAGGGTAGGGCTCAGACATCAGTAGTTTTTGAAGTTCTCCAGATGATACTATTGTACAGATAAGTTTGGGAACCTCTGTCCTAGGATCTCGCTAATCAAAATGGACTATGGACCAGTATTGTCAGCATCACCTTGTTAGAAATGCAGACTCTCAGACCCCACTCCATCTACTGAATCAGAATCAGTAATTTACCAAGATTCCCAGGTTATTCTCACATTAAATTTGAGAAGCACTGGTCTAGATATGTGGGGTGAAGCCTGAGAGTCTACATTTCCAAACACTAACATTTGCCAAACTCTCTCAATGGCAAGATGTTTACAAAAAGGGTGAGGCCCAGTAGTCTGTGCTAATTTAACAAGCTCTCCAGGCAATTTTGATAATGCTAAAGTTTAAGAACCCTAACTGATATTAGGATTGTTGCTTACCCCACCTCCCTCGAAAATGTCTGATTCAGGAGACCTGAGATAGAACCCAATAAATCGCATTTCTAGCACATTCTCAGGTAATGGTGATCCTGATCTCTGATCCGGGGACATTTTGAAAACCACTGGTCTAGATTGAGTCCCCAGACAATAACTACCTACCCCCACTGCAGCTTAATAAGAAATGTCCCTGCCACATGTGAATTTTGTTTATGCATATATATGTATATGTATATATACACACACATACATACATATGTGTATATATACGTATATGTATTTTATGTTATATATATGTAACCTCACAGAGTGATCTGATGATAAATGTCTAACTGGGCAGATCATAGTGGGTAATCACTCCCCAAGCATATAACTTCTTTAGTGAAAGGTGTATTGTTGCCTTAAGGAAGCTCTGTCCATTGTTCTTGAGTATCTAGGTTAACACACCATTGAAATGCCGGAAGTAATCCTCTTATTTAGACCCTTCAGAGCATAACCACCCGCAAAAGAGCCATAATCTTAACTATCCTGTACTTCACTTTCTCCCACTTTTATGTTATTTTCCTTATATTTCCTCCTTAATTCCAAATGTAAAAAAGAAACTGCAAAACTGTCATTCTCAGGAGCATTTGAGTTGAGATCTTGCTCCCTGGCATTGTCATCAGTTTGGCTCAAATAAAATCTTATAAAAATTCTTTACAGGTTTGGGCTTCTTACATGGATATCTCTAAAGAATATTTCAGTTGGATTTTGAAGAAGCCATGTAACCTACCTCTGCCTTGCAACAGAAAAAATCTCTCAATGGCAAGATGTTTACAAAATCCAAATTCAGCTTTCTCTCCCATGGACAGTGCTAAATGCATATTGCAAATATTTGTTCCTTTGAGTCCTGCTTTTCTAAACTAGCCACTCTTGAGTTGAAGAAATTTTCCTTCAGATTACTGTCATTGATCAAATCAGGGTGTCTTGCCAATTAGATAACTATACCAGAGCCGAGTAGGCATCCCGTTCCCCATTGGGTTAACCCTCATGGAGCTGTCTTATTTTTCCTATTTCCAATTATGTAAAGGATGACACACTTTCTTCTCCATATACAGTCTACACCTCTAATTGTTGATCAGTGGTATTGAGCTGCATTGTTCAACTGATGAGTTTAGTGTCCAGGCTGATTTCTTTCTGGGGTGAAAGAATGCCATCCCCTCAGCCCTTAGCAGCCCCTTTATTAAAGGCCCTACCACCTATTAAAATTGCTCACCTCTTCTAGTCAGTTTTATTGCACACTTCTCATTCCATCCCCCACTTTAATTTGACATTTGTTAAGCACCTATGAAGTGTGAAGGATAGTGCGTAAAATGTATAAACATGCCTCCTGAAGGCTTCACAGTCTCACAAAGGAGAAAGAAATATTCAGAAGTCACAAATATACTAAAACACAAAATACATGGTTGTATGAGAGAGGGACCTTGACCAACTTCCTGGAGGGGATAGACTTTGAACTGGGAAAGCCAAGCTTCTGATAAGAAGTGGAAAAGTGAGTGAGAGCCTGGAGAATATAAACATCATTGGTTCTAATCAGATATTTTTCCCCTTTGTGATTAACTACCTTTAGATTCACAGCTTGTGTTTCTGTTCAGTCAAACCACTGCCAACTTTAAGCATCGCACAAGTTGTAATATATGTACAAGCACTTACTCGGTAGTCCTTGACATCCCAGAGGAGCCTTTCTGGGCCATCTGAAAGACACAGAAGCCAATCTGCAAGTTACATGAACTTCAGAGCCTTCTCCCTTCTGACTCCTCTGACTCAAAACAACTGTGCATTTGGTCTCTGGCCTATTGACATTTACTAACATCTTCACCTTCCTTCAAGTGCTATTTCTCACTATGAGCCATCCTCCCCTGACTAGTCATTGTTGCCAGGCATGATAGATTAAACTAGGCCACAAATTCTTTGCTCTTCCTCCCATTGAGAAGTGGAGTCTGATTTCTAATTTCTTTAATCTGGACTGACCTAGTGACTTGCTTGACTAATATATGTGGCAGAAGTGACAGTTTAGGGCATCTGAGGCTAGGTCAAAGGAACCTTCTTGAACCTTTCACTCGGGGTTCTAAAATACTCCCTCTGGGAGTCCTGAGCTGTCAGGTAAGTCGAACTACCCTAAGACTGCCGTGCTGAAGAGGCCACATACAGGTGCTTCAGTTAACAGTCTCAGCTGAGCTCAGCTTTCCAGCCATCCCCACGAGGGTACCAGACATGTGAACATAGCTGTCTTGGGTCCTCTAGACTATCCTATCAATGAACATGGAACAGAAGAATCATCTAGCTGAACCCTGCCTAAATTTAAGTGAAAGCGACGACACATAATATTGTGAGAAATATAGTAAAATGGTTGCTGTTTTATGTCACTAAGTTTTAGGGCAGTTTGTTATGCAGCATTAGATAACTGGAACATTAGACCTGCAATGTGTAAGGCTAGATTACATTGCTGTCATCCTACTTTCCTTAAATATTTTAAAATACCTAATTCTTAACACGTTGAAACAGTGCAATAGTTCCACATAGTAGAATTGCCCATCTTGGGAGATGGGTTAGCTGAGATAGATGCTGACCTCTGTGGCAAATATATCTTCCGAGACAAGGAGACTCAAATCCATGGGATTGATTACAGTCCCTCATCATTCATTCAACAAATATTTATTAATTGGTATCATCAAATTAATCAACATCCAAGCCAACCTCTGGGGTGTATGCAGTGAAGTCACATTTTCCTAATAGCTGTATAGCCCCAGGTTAGGGTCAAGAAATACAAAGAAACACTGTGGTGACCTATAAGGTTTAGTACTTCCTCTCACCCTTGTCCTCTAGTATCTGGTCTTTGTAATCAGAAAAATGGCCCTGTTTCTCAGCCCACAGAGGTCTTGATGCAAGACAATTAATAGATTTAATATATTGTTCCTATATGTACTTCTATCCTTTTGCATAGAAATTTAATATCAACTCCCATTCCCTCTCAGAACATTTGTTTAAGAGTGTTAGCACTTAATAACCTCTGCTATCTAAAACTCAGTCAACTTTAGCACTTGCTCATTAGCAAACAGGTGTTTGAACAAAGTGATCAGAAGCCATTTTGGGTGGCAACATTCTCCACTTGCAGCCACAATAGAAATTTATCCAAATTAGTTACCCATATTAGTTACTATGGCCAGGCACCCTAGCCAACCTTACTGACAGAGCCCTAGCCTCTGAGCGCCCTTTCTTAGGCATATTCTGGAGGCTGCTGTGAGACCTACTGGACCTATGCAGCCAGGTAGGTGATGAGGGGCTGGCATTGTTACTTTAGCAGTTAGCAAATCCATAAAGAGAAAAAGCAGACCCATCCAGTGTATAGGGGAAGGACTAAAACATATTACAATCAGATAAAAAATACAATGCTGTGGACTAGTGATCATAGAGGCTCTAAACAGAGCCTGAACAACCTTACCTGTAGTTTGCTAGCCACATTTTCATAGTTAGAGACAAACAGCTGTTATCACTTTTGTAATTGCTCATTCATTTCTCACTGGACAGTTAGTCCAAAGGGTTCAAATGACTCACTCAGGTTGAACAGCTGGTGAGAGACAGAGCTAGGACTAGAACACAAGTCTCTTGATTCCCAGTCCAGTGCTTAGCCACAGTAATGCTTGTTCCCTTAGACATTATTTTTAACATTATTGCCTACAAAAGGCTACCTGTTAAAATGAACTGTTGCCTTGGAGGGCTTTTTCATGAAGACATTAAAAGAGTATGTCAGCAGTTCACAAGTGTTGGAAGATAGGGCCTACCTGAGGAATACATACTCATGTCAAAAATTAATCATATTAAAAACATGATCGGGATACCTAATCTCATATAGGATTTGAGTGCTACCTCTAAGTGATTAGAGCATTTCGAAGAAAATTTTGTATGTCAAAATAGTGGACTTGGGGAAACATTTTAATGGCTTGTAGTAATAATGAAACAAAATATGGGGATTAGGATAGTCCCAGGAGGACTGGAATACTTGGCCACCATGTTAATCTAAGATGCAGACTGAGGTGGTGTAATATAGCATAGTAATTAAACATGCACTCTGGAGTCCAACAGATGTGTGTTTAAATCCTGCTCATTATTAAAGAGCTGTAAACCTAAACTGCAGAAGAAAATAAGGTAAATAATCTCATAAACCCTGAATGGAGCAAGAGACTGGTCCCTGAGTCTGCAGTAAGATCCATTGATGCTGTTATGGTAAAACGGCCAGTAGAGGTCTTTTATCTGAAAATTTTCACCTCATGTATCATACTCATAACATTCCCTGGCTCGACACATACTAATAAATGAAACAAACTGTTGGAAGGAAGAATCTCTTGCTCTGGCTGAGTATCTTTGCAATTCGCAACTGGTATGTTATTGCAGTTGGGTATTAGATTCCTCAAGACCATGTCTCTAAGTCTCCAATGCCATTTATACCCTTTAATTGCTCTCACTTGTATGAGTTTCTAAGTATGAGTTTCACAAATAAAGCCTGCCATTCATGGAAGTATATCTACACAGGAGACGTGGCATGGTAAGGAAAGCAGGCTCCGAAGTTAAATATTGCTCAACATTTATAAACTGTGTGACCTTAGGTAAGTAATTTCACTCCTGTAAGCTTCAGTTTTCTTATCTGTAAAATGAGGATAATAATAGCATCTACTTTTTATAGGTTGTATTGGCATTTAAATGAAATAATGTATATAAAGCAATTAGCATACTGCCTGGCACATAGCAAGCACTCAAACAATGTTAGCTATTATTTAAAAGAAGCAGTTCCAACTCTTATGAGAGAGTAGGCTTTTTCAATTTGCTTGAAAAGTATTCATTGGTGCTCAGATTGCCTATGGTGATGAGTCAAACTGGTATATAGTTAGAAGACCTCTAGCCCCCTAAATGCCTTGCCACAGCTGGAGTCCAGATGAACCCACGTTCCTATCTCAGGAGCAGTATGAAGCTGGAGTAGCTGGAGATAAACCTTGTAACCTTCACCATGACCCTTGTGGTTTTAGGGGCCTGTCACTACAGCACAGTGGTCACCTTGTATGGCATCATCTAGCTCACTGATCTAAAGGATGTGGCCTGTGAACTTGATTTACAAACTACTGAGGCACACTTCTAAATGTGTCTAGAGATGCTTAGGACTATCCCAAGCTCTGGGGCTCATGACTGTTTATAGTACACGTATTATCCTTGTTTCATTGATTAAGATACTGGCATTCAAAGTGATTAATGGACTTACTTGTCATTATCAAAACAGCAGTTGTTTTGGGGCTTGAACCCAAGTTACTGATTCTAATTCAGCACATTTTCAAGCTACGCATACTTTAGAAAAATTATTCTAATCAGAAATATAGATTATTATATCTTCAATCATCAGTTATAATATACCATGAACATCTAGCTCTCAGAGAAAAAAAGACTATAGTTTCACTACTAGTGACATATACATATATTCATGTGTATATATCTATCTATCTATATCTATATCTATCTATCTATATCTATCTATATATATTATAGTTATATTACTATATGGGAGTTGTGATAAATTCACACATTTCTACCTATGACCCTTTGATTTCAAGGGTTAGCCAGGATTTGGAATGTAGTCTGTGGCCCTGAAAGAGTAATTATGACAGTCTTGCCTATATCCCTAAACTGCAATGTTTGTCCCAGTCAGCCTCTGGGTCCTTATGCACAAATATGTCACCCAGAGACTGCTCTCATGAAAAGCCTTCTTTTGCATTATTCAGACTGTGCCACATGCCTTGGCTTCCTATATGGTATAAAAAAGGGTTTGAATTACATGATCTCTAAAATCTCTTTATTCCATGATTCTATTAAACAATTTGTATAGTTTTTTACTCTTTTGGTTGGACATTGTTGCTTCTACAGCCCAGACTGTTTGGGTAAAAATGGTTTTGTAGCTAGTAGGATTTTCATGTGACTATTTTTTACCCTCCTTTTAAAAATTATTTTTAACCTTTTCTTACTATCATTTTTTCAGGTGTCCAGGGCATAATATATATAATGAATTTGACAGAAAAATATTGGGAGAAGAGATCAATTAGTTGTCTATTTCAGTAGGTCAGAATTACACGATGAGTCAAGAGAAGAAAAAAGATAAGGAGAAAAGAAGCTTGAGATGATTACAAAGATTTATGTCTAGGAAAAAGGGAAAATGATGATGCCAACAAAGCATGATGAATCTGAACTGATTTATTATTTTTTTATGGTGACATTGGTTAATAATCCAGTAAGTTTCAGCTGTACCCTTTAACAAAAAGAAATATATCTATTTACACTGTGTGTTCAACTCCCATAGTTAGATTTCTTTCTGTCACCACACATTTAACCCCCTTTACCCTGTCTACCTCCCCCTATTCCTCCCCCCTACCCTCTGGTAACCACTAGTCCATTGTCCATGTCTATGAGTCTCTGTTTGTTTGTCCTGTTTATCTGTTGCTTTTAGGTTTACATCTCACATATAAGTGATATCATGTGATTTTAAGCTTTTTCTGTCTGGCTTATTTCGCTTAGCATGATTATCTCGAGGTCCATCCATGTTGTCACAGATGGCAGTATTTCATCTCTTCTTATGGCTGAGTAATAGTCCATTGTATATATGTACCACAGCTTCTTTAGCCAGTCATCTATTGTAGGACACTTCGGTTGCTTCCATGTCCTGGCCACTGTGAATAATGCTGCTATGAACATCGGCGCACCAATATCTTTTTGGATATGGGTTTTCAAGTCTTTGGGGTAAATACCCAGTAGAGGGATTGCTGGATCATATGGTAGATCAATTCTTAGTTTTTTGAGCAACCTCCAGACTGTTTTCCATGGTAGCTGTACCAATTTGCAGTCCCACCAGCAGTGTATAGGGTTCCTTTTTCTCCGCATCCTCTCCAGCATTTATTATTACCTGTCCTGTTGATTATAGCTATTCTAACAGGTTTGAGATGGTAGCTCATTGTGCTTTTGATTGGCATTTCCCTAATAGCTAGCATCTTTTCATATATTTGTTGGCCATTTGTATGTCCTCTAGGGAGAAGTGTCAGTTCAGGTCCTCTGCCCATTTTTTGATTGGATCATTTGTGTTTTTGTTGTTACTGAGTTGCATGAGTTCTTTGTATAATTTGGATATTAGGCCCTTATCAGAAGTATTGCTTGCAAATATATTTTCTCATTTGGATGGTTATCTCTTTACCTTATTGACAATTTCTTTTGCAGAGCAGAAGGTTTTTAGTTTGATGTAGTCTCATTCATTTATTTTTGCTTTTACTTCCCTTATTTTTTAGTTCAAATTTATAAAATCCTCTTTATGTCCAAGATTCTTAAGTTTAGTTCCTACATTTTCTTCTATGCATTGTATTGTTTCAGGTCTTATATTCAGGTCCTTAATCCATTTTGAGTAAATTTTGGTGTGTGGTGATAGACAACAATCTAGTTTCATTGTTTTGCAGGTGGCTTTCCAGTTTTCCCAGCACCATTTATTAAAGAGGCTTTTTTACTCCACTGTATGATTTTGGCTTCTTTGTTATAAATTATTTGCCCATATAAATATGGGTTTACTTTTGGACTCTCGATTCTGTTCCACTGGTCCATGTGTCTGTTTTTCTGCCAATACCATGCCGTTTTGATTACTGTCATTTTGTAGTATAATTTGAAGTCAGGCAGAGTGATGCCTCCAGCCTTGATCTTTTTTCTCAGGATGGCTTTGGAAATTTGGGGTCTTTTGTGCTTCCATACAAATCTGATGATTTTTTGTTCTATTTCTTTAAAAAATGCCAATGGGATTTTGATGGGGATTGCATTAAATCTATATAATGCTTTAAATAATATGGTTATTTTAACTATGTAGAGTCTTCCAATCCAAGAACACAGAATATCTTTCCATTTCTTTGTATTTTGTTCAATTTCTTTTAATAGAGTCTTGTAGTTTTCATTATATAGTCCCTTCACATGTTTCGTTAGATTTATTCCTAGGTATTTTATTCTTTTTGTTGCAATTGCAAAAGGAATTCTATTTTCCACTTCTTTTTCTGACACTTAATTTTTAGACTATAGGAATGCTATGGATTTTTGAACGTTGAGTTTGTATCCAGAAACATTACTGTATTTGTTTATTGTTTCTAGTAGTGTTCTTCTGGAGTCTTTAGGGTTTTCTATGTAGGGAATCATGTCATTCGCAAATAATGACAATTTGACTTCTTTGTTTCCTATTCGGATGCCTTTTATACCTTTCTCTTACCTGATTGCACTCACTAGGACCTCCAATGTTATATTGAATAACAGTAGTGATAGTGGACAGCCTTGCCTTGTTCCTGATCTTAGAGGGAAGGTTTTTAGTTTTCCTTTTTGTGAGTTATCTTTACCAGGTTTTGGTACCAGGGTGATATTAGCCTCATAAAATGAGTTGGGAAGTATTGCCTCCTCTTCGATTCTTTGGAAGAGTTTGAGGAGAATAGGTATTAAATCTTGTTTGAATGTTTGGTAGAATTCACTGGTGAAGGCATCTGGTCCTGGACTTTTACTTTTCAGTAGATTTTTGATAATTGTTTCGATTTCCATACTCCTGATTGCTCTATTTAGATTTTCCAGTTCTTCTTGATTCGGTCTAGAAAGGTTGTATTTTTCTAAGTTCTGGTCTATTTCTTCTAGGTTATTAAATTTGGTGTTATATACTTATTCATAGTATTCTTGTATGACCCTTTGTATTTCTGCAGTGTGTCATACTTTCCCCTTTCATCTCTGATTTCATTTGTGTCCTTTCTCTTTTTTCTTTAGTGAGTCCAGCCATGGGTTTGTCTATTTTATTAACCTTCTCAAAGAACCAGCTCTTTGTTGCATTTGTTTTTTCTGACTCTGAACTTATGATAGTGGTACATCCAAGTGGAGATGAGGGCTGCTGAAAAACTCAGATTTGGAACCTAGGTGAGTCATTAAGGCTTGAGATAGAGGAGAAGTGAGCATTCAGAAGAACATAAAGCAAGGTAAAAGAACATGGACAATGTAGAATTAGGCACAGGAGACAAAGGACCCATGTAGTCCAACACACTTATTGGTACTAGACAAAAACCTGCATGCCCCATCTATCCAGTTCCTTAAGTCAATCTTGGAAAGACAGGAGCAAAAACGGAAATTCTACCCTCATCAACAAAGAAGGTTGAAGGAAGGGTGTAGGGGAGCCAGTAGGGGAGTATCTAAAATGCCTTGGTTCATTATATGTGATTTATCAAAGACAAGAATCCTGAGCCTCTACACATTCACCAAACTAGCCTAATCCCTAAGTTGCCATGATTTCACAGTCTGTATTATTGTTCTGTACCAATTCCTGACTCTCGCTACACTTGCCTTCTGGGATTGAAATACTACCCTGAATCTCAGTCCACTTGACGAGGGCCCCAACTCTTACCTGGCCTATATCAGGTCCCTCTCACCGAAGAGTGGACTATTAACCAGGGCCCTGTTTCAAATCAAAGCCCTCCTCCTCTCTTCTCACTCTAACCTCAATTTAAAAATTAATAATGAAAGCTAGAAACTTCAGCATCTAACTACTCGCATCTGCACACTTTGGGACCCTTGGCTGCCAGCTCCACCTGGGATAGAGCCAGGCCCTCTTGGTCACTATAATTTGACTTTCTGTCACCTCTTTGGATTGGAGAAATAAGAGAAGGCTCAGGAGAGTGTGCTATCTCTGGAGCCAGGAGAGGAAAATTTTCTAGTGTAAGAGCTAGTTTTCAAGACAGTCAACTCCTGCAGAAAGATGGAAGGAGATTGTTTGATTTGGTGAGAAGTAGCTCGTGGTGACAATGAAGAAAGGTGATGGTTTCAGTAGTGTGATGGAGATAGAAGTCAAATTACAGGGAATTTTGAATGCTTTTCATAATAAAGAAACTCAGACAAGAATGATTCAATCATGAGAAAGCTTTATTTGAGCCTGTCTTTGCATACAAATCATAAAGAATGTGTTCACAGACGTTCACACTAAAGACTCAATTCTAGTAGTTTCTCAATACTTCTAATTTCCTTCTTCCCTGTCTTCTTCAATCTTTCTTTTCTTTTCTCTTATGTATCCTACTTACTCCCCTTCATTTTAACTATGTTCCTAAACAGAGATATAGAAAAAACCTTAATGAAATAATGAAATAAAAAAACCCCACAGAAACATGTCAAGTACCTCTGGGGTGAGGATGAAAAAAGATGCAAGGGAGACTCCTTTATCTCACCCTTAGGAGCATGAGAATCTTAAACAAGGGTAATAGAAAATTTATCTATGCAAAGAACTGGCCCTTCTTTGCCCCAAGCTGCTCAAGGGTCAGAAATGAAAACATCAGAGAGGAAAGATTTAGGGAAGATTCATGGAAGGAGGAAAAATACAATCATTAAGTGAAAGCCATTGTCTTCAGAAAGAAGAGAATAGGCTCGAGAAGAGAATAGGCTAGCCACAGCAGCAGCATTCTCTGAAGAACCACTGGAATTCTGACTTCCCCTTTGCTATGGAGACACAGGGCACTACATGCCCCATTTGCTTCCTTTCTCTGTCTGGTGAGTCAGGCAGCCTTCAAGATCCAGCTCAAACTATACCCATCTGATGATGACGCCTTCCCTAACAGAAGCCCCCCTGGGCAGAGTTCACTCCTCCATACTCTGGGCTCTCATACCTCTAAGTATCAGGTATGAAATGTATGATATAAGTGTCCACTGCAAAACTTGTATTTATTTACAAGTCTGTCTGCTGGTCAAGAGCTCTCTGACCTTTGTATCCTTAGTGTCTTATATAGTGCCTGGCACATAGTTGGTAACTTAATAACTGTGAGGGTAAAAGGAGAAAAGAAAGAAAAGGAGGGGGGGAGAAGAGGAGCAGGGGGGAGTGAGGAGGAAGGAAGGAAGGAAGGAAGAAGAAGGAAGGAAGGAAGGAAGAAGAAGGGAAGGAAGGAAGGAAGGAAGGAAGGAAGGAAGGAAAAAGCAGGCAGTGGAGGAAGGGAGAGAGAAAGCATCTGACTCAAGGTTCTCCAGCTACAAAAAAGGGAAATAGACTCAAAAAACTCTGGAAGAAAGGGACAGAAAAGGGGAAAACCAATTTTCCAGGTCTTCTCTGCCTCTCACTCTTCTCTCTACCACTTCCTCTCATAACCTTACACCACAACTGTCCTCTTTTCACTCCTGATCCCTCAATTCACTCCAAAGAGAAGGAAAGCAGCCAGTCAGGCTTCTGACTTATTCCATCTCATTCCTTCAAACCTTGTATAATCCCTTTGCCTCTGCCCTCCTCATCTTCCCCACATGCAGCACTTCCCCTTTATTGTCCTGGCTTCTCAGGCCCCTGTGCTGTGCCAAGTCTGAACGGGAACTTCTACCTCAGACTGAAAACCAAGAGGCTCTTAGAGGTAGCCTTCAGTGTCTAGGCTGAGGAAACACTAGACTGGGTCTGCAAGTTACCTGAGAAAGACTATTGTCAAGAAGGTTCATGTACCCCAGGGATTAAAGAGTAGAAAGGAGCAAGTCTTAGAAAAGGGAAGGGCTCAACAACTACAGTCCTCTCCCCACCACCCCTACACCCCCGCCGCCACCCTCCACTCCTCAAACCGGCCTTTTCACAGTTTTCTCCTTGATCCATAGGCCAGAATCATCGTTTTCTCAACTGTCCTCTTATAGCCCCTACACCTTGGCTATTGGAGATTCTCGACTGTCTTCCCAGCTAGAGGTACTTTCCCCACCAAGAATTGTACCAGGGTCCCTAAACCTTGTATATTTGTTCCTGGGTCTTGTCTCCTTACCTAGGTATTCAGCTGCCTCCCCTTCCCCAATGCCCTTTCCCTAGGAATTTTGGAACCCCTTTTCCTCAGTGAAGATCATATATTCAAAAGCAGTTTATGAGTTGTAAGCACTGTATGAGAATAAAATACTCTCATGAATAAAGCCTTCTCTTTCTCCCCCCAGAATTTCTGTTCTTCTATTATGATGTGCCTTATCCCTTCCTCCCCCCATTCACTGCTACTCCCTCCCTCACCCAGCAGGTTTGGTTTGGTGCTGTGTGGGGCCCAAAGCTATGTGCTGTACAGTAGGCAGTGTCAGGACACAGGCAGGCATCTCAGCCCGAGGCCTTGGCAGAGTTCCTAGGCAGAGCCATCGGCCCAAGCCAGGACAGTAAGCATGGATAAGGTGGGAGATGGCATAAGTACGGTGGCTGTAGCCCCCCAGCACCAGGAGCTCCCCCTCCAGCACAGCACCTGCAGCCCCCACATGGGGGGAAGGCAGGGGTGCCAGCTGAGTCCAGCTATTAGTCCTTGGTTCATAGGCCTCAAAGCTCAGCAAGTCCCCAGTCTCACCTAGCCCACCTGCTACATACAACCGCCCACCCAGAGCAGCCATGACATGGCCAGCTCTAGGTTCCCTCATAGGACTCAGAAGTGTCCCTGGCTTCTCAAGTTTGGGATCATAGTGCAGCAATGAGGCCAGGCATTGGCCAGTCCCATTGCAGCCACCACTCATGTACAATCGGCCTTCCAAAATAGCAGCTGCATGGGCAAAGCGTGGTGCTGGAAGTGCAGGTGCTGGCCTAAGGGAGAACAGGGCACATGATCAGGCAACAATCATCCTCAACTTTCCTTCTCCTCCAAGTCCCCTAGTCTCTCCTTGATGCCTAGAAAGCCCCTTTCCCTTCTCACCTCCAGACATTAAGCTCGGGGTTATAAGTCTCCACGGACTTGAGGGCAACACCATTGGCGCGTCCGCCCAGGGCGTAAAGTAGTCCATCCAGTGCCACCAGGGGAAAAAAACTCCGAGCCTGGCACAAAGGTGCCATCTCCTCCCAGTCCTCTTGACTGGGGTCCCACCTAGACACAGTGTGACAAGAGATGGGAAGAGTGACCCTGGGAGTGTGTTGTTTGGCTGGGCTAGCAATGTCCCTCTGCTGCCCACCTTGGAGCCTCCCACTCTTGGGGCAGGGGGCAGGAAAGGGGTGCCATACCTGAGAGTCGAAGCCAGGGTGTTGGAATGGCTGTAGAAATCCTGTCCCCCACACACGTAGAGTTCACTTCCTGCTAGGCTCGCAGCTCCATGTCGGAAGCGCCCTGGGGCAGGCAGGGCAGGTAGCCGCCCCCACTCCACAGTTCTCACTAGTCCCATGCCGCAGCAAAAGGCCCGGGCCCACCACACTCTTCGGGACGGTTGTCTTACGGCCATGTCTGATCTGAGCCCATCCCCGCCAATCACTACCAGAGTCTGGTCAGGCTCCCTCCGCCTCACTTTACCTGGAACCTCAGCCTCCACCATCAGCTGATGCAGCAAGCCCTGAGGCAGGGGTGGAGGTAGCCCTTCTGCCCGTACTCTCCGCAGCTCCCTGGTGGACATACGGCCAAAACGGACACATCGAAGCAGGGCCTTGGCCTCTGACTCCTGGGTCTCAGGGTTGGCAGCTAGCCAACACCGTGCAGCCATAAAGGCCTCTAACTCCTCCTGCATATGTAGCTCGTCGCTATCCAGGAGCTCAGCCAGGCAGGCAGCTGGTAAAGAAGGGAAAGTGGGGCACAAAGCTACCGCAGGCAGGTGGGTGAGGAGGTAGTGACGGGCTTTTCTCCAGAGCCTCTCCAACCCAGGGGCTTCAGACATGGAGAACAGGGCCAGGCAACGGGCAGGGCTGAGGCCCCGTGCCAAGGCCCTCAGACACAGAGCCAGGCAGGAGGAGCTCTGGTACTGCAGAGCAGCCTGAGCAGCTCTCAGCAGTCCTGGCCACTTTGCCTGTACAACCCCAGAGTAGGCAAAAGAGACAAGGAGTCGCAGGTCCTGGGCAGCGATGGTATGCAGAGACACCTTTGCGCCCTGGGATTCCTTCATCCCACTCAGGAGCATGGCCCCAAAGAACTCGCTGCCACAGGCTAGGGCTGCTCGGTGCACTGCAAGAGAGAGAAGCAGAGGGGGATTCAGAGTAATGAAAACTGCTAGGCAATATCCCAACTTTACAACCCCAGTTTTGGGCCAACCACCCAAGGCCACAGGCCAAACTGTGGTGTGCATCAGAATACCATGAGATGGTATTTAACAATGGAATACCATTTATTAAAATGCAGGTTTCAGAACCCACCTCCCAAGATTCTGATTCCATAGGTCTGGATGGAGATCCTAGGATTTCGTATTTTAACATTTTCAAGCACCCTGCATGATTCTCATGTTAGTGGTTGACAATACTTTGATAAACATTGCTTTAGTCTTTTTGATCCACATCAATTAGAAAAAGTCTTGATGGATCAAGTTGAGAAGATGCTATAGGCAGCATTTTCTAAAAGAGGGCACAAAATAAACTGCAAAGACTGATATGCAAATTATATAGTTCTCTCTATATTGTGCACAGAATAAAGTTCTTTCCTTTACAATTTTGAGAACCACTGATATCAGCCATTTTGTTAGATTTTATCACACTCAGGAATGACTGTGACCCAACCTACTCTGACTACCATCTCCTCTTGCCCAAGATCTTGCTTAAGATTTCGCATATATTCTAGCTTTCTTCTGCACATAGCCCTCCTCATCTTGGCATAATTCATGGAATTATGAGATTTTAAACGGGCAACTTTCAAAATCGTCAAGTTCAATTGTTCCTTTTAAGATAATTGCTACAATGAGTATACTTGTGTATTGATACCCTACTTACTGGCCCTCATGACACTGAATCTGTCCTATTAACAAATTCTGTTAAACAACTATATATTTCATATGCTTCCTAATGTAACTCATGTGCATGCTTGGCATTACCTACAGAGTATTCTGACAGAAATAGTTAAGCTAAATCTAATCAAGCCTTTATATCTAAATTTAAATTTATAGGAAATTAAGAGGCTAAAAGAACAAGTTAAACAAAACCATGAGGGAAAACACATAAAAATGGAGCATTTTATAAGATAACTTATCTTGTTTCTTCAGTAAGTCAAGTCATAGAACAGAGAAAGAGGATTGTACAAGAGTAAAGGAACCTTAAGAGATGTACATCTGTCTATGGGCATACCACCCTGAATGTGCCTGACCCCAGCTGATCTCGGAAGCTAAGCAGGGTTGGGCCTGGTTAGTACTTGGGTGGGAGACCACCTAGGAATACCAGGTGCTGTAGGCATATAAAAAAAAAGAGAGAGAGAGAGAGATGTACATCTGAGTATATAGCACAGTCCTTGATTGGCTCTTGGGTTGAACAAACCAGCTCTAAAAGACATTTTTTAGACAAGAGAGAAAACTTTAAGATGAACTAGGTGATATTAAGGAATTATTGTTAATTTTGTTAGAAATGATAAAGGTATCATGATTAAACGAGAAAATGTCCTCTTTTAAAGAGACACATACCCAAGTATTTATGAGTAAAATGTCACAGATTTACTTTAAACTTCAGCAAAAGATAAAGAGATGAAACAAATATATTAAAATGTTAATTGTTAAGTGTGGACAATGGGTGTTTGAGTGTTCATCTTAATATTCTCTTTACTTTGCTGTGTGTTAAAAATGTTTCATAATAAAGGGGAGAATGCTGCTAGAAGTCCTCTTAGGCAGGTGACACAGGACCAAGCTCCCAGTGAGGCTTATGAACCTCAAGCTGCTTTGACCATTTGTGGCACGTTCACCTATCTCAAAGGGCAGGTGATGTTGATATGGCTTTTCATTACCTTCATAAGTTGTAGGTAGTGGCTTAGTGCTTCCCAAGTGGTAAACCTCGGTGACAGCTTTTAAATATATATTGACTGAGAAAATCTGCATTCCTCAAAGCAGGTAAGCCATTTCATCTTCCATACTATCTATCAACCTATAGCTCAACTGTGAAAAGGCTCACAACCACCTGTATCCCCCTCTTATTCATCATTAGTCCCTAGAATTTTAAGTAAAAATTTTCCACCATTAAGATGGAATGTTTCTTAGGGAAATAAAAACAGTGACATAAATATGTTTAAGTTCCAAACCCTAGTGAGAATTTTATAACTATGAAATTTTAAATTCTCCCTCCATCCAGTGCTATCAGAAATGATAACAAACACTTTAGAGATCTGCTATAAACTGAATGTTTGTGTCCCCCAAAATTCATATGTTGAATCCCCAGTGTAATGATATTTGTAAATTTGTAGATGGTACCTTTGGGAGGTAATTAGGTATAAGAGTGGAACCTTCATGAATGGGATTACTGCACTTATAGAGACATGAAAGAGATTCTCTCTCTCTCTCTCTCTCTCTCTCTCTCTCTCTCTCTCTCTCTCTCTCTCTCTCTCTCTCTCTCTCCCCTCCCTCCCTCTCTCTTTCTCTCTCAATCTCTCTGCCATGTGAAAATACAATGACAAAGTGGCCCTCTGCAAACCAAGAAGAGGGCCCTAACCAGACACTGACCAGGCTGGCACCCTAATCTTGGACTTCTAGTCTCCAGAACTGTAGAAAATAAATGTCTGTTGTTAAACTACCCAGTCTATGGTATTTTTGTTATAGCAGCTCAAGCTGACTAAGACAGGACTTTTCCTTCTGGGAATCCCAGAAGCACTTTGGGTCCCAGTCATTCCTTTAATGAGCAATAACTATGTGACTTTGGACCTTTCTTGAAGTTCACTTTTTTTTAAATCAATAAAGTATAAGAGCTTAACCAGATAATCTCTAAACTAATCCTTTTTAATTTTAGATGTTATATGTCTACATCCCAACTCCATTTGCCAGTTCCTATGTGCCTTTGATTTGGCTGCACAGAATGTAGTGCATGGCATAGTGAAAGCAGACTAGGCTAGTGGATATGGGCTTATAACCTGATTTTCACAAGTTAACATCTTTGAGTTTAATGTTCTTTAACTGCGCCTAGGGATAACAGTACCTACCTCACTAGTTTTCAGTGAGAATTTAAAAAGGTGGCATATGCAACAATTTGTAGAACCTAGTACCTCACTATATGTCAGCAGAATCTGAATAATATTCAATTTATTCAGCCCTCCTTAGCTTTCTTGGTGACGAGCAGAGTTAACTTCAAACTGCCATGGCTGGGTAGCCTCCAGATTCTAGCAAAACTGTACCAGACCTTGCTCATCAGCCATAGGGACACATCTGCCATGGTGTCAAGCACACTTAGGTGAAAGGACACACTGAGTTTTAACACCATATTCCTCTGGCTTTCCCTGTGTCCTAAATAGAAGACTCCAAGAAGGGCCTTTGGTTAATCCCTTTTCGAGTCAATCACTTTCTGCTTGTTCTGCTGGCATGGGCTGCACCCTTAGCTTCAGCCAATTGGCTGAAAATTCCTTGTTACTGGGCACAGGAAGAGCCACAGCATGGTGAGTCAATTTAAATCTGTCACAACTCCTAGGAAAACAACTCAACTGCGCATGCCCCACTCCCAGTGGGCCAGGAGATGCACCAAAGGCCACCCCAGGGAAATTCTGCAGCAGGGATCAAAACCACCACTATGATAGGGATCAAACCATCTGCTGCTTGCACACACCAACCATTCCAGTAGCATTTGCACCTGCAGTAATTTAATGCCCAACAGGCCCTCACCCCGCAGCTGGCAGCCGCCTGCCTCTAGCTCCAGGTCACACCCGATGCCCTCTTGGTATAGGAGCTCGATGCTGCGCAGATTCTCCCTCAGCTCCTCTGCCTGGCTGGGCCGTTTTTCATCATCCTGGGCGCTTCCAGACCTCTTGCCTTTCCCCTGGGCCACAGCCTTCACCCGTGGTGCTCCCAGGGCCTCAGCAGCAACCAGCACATCCCCAGGCGGGGCGGGACCCAGCACCCCCTCATAGGCAAAAGTCAGCACAGCCTCCCAGGCCCCGGGGGCCACATCGAGGCTGAAAGGAGGTTGCGGACCTCTGATGCCCTGCAGCCTGCCTCGAAAGAGGCTGCTAACAGCGGCCAAGATCACCCGATGCACCCCATATACTCGCCCCGCAACTAACACCTCTTCATCCAGCAACAGCCTCTGCTCCCGCAGCCGCTGTGCCTCCGCGAAAAACTGGCTGGGATGCTCCTCGCTGCACAGTCCCTCAGGCTCCGTGGAGTCTTCTTCATCTTCATTGTCTTCCCCCTCTAGGGACAAGGCTGGAGAGGGGAGGTTCCCTGGTGCCATAGACCTGAGGCCAGGCTCTTCCAGAGGAAAGAGCGGCAAACCAGAATCTTCGTCCGGGGTCCGAGGCCAAGAGGGGTTTCTCAGGCCGGGCAACGGGAAGCCGAGGCCATCCTTCTGGACTGGAAGGGAGACGCGCCCTGGACGATGCTGGGAGTCCGAGACGCTCATAGCTCAAGTTCGCTGGCTTGCTGCAGATGCGCAAAGGAGAGGAGGGGGCCAGAACTAGACCCGGAGAGGCTGGTGGAACCCCTGCTTCCAGACCGGCACGTTTCAGTCTCTCTCTCTACTTCAAACCCTTCTAACCACCGCCTCCTGTCCCCTCTGGCACTCCACTCCAAGGCTCGAACGGTCAGGCTATACCATGCAACTATGGGATTCACAAGGTACAGCAAAGCGTGCAAGAGGCATAGGTAAAGATCCACTACCGGAGCCCACACCCCGCCCGTCTTGCCCCCATCTGGGTAGTCACTCTCCCGAGACAGCAGAGTTCTGTTTGCCCTCTCACTTGAGCCTGCTCTGCTTTGGCCGGTGGCAGAGGGAACTCGCCCAGCAACCCCGTCAGCGGCTGCACCCGGCTAATTATAGCCGGTGCTGGCAGGCTTGGAGCTCGGCTCAGGGTGCCCGAACTCGGACACCCAATCCCCTGGGCCCCGTCCCGAGATGACCTCTTCCCCCTTCCACCTGTAGGTCATGTCTTGGTGCTGAGCGAGGCAAATTCGGATGCCAAGGATGCGAAGATCCAGTGGAGCGAGTCAGGCCTCAAAGGCTGTGTTCATCCGATAGGGCGGAGGAGGTGGGCAAGAGTCTGGGCTGTGCAGACCGGCGGGAATGTGGGGCGAGAGGAGTAGAGCATGCATTGGGTTGGTTTGGGGCTTTGACTGTTGATTTTTCCGTGCAGGATAAAGCTAGGACTCTTGGAGCACAGCAATGACTGGAAACACAAACGCACACGACTGGGCCATGAGGGCGGAGGGGTCGGGGAGGTGAAGCTGCAGGGGTCAGAACAGCTCACCCTAAGTAACCCACCCCCAGCGCCCGTTTCTTCCATGTCCAGAGGTGAGGTAGGTGGTGAGATAGCAAAATCCAAACCCGTGTCTTCAGAAGATTCTGCTAGAGTCTACCCCTCACCTTGGTCACTGGGACGACACCAGAAAATGGAATGCAGGGTTGATCTTTGCTGCTGCGGGGACTGGAGTCCTGGACTTCAGTGGAGTAGGGGCGTGTAAGCATTCTGTTTGAGGCAGAACAATGACAGCCACACACTCTGCCTGGGACAACACCCTTCTCATCCTGAGACCTCTAAATCCAAGCAACTACTTTCCCCTGCAGTTCCAGGTATCTTCAAGAAGACATTTAGAGAAGGGGGCAGCAATCACCCTTCCTTCCCCTCTACCAGAGAGGTAGGACAGGCCAAAGGCTGCTGGGACTGGATTCCCTGTCCTATATAAAGGCTGATCCAGGATGGATAGATTAACCTAACAACCTGACTTAACTGGGGAGCCAAGCAAGATTGTTCTTTAAGACTCGAGTAAGAGGGGTGGCATTAGTGTGAAAGAGGGTGGGCAGGTGAGTGGCTCAACACAGAACCCTCTCCATGCAGTGGAAGTCTTAGGCAGGCAAGGGGAAATAGAGATGGGGGTGAGAAGGCCAAGGGGATGATTGTGAGAGCTAGACAGATCAGAGAGGGGCCAAATGTGGGGAGCTATGGGATTTTGTGTATGTGTGTAGCTGGCAGAGCAGATTTCCAGGGACTCAGACCCGAAATTAGATGGTTTTGCCTGGAGAGACTGCACATGCCAATTCTTTAAGGTGAAAGTAAGAAGGACTCATTCTGAGGACCTATTGAGATGAGCACCAGTCAAGACTACTGGATGAGAAATGCTGTTTTCTGCCTCCAGATATTTACAATCTTGAGGTTCATCTCTCTGGCATAGGAAGGGACATTTTGCAGTTTGGGGCAAGAAGGAAATTTAGCCACACTCTTTTATAGAAAGAGGCTGGCGGGAAAGGAAATTGGAGGATTGGAGAGGAGAGTGAAGATGAGACAATGAGAGGAAGTAGAGTAGTATTTATTCCTCCCCTTTGATTCACATTTCTCCTTTTTTGAGGTGGACCAAATTCTTCCTGATCCTCCTCTCTTTTATCAACTACCTCCTTGAGGCATTCCTCCCCACAAACCCCAGCCAAAACCCACTGGCTTCTTTGAGTACCTAGTGAGACAGTGGGAAGCTGGCTGAGAAATGTGTTAAAGGGCATGAATGCCTCAGAATGTCACATTAGCCCAGACCTCCTCAGAAAAGACCCTTTGACCTCCGATTCTGTATGTCATTTACAAACTGACCATCAAACCACTCTGAGTCCTATAAATGCCTAGGCATTCTCTTATCTTTCCAGCCTCACCTAAGTCACTGGCACTAAACTGAGTAGAGGGGTAATGATCTTGGCTGAATGGAGGGAAGCCAGGAGGTCCTCCTAAAGACCCTATCTTTTCTCTCTATTCTTTTATGTCGGGAGTATTTTCTTAGAAAATGTGGTCCCACAGTGGTGTGGGCCAAAGGGCAGTTTCTTTGGTATGTTTTCCATCTTCTCTTCAGCCACTGGGCTACGCACTGGGACCACTATCTCTGGAGACCTCAAGATGAGGATGTCCAGGCACAGAACACACTCTCTAACCCCTCTTCTCTCTCCACTAATCGTACAACTTTTGTTTCCAGCACCCTGCTACAGCTATCCCCAAAGGAACCCTCTTTGCCATCCCAAGAACCACACTTTCCTACCTGGGCATCTCTGCCACTATGGGTAAGGCCCTCCACTCCTGCCTTCTGTGCAGAATGACCCGGAGCCCTGGTTTCTACCTCACTGAGGTGGTAGGGTATAGGCTCCTGCACGACTAAAGATATTTCAGGAAATAGGACTGGCATGAGTTGTACAATGAGAGCTGCCTGGGCCCAGAGTGCCAGTATGGCTGGGATTTCAACAGTTGTCGAGGGCAAGGTTCCTGCCTCTATATGCTCTCTAATCACTACCAGGTGAGTGAACCAGAGGGGATATTCGAGAGATAAATCCTACCTTGTCTACTGCTGGGCATAGAGCAGATGCTCCAAAACCAGTATATGCTTAAGTGGATGCATGTGGACAGGGTAAAACCTTCAAAGATGAGATAAAATTTAATATTCCCTTCAACTTCTGGGAAAGTTAGGAGGTGAAAATATGGGTGGAATACATTGCTTCCAGAATACAGTGATGTCTGCCTCTGCCTACTCTTCTCCTTAGGCCATGAGCATGGTGTCTGCTTTCAGTTTCTGATGTCTGCAGGAATTTTCAGTGCCACCCTGTTCTCTGCCTTTCCTGCTTTGTTTCAGCCCCCAAAGCCTTCTAGGTTAGTTGGTACTTTAGCAAGAGGCTTATGGGAGAAAGGAGAGAATGTAAGTAGACCAGGACAGCCCAAGAGTCTAATCTTTTGAAGAGGAGCAAAAAAGGGTTCAGTCTCAGCAACCAGGAGTTAGATGGTGATGACTGTGGTTGCCTGATATTTAAAAGACAATCCGAGCTCACATAACAAAATTAAAAGTCTGCCCATAAATCAAGGCAAAATTTGGGGAGGGCATCACTCTTCTGTCATTCTTCACTCTGTTTTTCCCATTGCACATTCCCAGAGATCTTACCACACTCTACTCCTTCGATCCTTTCTTCCTGTTAAGATTCTTAAGCTCCCTCAACTCATCCCTCTGTGTTCCCCCATTCTTTCCTGCCTCTTTAGAGGAGGAAGAAGCTATCATTCTTCCTCTTCCTGGGACCCTCCCCTGATAATTACCATGCTTTCTTATAGTAGCTGTGCCAGGACAAACTGTACCCAGTCATTGGCTTTTAAGGGACAGGTTAAGGCAAGAACAATGAACCTGTATGAGGTTATCTGTTCACCTTCCTCACTGCTGTTGATTTCATCCTTACTGGTGAGTATTCCTCTAACTCTCACACCCGGCTTCATTAATCACTTTCTCCTCATGCCCCGCCCCACTGCCCTACCTCTAGCTTTTAGGGTTGGACCCCCAAAGCCTCTTTTCTATCTCTCTAGTCCTGAAAGTAGATGAAAAGTCTGCTACATTGGTGGTAGTGAGGGTGGAGTGTGTAGAAGGTGAAGAGGGGAGTAGGGAATAGGGAGTATGGGGAAAGGGAAGCCAGAAGATAATAATGCTCTTGACTCTCCAGACCCAGATCCCAAGACTCCAGTTTGCAGACTGACTCCCTTACCTTTCATCTCACCCAAAGCTGGTCTGCACAATGTTACTCCCATTATCTCTTACTTTTTCCTCCGCTCCTATGCCCTCATCGACTTGGGCTGTTTCTACACCTCCTTTAGCCAGTCACCTGGTCAGTATGGGCAGATATTGGGGTCAGGCCCAGGACTTGGAGGACCTAGGAGAGTTGAAGGAGCATCCTTGGGGTACAAGAGGGGGTGATACTGAGGCTTGGACAAGGGATAGGTGCATTCACTCGCCCCTGCAAGTTGGCACCCTTCCTTCTGATGGTACAGTTCCTGGCTCTCCCCGCAGGGCCGTCTGCTTTCCCGGCTCACATTCATCTTCACTTAGTGGACAGTGCTTATTGCTGTATTATTCTTCTGCTGCTGCTCTCTCCATTCTGTAAGAAACCTGGTGAGTAAGGGCAGGTGGGTAAAGGAGTGAGGGAGTGAGAAACAGCAAGACGCTGACCCCCATAAGAAACCCAGAACTACCAACAGTAAATCTCCATTTCTTCTTCTTCCTGACAAGTGAGGCCTTACCTCTGATCACTCTATACCACCTCTTCCACTGCACAAATGTGAACTGGGCTCCTTGGTCCATCTGGGCACTTACCACAAGGCACCATCCTCCTCAGGAAGCCTGTCCAACGTGCAGGATTGCGTCAAGAAATTCTGGTGAGGGAGTCTCTAGACCAGAAGTTGAAAACTGATGGCCTCTGAATTGGATCTTACCTGCAAATAAGTTTTGTTCAGATTGCAGAGCATTTACAATAAAAAAATAATAATAATAATTGCCAACATTTAACATGAATCTAGTAGTGCTGGGCCTCCATCCTACATGGCACACTAGTTAGAGCCAAGTCACTGCTGTCCCATGAGACAAGGCAGGTACTCTCTACTTTGCCACAGTTTCCACCTGGTCGACTTTATTTTTTGATTATTATGTGACTGGTTCTTGCAGGCTTGAGTTTTCAATCTCTGCCTAGACATAAAAGGAAACTAGTTTCCTAAAATCTGGGAGGGGAAGTAGGAGGAAAAAGAAAGGAACAGAATTCTAGTGGGGTAGAGAAAGCGGGGTTCCCTGAAGAGGGGGTGCTCCATGGTAGGACAAAGACCACAGGAACCAATTTCCCTCATCGTGCTGTGATATGGAGAAGCCTCTCTAATACTCTTGGTTTCTCCCTAAAATCTTCTCTAAAATCTTCTAGTGGGAAGAGCTGACCACTTCTCTGAACACTATCTCTGCCTTCCTCTCCACAGGCCACAGTGCCTGGTACTAACTGGCCCCTGTAGCCAGCAGCCAGCCCTGGTGGATTTCATGGGGTCCTTCACCAAAAAGATGAGTTCAATGATCTGTGGAAATGCAGTCTTAGTAAGAGATATGGGAACAGACTCTCAGTAGGAGGGAACTGAGGCTGGAGGCTGTAGACTAGAGGGAAGAAAAAGGGGTGAGGAGATCAACAGATCAGTGAGTGAGCTTGGAAAATTTGGAGAGTAGTGAGAGTCAGGCAGAAGGATGCTTTAAGGGAGGGACAGTCCTAGCCAACATTTCTGCCTCCCCCTGAGGAGCCCCAAGCCATTCAAGAGTCTGAGAATCATGTCAACTGCTTAACCTCTGAGAGATTCGTTCATTCTATAGTCATATTTGCCCAGAGCCTCATGCAGTTCAGCCTACCAAACCGTATCCCTTCTTGTCACCTTCTTGCCCAATGTACTATATTCCCTTCTTTCCTCATTGCCCTTCCTTTCTGGTTACAGATTTGGGCCAGCTGAAGCACAAATGTGCTGGTATTGAGATATAAGCAAAATTGGCAGGAGGGGCTGATATCCAATATGGACGTATGTGGGCATTCTACAATAAGTGGCAGGTAGAGGGGTTAAGGAGGTGAAGATGGGCTTAGAAATGGTCAGGAACCAGGGGGAGAGGAAATATAATCATGGTGAAGCCGTGTTCCCTCCAGCTGTCTAGCAGTACCTGTGTCCCCAGGAACAGGAGCTTCCTTATCTTCAACTCTTGCTCTTAATCTCTTTGTCCCCCATAAAGCGATGCCTTTGACTACAAGACATGGTGTCTGCCTCTTAAGGATGCCACTGGGGTTAAACCTGGCTACCTAACTAACATCAAGCTTAAAGTGAGACAAAATGGGGTAGGCCTAAGAGAAGGATAAGATGTGGGAAGTATAGAAATTGGCTGTCAAAGACAGTCACAGTGTACTAATTTAGAGTTATTAAATAAGTGTACTTATTTAGTTACCAAAGGTTGAGACTGAATAGAATCAGGTATCAGGATAAGATAAAATTGAATTTTGCTTTGAGGATCCTCCCTGTATGTTAAGTTCTCCTGACACCTCAGGGGGTAGGGGAAAGCTTTAAAGTTATCTTCTCAATTCAGGTGATAGAAATAGGTGGACCAAGATATAAAATAGCAGGTTGAAGGTGAGCTGGAGTGTGGTCAGGAGGGGGTATGGCCCAACTAGAGAGCAAGGTTTCTGGAACTACTCCAATTCTAATAATAGCACACAGCTAACTAGCTAACACTTGGGCGTCATTGATGGGTAGGATCGAAGAAAGATGCAAAAAGACAACATTCTTTTGTGTTATATTCCTACCTTTCCCAGTAAATCTAAGGTTTTTGGACACCATAGGTGTGGACACTCAGAAAGGAGAGATCAATCCTAAAACAGATCCTGTTTTAGGGGAAGTAGATTTGGGGAGTGGGAAAGAGGAGCAGAAAACACAAAAGGGAGTGGGGTTAGTCAATGGAGAGAGAAGCCACATGACATATCTCTGGAATAGCAAAAATTTTCTTTTGGGAGAGGGAAGGTATGATATTGAGTTGGAGGCAATTACTCAGCTGGACAAGGAATTTGTCTCATTCTTTTCTGCTCTTTTTTGGGGTCGTATCTTGGCAGCCTCAAACCCTGTTCCAGTGCAAGCAGGGCTAGTGGACAGTGGATGTGAATTAGCTCAGCGACGATGGAGGTAGGGACTTTATGGCTCTCTAAAAAGCTCCAGCTCCTCTCCAAATTCCAGAGTAGAACAGAGAAGGGAGGATAGGGAAATAAAGAGCAGACAGAACAAACTGTATTTACAAAGCACACACTGCCCTCCTCCCATCTCAGAGGCATTCATAATTTGTTCTTTTGCCCCCAAGAGAAGGCAGGCAGGGAAGCTGCTTATCTGCTCTCCTCTTATCCTCACCAGGCTGCCTATGCTCATCCCCTATCTACTGACATGCAAGATAAAAATGGGCTTGATGTGCTGTAAGTTTTGTGAGCAGTCCCCCTGGGAAGCTGGAGGAGGAACACAAAGAATAATAAGCAGGACATGAAAACCCAAGGTTATGGCCTAACATGCAGAAGACAGGAAGGGGAGGGGAGGGTACTGAGCCACTTGTTGCAGACGGAGGGAGAGGAAAAGGTGCTGGGAAAGGTAGGCAAAATGTCCAGTTTCTCTCTTGTCTTGCCTTAGGATACGTTCTCCCCTCAGAAGGTTCAGGCTTGGCTTCCAACATGTGACTACTACCTGAGATCACAGGCAAATCTCAAGTGATGAGGTCAGAACCAACCTCCCTAACCCATACACTTCTTTCTTGCAGGTCTCCCTTCCTTCTTCACAGCTAAGAACCTCACGGAGCAAGTGTCAGACAAGCTATAACTTAACTAAATATTCTGGTAAGCAAGAGGAAAGAAGCAGCTGAAATCTGATGACAGAGGACTGTAGTGGGAAGTACTAGCTGTGGGGAAACAGTAGCTGTCGTCTCTACCTACATCTGAATGGGTTTATGGTTTCCAATGTGGAAGAAATGCAAGTTTAGGCAGCAAAACTGAAGAGTAAAGAAGCCCTATTATTCCTAAAACCCCAAGAACAGAAATTTCATCAGACAACATATACTCTCCGCTCCTTGCTAAGTCTGGGGTTTCTTTTCTCTGCAGTCAAAAGGCTTTTGAAGACTTGGTGGCTTTACACCAGTTGCAGAAGCCACCACCAAAGGGGGACCTGGAATCTACCTCTCAATACTCTTGCTCCTTCAGGCAACATCTCTGAGCAGGACCTGCAGGCAAACCAAAAGTATGTATATAGGAACAGGCTGCCAAGTGGGGCAATTGTCCCAGAGTAGGAACTGACAATGGCGCTCACCTTGTTCTCTGCTAATTCTTCCTAACCATGCAGTGGGAGTGGCATATGTGTCTTCATGACGTCCTATGGCAATATTCCCAGGATGCTGTACTCACAGTCATGTGAGTCTGGGAAAATTCCAAACTTCAGAGCATAGATGCCAGGTATGGAGCTAGTCCAATGGCTAGATAAGCTGAAGAACAGGTTCCATTCCTCACAGGAGCCTACCTGTGATCCCTTGGTCAGTCTGCCCTGGGGTCCTATACATGACCTGGCTGGAGATGCTGTCCAGGGATCTAACATCCCCCACTGCCTTCACATGTGGAAATCAGCAGGACATGCCGATGCTGTGAGAGACTCAGGAGACCGAGAAAGGAGGAGGAGCCCACAATTGAAGACTCATGGAGCCATGATTTCAGTCTCTTGGCTCCACCGAGTCTATCTGTGGGAAGCCTCAGGGAAGAGCCCAAAGCTCTCTCAGGAAGGGACTCCCCTACTCAGCAATACCAACAGGGGCTACATCACCAAGGAAGGTCCTCCCTTTGAAATCCATTCCACCTGTAATGTTAATAAAAGCTTCAAATAAATACCTGAGGCTAATGTGTAATAACATACTTGATTCTCATGTATAAAATTAACTGTCCAAGCCTAGAGGGGCAGGGATCATTCCTGTTCTCAAACATATCCAAGAGAAATTTATCTTTTTTCTACTTGCATCCCAAACACTCTATCTTCCTTTCCAAAGTTTCCAACTTTTTAAATTAAATTTATTGGGGTGACGTTGGTTAATAAAATTTTATAGGTTTCAAGTGTATAATTCAATAATACATCATATGTATGTTGCATTGTGTTCACCACTGAAAATTAAATTTTCTTCCGTCACCATATATTTGATTCAAGTTTTTGATTTTGAACTTCCATGTCTTAGCACATTTTCATTGCATTTATGTGTCTATCCTTTGTAAATGAAAAAGTGTTTATCACTATTTTCTACTTAGTAAGTAATCAGAAACTTACTCTTTTCCCAAACTCAAATAATCCTAATTCTTTTCATCTTTTGGCCCAAGCCTTACTTTATAGTCCTTTGATTATTTCTTTGGTTTACTCCCCATCAACTTATTCATTCACTCAGCAAATACTGACTGAATGTCTGCTATGTGCCAGATCCTATTCTAAGACCTGGGAGATATGGCAATGCATATAACAAGATAAAAATTCCCTCTTCTCTTGGAGTTTATATTCTTTTTTAAAATTTATTTTTCAATTGTAGTTGATGTACAATATTAGTTTCAGGTGTACAACATAGTGATTAAACATTTACCTTATGAAGTGATCACGCTGAGAGTTTATATTTTCATGGGAAACAGATAATGATCATAAATAAAACTATTAGATTAGAAGATAAGTGCTGTGAAGAGAAAAAAAATAGGGAAGGGGCTAGTAAGTGCTGGAGGAATGCAATTCTAAGTAGGGTTGTCAGGAATATTTCACTAAAAAGAAAAAGAAAAAAAGTTGAGCAAAGACTTAAAGACTATGACAGAATGAGCTATACGTGGAGAAAAGCTTTCCAGGCGGAGGGAGCAACAAATATAAAGACCTTGAAGGGGTCAACACACCTTCAGTGTGTAAGGCCAATGTTGCTGGAGCAGAGTGAACAAGGAGGTAAGTAGCAAGAAATGAGATCAAAGCAGTAAGTGGGAAGGTTGAGACAGCTCATGGAGGGTCTCGCAGGCCTTTAAAGGACTCTGGTTTTTACTCAAATACAGGAAAACACAGAGGGTTTTGAGCAGAAGAGTGACATAATATGGCTTCCATGTAAACACTAGCATTCTGGCTGCTGTGTTGAGAACTTGACTATAAGCTGGCAATGGTAGAAGCAGATAGACCAGCTATTGCAATAATCTTGTAGAGAGATAATTCTGGCTCGGTCTAGGGTGGCAGCTGGTAAAGCAAGGAGAAATGGGATTCTGGATATATCCTCAAGGTAAAGTCAACAAAAATTGATAAATTGGAGCTGAAAAAGAGGTATCAAAAGTAATATCAAGGTGATATAACATGAACATCTAGAAGGACGGAACTGTCATTAATTGAAATAGGAAACACTGTAAAATAAGTCCAATTTTGTATATGGTAAATTTGAGATACCATCCAAGTCCAGATGCCAATGGGCAGCTAGATAGTAAGGACAGAAGTCTAGGTTGGAGCTAAACTGGGAGTCATCCACATTAAAATGGTTTTATTGTATAAGATGAGATCACTGCAGGTATGTGTGTAAATAAACTGTCCAAGGACTGAACTCTAAAGAGTTAACAGGTTGTAGAGGTGAGGGGAAACCAGCAAAGGAGACTAACAAAGAGCAGTGATTTAGCTAAGAGACAAACCAAAGAGAAAATGTCCTAAAGCCAAGTAAAGAAAATGTTTCAAGAGGGAGTATCAAATGCTGCTGACAGCCTACGCAGGATGAAGCAGAAAATGCCATTAAGATTTAGGTTTGTGCAAGTCATCCGTGACTGTGAACAGTCTTGGTGAAGTGGACTTAATAGGGAATTGGTAAAGAGGAACTGGAGACAACTCTTTTAAAAATGTTTCACTATATGCAACAGCAAGAAATCTATGGGCAGTGAACACACAATGCAATATCTGTATCTCTATCGAGATATAGATACATTATTGATAGATAGATAGATAGATAGATAGATAGATAGATAGATATAGATAGATATAGATATAGATATGCTTTACTGTTGAATTGTACACCTGAAACTTACCCGATTTTATTAACCAATGTCACCATAATAAAATTTATAATAGTTTTGCTGTAAAATGGGACAGAAAAATGAGAATTGGAAGTAAAAATGGAGTCGGAGGGTTCATATTTGTAAGATGAGAAAAATGGTAGCCTATTTATGCATGGATAGGAAGATCCAGGAAAGAAGGGAAATACCAATGCTACAGAAAAGGAGGGAAAATTGTTGAGATGTCCTTAAAAGCTGGAAGATGGGCTCTACCACACAGTATTTGGACAGGAGCATGGATAGTTTATAGCAGTTTCTCAACCTTGACAGCAATGACATTTTAGCCCATTTTTTGTCGTAGGGGGTTGTTCTGTGCATTGTAGGATATTTTGCAGCATCCCTGGCCACTGGCAAGTAGCACTGCCTTTCTGTTGTGACAACCAAATGTCCTCTGGAGAGCAGTCAGTCCCAGTTGAGAACCTCTGGCAAACAGTAACAGGAGGGAAAGCAGAGTATATAGCTATAAATGCTGGAAGATGGTTCGATATAGTGGTGGGAGCTTCTGATTGCTTCTATTTTCTCACTAAAATAGGAACCGAAGTAAGAGTAGCAATGGGGGAAGATGTTGGAGTTTTAAGGGGTCAGAAGGTAGCAGAAAGTTATCAGAAAGAAGGCAAGTGAAAGGACTAAGGAATATTGCCAAATAGCATAAAGGACCCACTTAAGTTCCATGGTGACAAGTTTAAAGTAAGACAAGTCAGCCTGGCTATTTTTTTGCTGGCCCATTCAGTGGCATGGGTCTAGGCATAAAGTAGGTGAAGAATTGAGTATGACAAAACAGAGACAAGGGAGATGAGTGTATGCAACAAAGTGCTTGTGATTACAATTTAGCTGGAGGAGGAAAATGAAGGCATTGGGGGAGGGAAATGAGGTCAATGGAAAGGAAGGAAGATCAAAAGAAAGTCCTGGTGAAGAAATGAGTTGTTGGATTCAGTGCCCTCTAGAGAATGAACTAGAAAGATAGGAGGTAATGTGGGAGAGTGGGATGTTTGAGAATGAGATATGGAGTAGTTGTAGATCTAGACTATGACCAAAGGAATGGGTGACTGAGATGGGGGTGGAGGATAAGATCACTGGAGGAGCACAGAAATGAAACCAGAGTATTAGAAAGTTAATCTACATGGATATTGAAATCATCAAGATTTATGATATGAGTGGTATTGGCATGGTATAATCTAACGATATATGTTTCAAAGCTGAAGTGTGTTAGAGAAGAGAGAGAATAGTCTAAAAATGTATACGGAAAACTCAGGAAATCTGCACTGCCTCTAGGCCCAGTGGTACCAAGGGTGTGACAGAAAACCCCACCACTAGAGGTAGTAGTAAAAGCAGAGTCCTCAGGAGAAACCAGGGCAGGAATGTAAAGGGAACATTCAGAGAAGTGGGTAAATATCTAGGGAATTTTGCTAATGACAGGTCATTAGTTCCAAAGAGCACAAAAGAATTCTAGGAGTTGGAAGAGGGAAGTAGATGGGGACAAAAAAGGGGGTGGAGAGTAATGGTTATTAGCATGTAAAAGATGAGAGGTGACTTGGTAGTTTGGGTCTTCTTGAGGTGACTGACATAAACAAGATAAAGGGCATAATGAGATTAATTCTGGTGGGGGTGGTAGAGAGGAATGTGTATCTGGGGCACCCCTTCAAGTCTGCCAATAGAAGTGCATGTAGGAGTAAGTGTATGGAGGAGGGACAGTTTTATTCTTGAGTTATAAATTAGTATGAAATTAGACCTGGCTCCAGACTATTTTAAGACAAGTCCTTAGTACTTACTTCAAAGATTTTAAATGAGATGATGAATGTAAAGCAGTTAGCGCAAAGCCTGATACTAAAATAACGTGAGTTATAATACCATTGTAAGGGGATGTTAAAAGCATACCTGCTTTTAACAGGTATCCCCTCAGTCTCAGCTCCAAAGCAGCAACCCCCAAGGTTACCTGCACAGAAAGCCAGGGCAGTGCTCTGACCCCTGCCTCCTTTATCCATCACCCTACCAATAATAATTTATTCAATGCCATCTCTATATTGTTCCTGAACAACACAAACTGATTAGCGATATACAAAACCAAAAAAATTTTATTGCTGAGTCATCTTGAGGTTCAAATGATGGGAGGGGGAGTCCATAGCCTTGCCAGGACTCCCATGTTAGGATAGAGATTATGGGCTCCACTTAGGGCACTATCTACTCTGATCTTGTTAACCTTGTCAGTCCCTCCAGGTCACTTCTACTTCATCTGTCCGATACCTGTGAAAAAATAGGAGAAACTTGGTGGTTGGCAATCCCTTAGCATCTTCCATTTTTCTCTGCCCTCATGATTCTGGACCCTCTTCCCTGCTTATTTTTGCCTACCTCCCATACAGTCCTAGCTATCCCCTCCAAGGGGTACTCACCTCTGTCTGATTCCAGAATCACTGAGGGGGGTCCTGTGTCCAGTCCGAAACATCTCCCAGCCAGCCTGTGCTATCATGGCTCCATTGTCAATGCAGAATCTGGGAAAGAAAAGAGATATGAAATTTGGGATCTAGGGGTGGAAAATCATAATAATTGGAAAAATGGGAGGAAAAAAAAATCAAGGGAAAGGGCCTTTACCTTTCATCTGTGGCAAAAAGCTTAGCTCCGCGTTCCTGGCACATCGTCTCCATCATTTCCTGCAGCCTCAAATTACCTACAATGAGGCAGGGGGTAGGATTAGCTTAATCTGAGCCATTTCTCCATCATCTAGCTTTATACTTCATGTGCATTTACTTAGGAAAATGAAGTAGGGACCCAAGGGAGCAAGGACTGGGAAGCACAGAACAAGAAATAAAACAAGTAATTTCCTCAAACTCTTAGAGATTTAGACTGTCAGGAGGAAGATGCATATGCCCAAGAATAGGAAATCGGAGCACAGTCCAATGATACATACACCCCACACCACCCACGATGAGGGCCTCCTCAGAGCCACAGTGTGCCATGGCCCGCTCTGTGATCTCCACCAGCATTGCAAACACAGTCTCCTGTGGGGGACAAACAAGGTGAAAACATTAGGGGGACCCAACCTTAGCTCTATCATATAAAAGCTCCTCTACCCTAAACTTTCTGTCCCAGCTTTTTACTCCACTACCTGCAGGGAGAAACACAGATCCTCAGGAGTACACTCGCCTGAGACCAGCATCCGCTTGGCTACATCCTATAAAAGAGAAAACAAACAGATAAAATAAATAGTGGTTTGGGGATGCCATAAGAGCAAAAATCAGCGGACCAGCACATCCTGTATCACACTTTGCCCTTCACTGGCACCAAGCTATAGAATGGGCAGCATTAATTAAGATTCAATAATATGAATGTCTGCCCTGGCACCCCTCTTACCCTACTAAATTTTCTTCCGCACTTATCACCATCTAAGCTTTAATATTAGATTATTTCCCCATCTTTCTTCCCCTTTTTGGGGGGTAGCGGGTAGGGGGTTATTTATCTTTCTCCCCATTAGGATGCAAGCTCCAAGTAGGCAGGCATTTTTATTTTGCTCCACGCTATATTGCTATTGCCAGGACAGTGCCTGGCAAAAGTATTCAAGAAATAGTTGCTAAATGAATATATTCAGCATCTACTATGGGCCAATACTGTGCTATATGCCAGAAATACAATGGTGAGCAAGACAGATATGCTTCATTAAAAGCATGCAAGTGCCACCTCCTCACCTCTCCCATACTCACCTCAATGAAAGACAAGATCCCAGAGAATGAGACGTCCATCCCCTTTACAGTGTATGGCAGCTCAACTAGCTTCTTGCCTCTATGTGGGAGTGAGTATATGAGGCACTAAGCTTGTAGTTAGCTGGCTGCTCACCCTTCAAAGCCCCTCCCAAACCGCATTAATACATATATATAGGGAAATCTCTGAAGCCCCACCAGTCAGCCTCCTTCTACCTAATGTCCCCTTACCGCTTTGCCATCTGTTCAATGTTGTAGCCTGGACTTGGGTCATTGGAAATCTAGCAAATAGGAAAAGAGGATGAAGTCGAATATTTAGGAAGCATAATAAACTAATTTACTACTTTCTCCCTCCATTTCCATGGCTCCACAGAAATTAATCCACATCTTATGTTCTCTGCAACCCAAAGGCTTACCTTTAGCACTCTAGCAAAACGATCCAGACAATTACCCACAGCAATATCGATGGTTTCCCCAAAGATGCGGTAACGACGTTTGGAATACGCAATCACCTAAGGGTGATGAGGATGTCCATGAAACCTCTAGTCTGTAAAGAGGAGTACTTGGCTTTGGGGAAGAATATAGCAGAGGGTCAACATGGCCACTAGAACATCCCAACAGGAAGGAAGAAAGTACTCTGCCCAACCCTGAGTGGATATTTTTATAGGTCTTATCTGAGAAGAAGCTCACATATACCTTGAGGATTCCCAGAGCAGATTCCTAATCTACAGAAGATAGCCTAGATTAGGGCAGAAGCAAACTGTCATTTTAAATACATTTTTCTAGCTTGGAGATTCCTGATATAGTCCCTTAAAATCGGTCTTGACAGTGTTTGGAGGAAGGGAACCAGGGTCCTTTTAGAATATCTTACCAGGGCAGTAGTGTTTGTAAACAAGAGAAGAAGTAGAGTTAAAAAACTAAAAAAAAAAAAAAATCCCATTTTTGGGTCAGACTAATGGTCCACCCAACTCAGCACTGGCAATCAACTTTAAGTTCTAGCACAGAGAATATGTATCATCCACTGACACATATGTCCCATACTTCTGATAATGAGTGCTTCCTAGGGACCACAGAAGTCCCTTTCCCTTCCTGGTGCTGCTAGGGTTTTCTGATGTAGCTCTTACACTGTTGTGAAAAGGCTGATGACAAAAGTGGAAGGAAAAACTCCTGTCTTTCTTCTATCATCTACTCCTCTCCACCCAATCATCTTCCCTGTTGTTTACACTAAAGCAGGCTTCAAAAGAGAAGAGGAAAAGAGAAGACTCCATCACTGCTCCTCTTAACTCTTGTAAGCCTCCACTGCCACATTCCATACTCCAAGTCTCTCTAACTTTGTATGCCATCTTTCAGGCTTCAACTAGCTACTTGCCCTCTACTTGTTAAAAGTTCCCACATTGTTTTCATGGGAATGTGTGCTTTGTCTTCAATAACTATATCACACAATGAAGTTTTAGAACATAACCCTTTCATAGGCAGGGGACAATGACTATTTCCGGCAATAACTCCACCATGTGTTCTATGGGAAAGGAAGGCTAACATTCTCTAATCCCAACCTAAAAAGGTCTTATATGGTATCCCAAACAACTATGGGTTCACCTAGAAACTTAAAATACCTACTATTATTTACAGAGTGTTTTAAAAATTATTTACATTTTCACACTCTTAGAATAAAAACTTCTATGTATTTATCACAAGTAATGTAAAACAAACATGTTATTACTGTAAAGAAATAAAATGGGTAGTACCCTTTAGTTGTAATTGCTAAGATTCATAGAAAAAATAAGCTTCAAAATAATTAAAGTACAAATGATTTCATTATTTTGAAGGCTTCGATCCTTACCATTCTTACATTTTCTAAATTGGAAACTCCTCATTTTTATAACTACATACATAAAAGACATTTAATGTTCTGATCATCATGCTCAAATCTGCAATGTTACAAACTTTGTTGTGGATTTTCTAGTGTATCACATTTTAGTTAGGATGAGCCCAGCACTGTTCTTGTAGTTTTTGCAATTCAGGTAGAACGTGAAAATTGCCAGTATGGTGCCTTAGAAATTAAGAAGGAATGGTGGAGTACTCTTAATACCTGTGTATTGCCTCCGCTCACATAAAGCACAGTTGGGCTGGTGGCTCCAGTGATGAGGCGGCCCATCTCAATGTGGCCTATACAGTGGTTCACACCCACCAATGGTTTATCCCACAGTTGGGCCACTGTACGGGCCACAATAGCCACAGAAGCCAGTGGGGCACCCATGCCAGGGCCTAAGGAAATAGAAATGGGAGTTAGAATTCTATAGAGATTGGAAAAAACAGAGCTGGGGGAAGTAGGGGACGTGAGAGGTGGGGTCAGGTTAGTGATGGTAGCAGAGGCAAGTTGCAGGCCATTTTGACATAGCCAAGATCCAAGTATATTCTTCCATTGCCAACCACTCACCGAGCCATACCTTTGGTATAGGCAATGCAGTCAATATCCTGGTAGGTTAATCCAGACTCGGTTAGTGCCTCCTGAAGTAGGTCCAAGATAACAGCTCGGTGGTGCCTGGCCGTATCACTTGGAAGAAATCCTAAAAGACGAACACAGGGTTTTTCTGTAGCAAAGGTAGGTAGTTTTCTAGTAGTATAGGGAGAGTACTTTTCATTCTTAAGCATTTTGTCTTTCAGGTGCTCAGATACATTATTTCCAGCCTGTTCAGAAGGCTGAAGAGTCCCTCAGAAATGCCCTTCTTCATACCCACCATTTCAGTCTTCAGGACTCAAGGCAAGTGATACTTACCTCCTACATACCCTTTGGTGATATTTTCTGTGACCCTAACAAACCCTGTGTGTGATCACATCACTGTATTTAACATGCTATATATAACTATATCTAGTACTTTTGTCATAAGCTTCTTTGCTGTAAATTCTTTGCTGTAAGCATTTCCTCCACAAGCATTTTTCATAGCACAACTAATTGGCCTTAAGGCAATTTCACAGTAAAAGATAAAATAATGGGAAATAAAACAAGGACGTTGAAATATGAAAAATTAACAAAACTTTAAAAAACTTGTGAAAAATGAAAATACATTGTCTCGAGGTCTTTCGTTCATACTATTTTTTTTTTTGTTGATTCATCTCCCTGATCGGCATCACCTTTCCTTTTTCACTATAATTTCTTCCTTTAGTAAAAGAGGTATCAATTTCAACTAAAAAATTGATAATTAATGCTCTCAAAGACTGTTGTGAATTAGTAGCCACCTCTTTCGTATTTGCCATAGCTTGGTAAGCTTTTGGTTTTGACGGATGAGAGGGAAGACTGTGCTCATGGAAGGATTTGCAAACTGATATGTTATTATTTTCTAGTATAGCATGTAATCTGGCTTTATACATAGTTGTTATCATCCACTATTTCAGACCAACACGTCTACTCATCACTGTAGGAACTATGATGAGAGCTATTATTTACATAATATAAAAATGGGAGTAATTGCAAGAACTTCCTCAGTGGAGAAATGAAACCAAACTGTGAACTAGCTTATTAAATACATTAAGTCTGCCTAATGTAAAGCAAATTGTCAACCAGTTATTTTACCTTTTACAGTGAAATTGCCTTATAATTAGAAAATGTATGCGGCAAAAATACCTAGAACCGTATTTAATATGTAACAATTATAGCATAATTATCTGTAGTTTTCCCAGTTTAACCATGAGCATCTCAAGACACTGGCTATTTCATTCATCTTTGTATTCCTGGTGCCAAAATGCTAAACATATATTTCTAATGAGTAACTTGTCAAAACGCCACTTGTCCAAGGAGGCTTTTCGGGTATATGCAAATCAACTGTCCACTCACACAGGTGTTTTAGGGGATGGTAGGCAAGACATAACATCATAACTTACACATAACATTTATTAAAAGTTGTAATGTGTTTAATAGTTTAATTATCAAGTTCAATGATGCAGGTATTATTATTATTCTCATTTTAAAAGTAAAGTCCAAAAACAAACACTGAGTGAGTACTGCAAAGCCAGCCAGTTCTAACACCTAAGCTGGGAGTCTTTATACTGCTCATTCTAGAATATTTTGATTGTATCTGTTATTTATCATGCTATGAAATTCTGTTTACACGTCCAACTCCATAGCAGGCTCATATCTATTTTTATATCCAGCTGACGATTAGCACATAAGAAAATCAATAAAACTGAATTTTTCATATTTTCATTCCATGAAAGCTGAACGAACCCTGAAGATCCAAGTTTAAGTGTCTGTGACTCTTCTATCCATCAGCCTTGTGACGTTAATACTGCCACATAATTTCAGAGACTCGGATCAAAAACTCTATGAGAGGTAATGCGCTTCTACTTCACTAGTGTTTAGGAAGATAGAAGGTGATGCTGTGTGGAGACGTGCACTTCAAACTATAAGTTTCCTACTCACCTGTGCCCGGAGGCGTGATATAAGTCCGCCGCGGATTCGCCAGCACTACACCATCCCGTACCACTCCCACGCCAACCTTGTTGGCGCTGCCTTCAAAACCCAGTACCGTCGGCATGGCCGAAGCTGGGAGTAAACACCGGCAGGGCTCCTAGCTACCACTGCAGCCGTGGAACCCTCACCAGTCTGCGCTGAGCCGCAGGCATCCGAGCGCAAAAGATGACGTCGAGCCAGTAACTGTTAAGTGGGCAGCGCGCAGCAAGACAAATACCGAACTCCAGCGCTCGCTGCGCCTGCGCCGGCCCCGCCCCCGTCGTCATGGCGACCGGTCAAGGCCCCCGTCAAGGACTTGTCCTCCTAACTGCCAGGGACGCTGACCCGACATCTGCTCATTACATTCCTTCGGTTCCTCTCCTTCTATCCGATGGTCCAGCCCAGCCTTCTCCACTGACTTTTTTCCCTCTTGCACAGCGTTGGGATCTTCGGTCAGGGTGGCAGCAGGAGACTTGTATATGGCACACCGATAAACAGTCCGAGAATGGAGAGATGGGGCCTTTAGTCCCCTAGAGGCATTGGAGAAGGGAGAGATGGCCGGGGTTCTCCGTCACGTGGTGCCAGACAGACTAATCACCGGCATTCCTCCGCCATGCGGTGAATATCTCAGGTCATGTGACCACGCCAGTTACCCACGTGGGGGCACAGTGTGGTGTTCTTTGTGCTCGGGTAAGGAGGAGGCAGGCTGGGACTCAAGTGGGTCAGATACAGGATTGCTGTTCTTTTGCCTATCAGAGGGGGCCTCTCTGGACATCCGATCGGCTAGCTTTAACCGGGACCTTTAGTTAAGGCTCCCGATTGGCCTGAGGAGAGATCTCGCGAGGAGGGCACACGGCACTGTGAAATGATTGTGTTGTGGGTGAGGGGCTGAAGGGCCTATGGTGCTCGGAGGCGGGGAAAAGATTCAGAGATAATAACAGGCCGCGCGAGGGGGGAGTCTTTTCTACAGCATTAGCTGGTTTCACCGCTTATTTGTGTCTGTAGGCAACGCGATAAAAATACTGCTTCGCTGGGCGACGTGGTGCAGGAGGGCGTTCGTTACAGTGATGCCGAAGCGTGGGAAAAAGGGAGCGGTGGCAGAAGACGGGGTAGAGCCCAAGACTGGTAAGAGAATAAATGAGCTCCTTTCTCTAGAGGTTGCGATGGGGGTGCTTCTAATTTCATGGATAAACGGGAAGTAAGGACCGACGCACTGCGCTTTTGCAGTTTGTGAAAAAGTAGCGGCAACTGTAGGCTCTCGGTGAGTTTATAGTTAACTCCGGGTGAAAGTTGGATACCGTCAACTTTTATTATTGTGTATTACTTATTTTATAGAGCCAGAGGCCAAGAAGAGTAAAGTGGGAGTAGGAGCAAAGAAAAACGAAAAAGAGGCAGCAGGAGAGGGGCCAGCCCTGTATGAGGACCCCCCAGATCAGAAAACCTCACCCAGTGGCAAATCAGCCACACTCAAGATCTGCTCCTGGAATGTGGATGGACTTCGAGCCTGGATTAAGAAGAAAGGTTTAGATGTGAGTGGAATTCAAGGAGGGGAAGAGACATTCTTTAGTATTGAATGATCTTGAGGTTTAATCACCTTTTCACATTTTAGTCTCCAGCTTGTGTGGGGGAGTTTGTCCTTGGTAGTTTTCTAGTGGATGTACAAGGAGGGGCTTCACGAAGTCATATCAACTGTTTCCTGCGTAACTATTCCTTCAATTCTTTTGCCATTGTCTTAAATGTTTAATGTTTTCATCTCTTTCTCAACAAGTTGAAAAAACCTTGTTACTGAACTTATTCCATTTTATCTCCAACATATTCTCTATTTAAATAACTATGTTAACACAATGCAGTATAAAGATGATGTATTATAGAAACATAATCCTATTAACCAATGTCACCTCAATACATTTAATAAAACTTTAGAAATATCTAATGCTCAAAAAGTCTTAGCTATCCACTATCTATAGGAAAAAAACAAAAACACAGTCTCCTCAGTGTTGCACTAAGTCTTATGGCCTTCCATTAGTTACCACTTATAACTGTTTAAATACCGTGTTGCTAGACTGTACACACCTTATGCACAGGGACTGTTTCACCTGTGTATATCTAGTATTTGGCACAGATGCTTCAATGTCTGCTGAATTGATACTACTTTTTATACATTTTATTTCACAGTGGGTAAAGGAAGAAGCCCCAGATATCCTGTGCCTGCAAGAGACCAAATGTTCAGAGAATAAACTACCGGCTGAACTTCAAGATCTGCCTGGTCTATCCCATCAGTACTGGTCAGCTCCTTCAGACAAGGAAGGGTACAGTGGTGTGGGCCTACTCTCCCGCCAGTGCCCACTCAAAGTCTCCTATGGCATTGGTGAGACCCTTGATTCCTTATGCCCGAGGTCTTCAAAACCAATAGCTTATACCCTACCCCTGCCTCAATTCTTGATTCCTTTCTTCCCTCCTTTTTCTTATACTTAAAGCTGTTACTGTTTTACCATTTTTGTAGGTGAAGAGGAACATGACCAGGAAGGCCGAGTGATTGTGGCTGAATTTGATGCATTTGTGCTGGTAACAGCCTATGTACCTAATGCGGGCCGAGGTCTGGTGCGCCTTGAGTACCGGCAGCGCTGGGATGAAGCCTTTCGCAGGTTTCTGAAGGGCTTGGCTTCCCGCAAGCCTCTTGTGCTATGTGGGGATCTCAATGTGGCTCATGAAGAAATTGACCTTCGAAACCCCAAGGGAAACAAAAAGAATGCTGGCTTCACTCCACAAGAACGTCAAGGCTTCGGGGAACTGCTGCAGGCTGTGCCACTGGCTGACAGTTTCCGGCACCTCTACCCCAACACAGCCTATGCCTATACTTTTTGGACCTACATGATGAATGCTCGATCCAAAAACGTTGGTTGGCGCCTTGATTACTTTTTGGTGTCTCACTCTCTGTTACCTGCATTGTGTGACAGCAAGATCCGTTCCAAGGCCCTGGGCAGTGACCACTGTCCCATCACCCTATACCTAGCACTGTGATACCTCTCCTAAATCACTTTGAGCCTAGGAAGTAAGCCTCTAAAACTAGCTTTAAAACTCCTTGCCCCCGCCCCCACCTTCTGCCAAACTTCTTTAAAAATTGCTCTCTAAAAAATTCTGCACTGCATTTCCCTTCTAAAAATATGAATCCTTCAACCAGGCTCCTAGTGACAGGTTTCCTTTAAGCTCAAGGTATTTGTGTGTGTATGTGTGTGTGTGTGTTTTTTACATTCAACAAAAGCTACTGATGACTTCTTTTGAATTGTCCACGTGAAAATAAAGAGCCATAATTTCAACCCTGCTGTCTTTGTATTCTACCCTTCTGTGGGGCTACAAATTCCCCTCTTTTTTTGTACATACAGATTAACAACTGGAAAAGGGTAGTCACGACCTTATTTATTTACAAGCACAGGATGAATCCCTAACCTCCCCCACAACAGAGCAACCCTACCCAGCCCAGTTAAATACACTGGGGAGTAAGGTTGGAAGGAGGAATTAAGGGAAACACAGGACTAGGGGGACATTCCCCATATTAAATAGTTATATACATATCAGTTCCTGTGGTTCTGTACAGAGCAGCGGCTGACCCCACCCCCATAGGACATGGAATGGGGGGAGGAGACTGAGGGTACTGAGGCCAGAGCCAGCCCCTGGTGAAGTGCAATAGCAGCAGCAAGGTCCTAATGGTACACAAGAGGGAGGGAAACCCCCAGGGCTACCCACCCCCACCCTGCCCTGGAATGTGTAAGGGACAGGAATGGCTCTCAGGGAGCACATAGGAAAGACATGGCTAGAACCATCTTTTATGACCCAGGTTTAGGGGCAACATTTCACCTACCTCACCCTAAACATAGCAACTCTTGGAGGAAAGCAGGTGGCCAGGCCAACAGTGGCCTTTTCTACCCCTCCAAACCTAGGTGAGGGCCTGGTCCCTTCCTACCTCTCGCCAGGGAAAAGGAAGGCAGCTGCTTGGCTTCCCTTATAGAAGCCCAGGGAGCCTTTGATTATGGTTCCCTTTGTAGTGTCACTGTCCCCACCAGGAAGGGGCCAGGCACAGTCTGTGGGTGATCATGGGGCTCAGGAGAAGTTCTGGACAGGGTGGCTGACCTTCATACAGGCCCAATAGAAGGCCCGCCCCAAACACAGCACAGCCAACAGGATCACAAATGCCCAGGCTGCATAGATGCCTCCATATTGCTGTGCATGCTTCCATGTCCCAAACTGATGGAGAAAAAGAAAGATGAGGTTACTCTTGATCTCTCACCACTTTCTAGGATCCCTAGTAACAGTCCCTGTTGCCTATCCATGTGTAGCCACCTTCAGGGACCTACTTAAAGGCCCAGTTCAGCTCCCTTCACTCTTAAGCAGGAAATTATTCTTACAATCCCAAACATGTCAGTTTTTCTTAATGTCTCACAATTGCACTAGGTTTTCTAAGAGCAACTCCTAATTTAAGCCATTTCTCTTCTGTCCTACCCTCTGCATAAAGAAGATGGCTGTTTTTTATTCCTATAGAACAATGAAAACTGTTTATCAATTACCTTCAACTTCATCTATACATTAAAACACAAAATAAAATCCCTTGATTTCTTTTACTTTTTTTAAGATACCTATTCCCAAATCTTAGTCTACAGAGATGAGACTGGAGAATGAAAGGGGCTGGATCATAGTTACTCACGGCAAGGCCAGTGGCAGTGACTGCCAAGAGTAAGCCAAGCAAGAAGCAGCAGATACACCTCTTTCGTGGATATCTGCGCCCAATAGATGACCTGTGGGGAGCAAATAGAAATGGATGCTTGCAATGGCTCTGTAATTTTTACTCTACACATTACCTGATTACCAGCTCAATGATGCCACTCTCTAATCACTTACACTTTCCTGCAGTGAGGGCAACGGGCCAAGGTTCGGTCTGTGAACTCCGTCCACTATGGAGAAAGAAAAAAGGGAAAACCAATTAATAGTATAAGCAAGGTCATCTTCAATGAGAGTCCTGGGGCAGGGGAGGATGGGAAATGGGTCCTCATAGAACAGACCTGTTCAGGATTCATTATCATAAACTGGAAATATATTCACGATTCCTCTTGGGTTTGTTTGTTTGTTTGTTTGGCCAGGGTTCCCAATACCCCTCCTCACCAGAAAAGTATTCTTGCAATGTCCACAGATGACCCTGACACCTACAGGTTGTTGTTCTGGACTCAGAGGTCCTGGGTGCACAGGCCCCAGGTTGATGATTCTTTTGCTGTACAAGGAAAAGACTATGTTTAAAAAGTTTTTAATCCTAAAGATCCCTACACTATCCCTCCTTCGTACTCCCCACTCCCTGCCTAAGTTCCTCTACTTCCCTGTACGGTTAAGATACTCTGCTTAAACTATAGGTCTCTAATTTCCCTTTTATCTCAGGATAATTGAGTGTCCAAAACTCTCCATTCTAAAGGACACTAGTCCATCCTAATCTTTTTATTGACAGATGAGAAAGATGGCTGTAACATTCTAGAGGCACAACAGTTCTTAGCTTTTTCTCCTTCTAAGTAAGCACTGGCTCTCTCACCTTGACATTCTCTAAAATATTCATCTTCTTTTGGCTTTCCAATTTTCCCACCGATGCCTTTCCCACCTATGCCTCTTACCAGTAGGGTCGAGGGCAGGCAATCCGCTGGGAAGTTACTTTGCAGATAAGGAGACAGTTACAAGGGCATCGAACATATTTTTTCCCTGGGGGTGCATTCTTGATTGGCTAGAGAAAAACGAGGATATTGGTAAGCAAACGTCTATTCCCAATCCCTTTCATTTCCTCCAAAACACCTTCAGAGATCAGATAGATAAGGTCTTAGCCAGGACACAGAAATGAAAGAAAGGCATACAGCATGTGACTGAAAAATGAAAACTAGGCTTATGTATTTGGTATAGGTATGAAGGTGACGGATGGTAAACATTAGCTTCTGGGGAAATGGCTGTGTGAGACTCCTGGAACTGAAACCTGCGTTTCATGAAGAGTGCTTGGCTGACGATCAAGGTCTAGAATCAAGGAATCAGAAAGAGGATCCAGGAAACAGGGCCCGTTTCATTGATATGCATAACTCACAGTGGCTTCATTGCAGACGCCACATTTGACTACATGCTGATGCATCTTGCCTTCCACGTTGATGAGAGACTGGCAGACTCGGCAGGTGATCATGGGAGCATTCCCACTGTCCGGGCTAGTCAAGGGTGAGTAGGGGGGTGGGTCCTCCCCAGGCAACACGGCTGGATGTCCCTCAGGGAATGGGGGAAATGCTGAAGAGGAAGGTAAAAAGGTCTGTCATCACTAGCAGTCACCCCCTCTGATGCTCCACGGGGTCATGGAACTCTTTCTGGTCCTCAACCCTCTGACCAAACTCGGCGAGCTTCTTATAATCCGTGCTTCGATCAGTTTCCTCAGAACCCCCTTCCGTCCCCAAGCTACGGTCACAATTGCGGAAAGCAGGAAGCCTCACTCTGTCACAGGTGCAGAAGCTCTGCACCTGGAGCTTGGGCCCCGCCTCCGCCCGCGGCCCCGCCCCTCCCACCTCTCAGAGTACCCCCAGGGAACACCTCGGACCCGCCCGGGCTTACCCTGGGGCGGGGTATGTTTACCGGCTCCGTACGGTGGTGCGGAGGGGGTCAGGCCTCCCCCGGGCCCAGCCCCACTCCCGCCTGGTCCCACTAATCCATTGCCGCCAGCACCACCATCGATGGGCTCGGAGAGCAGCGGGGATCGCTCTCCATCGGCCGCCATGGCCGCCACCACCGCCTTCAGTTTCGGCCAAGGATCCCGTCGCCGCAGCCACTGCCACCGCCGCTACCGGGTCCCCAAGGCGCCTGCGCGCCTCGCGCCCAGCTCGCCCCGCAACCAGTGGCCTGCCCCGCCCCAATCCATCCCGCAGCACGTGATAGGATATCCCTGCCCCCGCGGGGCTATTATTCGTGGAGAGAAACCAATTCCTGTCCTGTGAAGGTAGCTCTTCATTTCCATTGGGGAGCGTCACAATAACGTCAACTGTCACATGACCTTCCGGAAGGCCGCTGGGCTTGCAAAAACTGCACGTGACGGGAGGTTCCGCAAACCATTGGAAGCGTAGTCCATCGCGCTACCTACAGACCAGGCGGTGGGGCCGGGCTGCCAGGCTAACTAGTCACGTGTTGCAGGAAGCCGGGCATTCTCTGGTATTCATCTAGAGCGGGCGCGTAATCATTGCTCCTTATTGGTCCAAACACTACTAAAAGGTTTTTCTCCCTCTTTTGCGGTTAAAGTTGGCCTCCCATTGGCTGGAGTCTTCCTTTCCCTCATCCTGTGATCGTTGGGGTGCAACTTTATTGGCCCGAATTTAGCGCCAGAACTCGGAGGCGTGGCTCAAGGAGCCGGCAGTGAGAGAGTGCCGGAGCTTGGGCAGTTCTGAGCAGTGGGAGGAGGAACCGTAGACAGCCCTTAGACACTCAAAGAAATACATGTAAAAAGTCAAGAGAAAAGCTGCACTAAGGGGAAATGGATTAAAATATTAAGATTATTACCCTACTCTTTCTTCATGGAGTCTCTTCTGGAACAGGATACGAGACTGGCTTTTTCAGGAAGCAGCCCTGCAGTCTCCATCCTATTCCTATCCCTGATTAGATTGTGAAATTACCTTTTAAGGAGATCTTAGCGTTTTACTCAATTTTGTGATCCCACACTCCCAAACACGTAAGCACAATAAATGGCTTTTGATTGAGTTAATCAAGTCCAAGGATATTTTTATCTCACCTTGTTTGTCAAATAAAACAGTCTTTAGACTTTCTAAAGACTCGACTTTACCCCCAGCCAGGAGACTGCAACGGAGGTTGCTCTGACAAGTATTGGAAAAGATCTTATTAAGCAGCTCAGGCATTTAAACATACAGCCAATCCACATACCCACTCTCCTGTTTATCCATATTCATCCATACTCATATTGTACAGCAGCCAAGACTACTTTTCAAACCTACTAAGGTGCTCTGCTAAATAGGTACCCAGACAGAAATGAAATGTGTAGGTTCCCCCATCCCCCAGTTGAAAGGAACTCTTTTCTTTGTTGTTTCAACTTTGTTGGGCGTTTCCGGGTAGAGCAGGGGCAATCAGTAGAGGTGAACGGGTCTTTGTTATGGAAAGAATAATTTAGGAGGATTTCTCTAAACGCAGGATGAGTAGGCTATTATTCTGGGATTAATGGTGGATGACAGAGTAAAAAGGACTCAACTTAGAGAATCTTCGTTTTATAGCGTTTCTGAAGTAATTTCTTTTAGTTAAGCCAATACAGTATGGGAAGGCCTCATTGTCATAGAAGAGAGTACCGGGAGGTCAAACGGAGATGGTTCCAGCTTTTGGGAAATATCTGATTGCTACGAATGAGAATATTATAATTCAGGTCTGTTAAATGTAGGGGCTCCTTGACTGAGAATAATGCTGGGATGGCTGCCTTTTTCTAAAGAACCCCTCAGATGAGGGTCCTTTCTTACCCTTACCAGAAACCAAAGCAGAACACTGAAAGTCTATCAGTAACCGCTGAACCCAAACCTTGGGGTTATGTTAAGGGTGGAAAATTTTCAAGTGAGCAAACTAGCTAAGTCAGCTACAGGGAAGAAATATCTTTAGATATCAGGAGTTGTCCTACTTGCTTGTGTGTGGTTTAGGAAGTGTATTGTATAAGATATGAAGATGGCCAATGTCTACTTCTGTAATCCATTTACTTGTTAATTAAGGGTGTTGTTCCGGGCAAAGATATGCTAACAGCCAACTTCCACTTCTGTAATCTGCTTGCTTGTTCAGGAGACCACCAGGATATGGTCTTAAGCTCTATCAGCTGCCTCCTCTGAAAGCTCGGGGCTGATCTCCTCTAGCCCTGCGTGGTAGAGAGTCAGTCGCCGGCCGGCTAATAAAGGCTCATAATTAATCTCAATTGGCTCCGTGGGTCTCAGAATTGTTCGCGCCATAACAGTTAATGTCCCACCACCCCTTTCTCCCAACCTCATGTGGCCTTTATGGGAATCTGAACTACATCTGGGTTTCCCCCCATGTCATAGCCCAAACTGTGGGTCTTAGATTGTCTTACATCTGAGAGGCAACAAGGAATTGAAAAAACAATTTTTAAGGACCAGGACCAGTTTAGCTCGGAGCCTCTCCCCTGAACCTAATATTGAGGAAAGTGCAACCCACCCCAAATATTTAATAATAAAGGTACTACTGCTATTCCAGCCATTATGGCTGCTACAGGGGCTAGAGACTTCACCTGGCTTCCATGTTTAGACACAGCTTTCCCAGGTCAGCTTCTACATAGAAGCAAGGATCCTTCCACTAATTAGTTCCCACAGACATTTAAAGAACTAAGGAACCTCTGAATACAAAATGAGGAAGGGATTGTATCTCTACAGGGGGATAGACCAGTCTGCAGTTCTTTCTGCTCTTTTTTGTTCTGTCTGGTATACAGATGCTCAAGTGTTCACTCTGGGGTAGAGTAGGTTCATTATTTGCACCTCGGGTACATATGCATTCCAAAACCTGTCTTTTGTGACTGTCCCCACACTTACAAAAGCCATATTGATGTTCATTTAAATCTAGTTTTATCCGTATAAAAATGTAGGAGAGATGGAGAATTGAATACAGTATGAAGGATCCTCTAGGGGCAGATGAGTAGAATGGCTTACTTTTTTAGTAGTTTGGGCTCTTATAGGTGAAATATAGGGATGTGTGGCTAGAGAAGTAAATGGAGAAGTAAACGTTAACCAATAGAATGAATGTTCTTTCTGACAGCTATGTGAGGCACTGAAGGAAAGATGTGCTGGAATAATCCCTGAATATGTCCTGTTAAAGATCTCTTTTAATGACAAACTAACCTCTGCCCATCCAAGTGTGGGACAGGGTTAAGGGAAGGACAATGGCTCTCTAAAGTGCTCTCATGATAAAAATGTCTTATACTAAATAATATATTTGTTTATGTAATTTAATAAATTCCTTTGGGATTTACGTTCCAAGACTCCTTTGGAAGGAGCCATCGCTTATTCTGCAAATGGACTCATCGTCCACTACCTATAGTTCTGGACACAGTAATTTAGGAGAGAGCTAAGATCAATAAATTCTGTCTCACCCTTAGGGACATTATAATCTGGCAGTGGTCAGAAGATACATGTCCAGAAAGCAAGGTAATTTGTGAGAAGGGCCATAAAAGAAGTAGGGGGGAAAAAAAAACCCTATCAGCATGGAGGAGAGGAATACTTCTTCTGATCTTCAGTTATCTATTTCTGCATAATGGACAACACCCACAGAAAATGATGTGTTTTTTCCTCTTGATTCTGTGAGTTGGCTGAGTGGTTCTTTTACTGGTCTCTTCTTGGTTCATTCATGAGAGTGCAGTCAGAGGTAACTGGGAAAAACTTAGTGGAACAAGATGATCTCACTCACATGTCTGGTAGTTGTATGTGCTGCATTGACTAGGCTTCTTTATAGCATGGTGGTACTTAGAATGATGGTCCAAGAGAGTGAAAAGAAAAGCTGAAAGGCATCTTTAGATCATCATTCCTACCACATTCTAGAGTCATAGCAAGTCACAAGGCCTACACGGATTCAAGGTGTGGAGAACTGGACTTCAAATCTTGGTGGGAGGAGCTGCAAAATATTGTGGCCATGTTTTTTAACCTACTGTAAATGGTAGAATTTCAGCAATCACTACTTCTACAAATATTTGTTAAATATCTATTCTTTGTGAAAGACACTCCTTAAGAAACTTACACCCTGGGTAGGGAGACATAATAATGTAAAAATTCATGTATAAAATATCAGCACTAGTAATCTTTTATTACATGAAAAAAAAAAACTACTAGAAATTCATGATTCAACACATGCTTCATAACAAATGAATTAAACAGTATCATATAAGTTCAGGGATAGAAGAAATCTCTTCTAGCCAGAGCAGACAGAGAAAACTTTCAAAATATAAAGAAGGATTATTATATTGTTGTGTGTGGATAACTTGAAGTTGAGCTCTGTCTTGAGGTCAATTGGCAGAAAAATGCAAAAAGTAATGCTAATATTTGTAATTTTCTCATAGTTAATAAAACACTTTTATATCTATATTCATTTATTTCAAAAGCCACTATGAGATGGATAGGGAAGACAAGACTATCTTTATTTTATTGATATGAAAACTGAGGCTCTGTAAGCTAGAGTCACTTAAGCTAAGTGAGAGATTGAAATGGGACTAAAAGTCCAGGTCTTCTGACTATGGTTTAATGCTATTACACTCATATCATCTGCTAGGCAGATTAAAAAGGGCAGAAGCACAGATGTAGTAGAATGCACAGTATTTAGATAGAGTCTTTTTATACTCAATGCCTGAAATGTAGAAGTTGCTTGATAAATGGCAATCAATCAATTAATTAACTTAAGTCCCATCTTGAGGAAATTTGTATATTAAGCAATATTGTCAGCTGCAGTCTCAAGTAGGGTGGATATTCAGTTGGGGCACTCCAGTGCAACCAGCATCAGTTGTTTAAGGCTGGCGTTGTTTTTGATTGGTTGGTACCTGTACTATATAGGTAAATCATTTCAATATTACCGCTGGTACTAGGTATCTTATTTATTGGGTGGGGTCTTCTCACTTAGATTGAGAAAAATCAGGCTATTGAAATCTATTGGTTTGCTAGGTCTTCCATGACTAGGTGGCTTAAACAACAGAAATTTATTTTCTCACAGTTCTGGAAGCTTAAAGTCCAAGATCAAGGTGTCAGCATGCCTCTCTCCTTTGCTTGGAGATAGCCACGTTCTCCTCTGTGTCCTCAGATGGTCTTTTCTCTGTGGGCACACATCCCCGCTGTCTCTTCTATTTCTTATAAGGACAGCAGTCATATTGAATTAGGGCCCCTTATGACCTCATTTAACTTTAATTACCTTTTAAAAGGCCCTATCTCCAAATATAGCCACATCGGGGTTAGGGTTTCATAATATGAATTTCGAGGGAACACTTTATAACAGTCCACAACATGAGATTGTATAGAAAAAAACTCTAAAGATTTGGAAGCATTTTTTCTTCAGGCTTCCAACCAACTGGTAACTACCAAATGTGTGAGTGGGCAGAGAATGAGGTGGAAAACATCTACCTGGCTTATGTGGCCAACAGTGTCTCAATTTTCTTTGTTTTTTTTCCCCACATACCCTATTTCTTCTTTTCCCTTTCCTGGAGTGGTAGTTTACTACCTGGGTGAAAACAACACAGTCCCTTACTCCATATCTAGGGCAAATAATATTTTGGTAATATACAGAGTGAGTTAACCAAGATGAGGGGTAGTATGGGGGTTGGATGGGGTGGGGAAGGGTATGGTCTAGTTTTAAAGGATTAATTTCTACTTATTACAGTAAACCTTTGCTCCCTTTTGTTCCATGCCCTTCCTGTACTCAGTTCTTTGCCTTTCCTTTTAATTGTAGACTGGAAGTAAAGGTATTTGGAATTACGGGTATTAAGTTAATCTTTTTATGTCCACTCTGTTCCTGCCACTGAGTGAGACAAGATAGGGATCTAACCCTTAGAGAAGAGAAATAAAAGTGATCCTTTTAACAGGAAAAATAACTAAAATAAAATTATATTTTAATTTCAGGAATTAGAGAAAATAGAGGGTCAAAGATTTTTGGTGGTGGGGAGGGGTAGGTGTTTATAGACAAGAACATCTATCTTGTGGTCTTGACAGAATGAGAGATCTCAGTCGAGAGAAAATGAACAAAATAGGTTTCTCTCCTAAGTTATCTTGAGCCTGTTTCTATAAATGTTGATGTTGGGAGTCACTATCTGGAGACATCTCCCTGCTGTATAAGGCAATGCTGAGTGACTTAAAATCTTCTGCATCTGTTCTTCAGTTTCCTCCACCTTGAGTGTGGAGGATAGGTGTGTTCCTCAGTATGTGCCTGGATGGCAGTCAATTAGAGGTTAGAAAAAGAGGATGATAAGAAGATAGAAGAAATGGTAGTAAGGCAGTAATGGGCTATAATCAGTGCAGAATTAGAATTGCTATTTATAGGCTCTAGTTTTTCTTCTGATCCAATTCATGGTTAGGTGGGTCTAGATAAATAAAAAAGAAAAAGGGATGATGGAGAATAATAATATTAGCCAAAATTTACTGTGTGCTTACTCTAATTCTAGGCATTTATCTAAACACTTTGCAAGCATTTTATATAATCCTTGCAACAACAGTAGGTACTATTGTTATCACCATTTTACAGACAAGAAAGCAGGCAGAGTGGGAATTTTACTTGCCTTGGATCACACAGCTGGTAAATAAGGGGTGGAGACAGAACTCATACACAAATAGCTTGATTACAGACTCCACTCATTTACATGACATAGATTCAAGATAATGAGGTGGCATAGAATGACTAGGGCCGTAGTTCCCAAACCCTGTGCCAAGGTACAAATTCATAGTGGCACCCACCATGGTATATTTAAAAATTTTAAAGGAAATACAGCAATAGTCAACATTTCTTGTATACCATACAAACTACTTAGCATGAGGTAATTCACAATTTGAACATTAGATTGTGCTATTCCTTTTGATTTCAAAATATCTTCGTGAAGCTAGGTTTTAGGATATCCCTCTGATAAAAAAAAAAAAGTAAGTACTGTGTGAAAATCAGCACAGAACAGGAAATGGGGATAGCAGTGTTGTATTCCAAGGTTTGAGAAGTTGTGCAGTGTCCAACAGGCATATACATTCCATTAGTAACTATTTATGGCCTTTTTAAGAAAAAAATAATTTTTTCTTCTGACTTGTATTATTTTTTAAAAATGGTTACTAAGCCGTTAGGAGCCAACCACTTAAAAAGCAAAACTGTTAGGTGTTTCTTTTGACCTAGGGATGCTGTAAATAATTGCTGAGATACTAAGCATACTATAAACTAAGAAATTGAGAACGGCTAGACTGGGGTGCTAAAAACAGATCAAAATGGTCATAAAGGAATAGAGTATGGGAATTTGGCTTGAGATGGCTGTAAAAAATAATATAAATGAAGCCACTTTAAAATGCAGTTGGAGCTACCATTGCAGAGGAACTGCCTTGCATGTTTTATTCCTTAAACCTTTGAAATGTTAAAACTGGGCAAAATAACCTTTGGGCCTAAAGCAGCACTGTATTCCAAGCAACTGTTTCCAAAGATAACAAGAAAGCAGATATTGTGACTATAGGACTGAAAATTTAAAACATTCTTTAAAATTAGCATCACTGTATTAGCTTATCTACACCTATAGAAATTCCTTCTAATCAAGTAATTATTCCCCTTCCTTTTTTCATAAATACCCCTTCCCTTCACCTTCTGTTTCGTTTCTGCCTGAATCAGTGAGTGCTTCCTGAATAGCTCTTCTTTTGGATCTCAAATAAACACTTGCCTCTCACTATGGCCTTTTATTTTTAGGTTAACATGACCTAAACAGATATAATAAACATTTAACAGGCATTTTATATTTTCAACCATTAAGTATCTGCTGTATACCAGTATTCACAGTGCAGCAGATGCACACACACACCACTTGAATCTGTCTGTATACTTTAAAGGTCAAAACCTGTGAGGGAAGCAAAAAGATGTAAACAAACCAAGGTTAGGGGTAGGACAGGACCCAAGTAGGGTTTGATGCAACCAAGAGCCTGGACCCTCTTGTGGACTAGACCACAAGAAAAAGATGTGGTCTGAGGAGACCTGCTGAGCCTCAAAAAGTAGACTCCTCTCTGAGCCATTGGTGAATCTGAGATTAAAGAGATTGGGTACTCAAGTGATTATGCAGAACCTTGGTTGCTGAACTTGAATTCAGAATAAAGTTTGTTGTGTAGTTCTGAAGGGTACGGCACACTGGTCTGGTAAACTGTCCTCGCCCGTCACAGTACAAAGAAACAGTATATTTCTTTGGTGACTGGAATATTTATATATACTGCAGACTCTTCCCTATGTGATGTTGGAGAAACACGAAGAAGATTGAGCCTGTCCCTCAATTTTCCTTTTGCAGATATATTGCAGATCATCATTTTTGGATTCACATACACTTACTTTAGACAGAGTCCATTGAAATCAATTGATTAAGTTTGCACTTTCTCAGATATAATATCTTTTGTGTAAGCTGGTTTGGATTTGGGATGGTGAAAAAAAAATATCTTTCAGCAACCGAATTGGATAGATATTTCCTTAGGCTGGATTTTACCTGAGACAGCGCTTACTCATCATTTAAAATCATGCTTTCAATGTTTCAATACTTTATAGTCCCATTATTAAGATCACTAATATTTACTTTAGATTGCCCTATTATCTTCATTAAAATTATGGGTGAATAAGGATAGTAATAATAATAATACTTTATATATATAATTTTTTATTTATATATATATTGTATTTACTCCTATGTCCTTAGCACTAAAACAGTTCTGGTACATAATTGATGTTCAATAAATATTTCTTACACGAATGAGAGAGAAACAGGGCTGAGAAACAATGGCTTGGGCCACGGTGATGGGTAAAATGGCAAGCAGGAAAGATTAGAGTTTAGGAGAGTGGAAACATGTGAAGGATTCCAATAGATAAGTAAGTGCCATTGATTTGTGATTTTATGTGAAGCTAGTTAAAGTTGTAAAAGAGGGGAGAGGAAATAGCTGAATTCTTACAAAGAAGTTATATTGTGTAGTTCTTTTACTGGAATTTTCCTCTTGAGAGGAGTCGTTCTCTAGTTATCCGTATTGCTTGGATCCAGTATTGTGTTAAATCAAGAGATTGTCTGCGTTTTCCGGTCTTATCCCCACTCCTTGTCTGTGCAGAAGAGCTAGGAATTCTTTCGCCTAGAACTTTTTTCTTCTCCCGGTCTGGGCCTAGATTTAGACCCCTGATACGTTCTCCCCAATTCTGTAACTTCCAGGTCAGCAATGTTGCTAGGGTCGACCCTGTTTCCTTTGTCCAGGAAACAACTCAAACGTAGGCTTAATTTTATTCTGTGGTTGCACGGTCTAAGGTATAAATTTTTTCTTTTTAAATCTCTCAAGGTTTGCTGCAGACACGACTTGGAATGGAGTTGCAGATAGATGGGGGAGGGATGGTTAGGGGATTCCCTCTCTGGCTTCTAGTCCTCTTCCGGCATAGACTTCCTTGCCGGAAAACCAAGCTTTACGGACCAGAATCCGTGCGGGGATGAAATGCCGAATGCCCTTCTAATCTGCCACCCAGCCGGGGTTGGGGGTGGTGGTGGGGGTAGTGGGTGGGGCGGGCGTGAGAAAGGGTCTAGTGCTGAGAAGAACTTGGAGTAGGTTAACGGCCTAGCTTCCGAAGATTAAATCAGGGTGTGTCGCCATGGAGATGGGGCCGACCCGCCTGCTCCGCTGCCATTGGCTGGGGACTCCCGGGCTGGAGATATAAGCCAGCGCTCGGCAGATAGTGCACTATCTGTGCAGACAGGACCGGTGACCGCGGTGTAGTTTAGCACAGCAGAACCGAGTTGAGAAGGTCAGGCTCATCTAGAGGGCGTCGGCGGAAACATGGAGAAACGGTGAGGCGGGCCCCAGGCCCGGGGAACCGCTGGGGAGCGCGGGAAGAAATGGCTGTCACGGGGACTTGGAAACCTGGCACTCTGGGCCCGGAGGGGTCTGAGAGAGGGAGCGAGGCCCTGGAGATGCCGAGAGGCCTCGCACGGAGCCCGGTGTCAGGGATAAGGCGGCAGAGCAGTCGGGCAGCCCGCGCCGATAGCGGCGCACGCGAGAATCGAGGTGGAGTGGCGCCACTGGAGCAGGAAGGGGACGGCTTAGTACAGTGAAGTCTACTCGAAAAAGTAGCCGGTGTGTGTTTGTGCGCGCGTTTGGGGTGCAAGTGATTGGGAAACGGGGAGAAGAATACCTCTTTTTTCCCCTTCCCCCCGGCCCCCAAAACGGTCTTCTCACCCATGTGCTCTTCACAGATTCCCATTCCAGAGTCTAGGTAAAGCCGAGAGGAGCTTTGGTGCTCATATCTAGAGTCCCAACAAAGGAGAACTTGCTCACGTCCCTCGCCAACAACTCCCTTCCCTCCACGTTGGCGGTCCAATTAAATTGGAAATGGACTCTCCAAGGAGAGAAGAAAATCCTTTTTCAGTGAGCTCAGCAGCAGATCCTGCCCACTCCCCCAACCCACACCTTTGAAAAGCCTTCTCTGCTTTGGTCCTGGAAATCCCAGTCCAAGTCTGCAGGGTTAGGGATCACTGGCTTTTGGATGCCCAGGGATCGAAGGTGTTCTTGTGGAACTGATGGCCAATGAGAAAGTCCTGTAAACTGTGGCTAGATATGCTAGGTGTTCACATTTCTTTCATTTCCTTTCCCATCTGTTGATGGTATTTGATTAACTTTTTACCATTTTATTGCTTCTCTTCTCCATTCTGTGGCCCAGCTCTATTGCCTCTAGCCTTCACCCTTGTCCTTTACCCAGCTGCTTCCTGAGAGTAGCCTGGTTTATTGTAGTGTCATCTGGTTTCAAAGGCTATACTTTTAAGGAAAGAATTTCCTTTAGAGGCGCGGTTACTTCCATTCAGTTCAGTTTCACTTTTTTTTTCCCTTCAATCTTTGGTCTTTCCGGATGGATGTGAGAGAATTGGACTGGACTTCTGAGAAAAAATTTAGGTTGATTTTTTTGGGATGTATGAGTTCTGGGTAAGTGTATGTCCTTAAGTCTCTGAAGGGCAAAGAAGCTTGATGAAGAGAAGAAAAGATGACAGAAGGCAAGGAGGAGAACAGAGCAGAGAGGAAAGTGGAAGAAAAATTCAAGAGCTATGGAGCTGAACCTTGATCTATGGAGTAATAGATCTTTGGAGCTTATTAGTAGCAGTTTTAATTAATTTTTAAACTGAGCCTGTAAGATAGGTGGAGCTCTTTACCCTCCATGAATTGATTATTTCAACTGTACTTCTGTAGACACTGTGACCCTTTCCTCTCTAAATCTCTGTCATAAGGAGAGCTATAAAACCTGACAGTGGTAGCAAAAGTGGAGTTGGGGCTGGTGGTGGAAACATAGATGTCCTTAACTTTTGTCGGAGTCTGAAATGAATTTCATATCAGACTTTCAGTGGGTCTGATTCAGAAAGAGGAGTGGGTGGGCGGATGCGCTTAGTGTGGCCTCTCCTGAGAGAGGGTAGCTCTTCAGTCAACTTCTTTGTCCCCCACCACCTCAGTATACCTGCCAGCCTTTCTGCACTAAAGGGCATTAGTCTATGATGCCCTTCAGATGGGAGCAAAAGTCACCTTGATTTTTCTTTTTTCCTAGACTCACATATGAAGATTGTCAGTACACTGCAGAATGGCTTCTGTCCCACACCAAGCACCGACCTCAAGTGGCAGTGATCTGCGGTTCTGGATTAGGAGGCCTGACTGATAAATTAACTCAGACCCAGATCTTTGACTACAGTGAGATACCAAACTTCCCCCAAAGTACAGGTACTGGCTAGCAAGGAGAGAGGTATGGGACCAAGGGAGCTTGATGAGATTCTGATGGTAGGGCAATGCTTCTGTCCAGACCTGGTTATCCTCTATAGCATTGGACTAAAAATAACTGTTGTAAGAGAAGAAAAAAGGCCACCATGAATCAGAATGCCTTTAGAAGGAAATTCCCCTAGTAGAAATTTCGTAATAGACAGGGCATGTGTGTGTTAATGGTAATATATGATAACACATTTCCTATGCTTTAACGACTCAGAGATCCTTAAACCTCTACAACATCATCCCCATACATACCATGGTCACCACATGTTCACACACGCATCTCATTTCTATCATTCTGCAACTTAAATGGAAAAAGCAGTGCCTGTAACCTCCCATGACAAAGTCAGGCCTGCCCTGTCCTATGTCCTCCTGCACAGCAACAAATGAACACACAGACTACCATGTTCTTGCAGACAAATACACAGATAATACATGAATACATAAAACCTGGCACACTGACCCTTTGGAGGGGGAAAAGGGCAGACGTCTTCTGTGCACAGTAGAGCTTGGGACCTGAGGATAATGTATCCAGCATCCTAATAGCAGCTGGAAAGTGGTATGGCTAAGGCCTGGGAAAGGGCCAGGTGAAATAAGGGTAATAAAGGATAAGAGTTATTTATTTGGTCTACTTATTAATTTCTCAGATAACTAACTTCCCTTGGCTAATTTAATACTCTTTTGGATTTCCACCTTCTTTTCCCTGGAAAGCTATGACTTTTAACAGATTTTTCACAGATACTTTTTAAACCATTTGGAGCAAGGCTGGGGATTCAGAGCAGGGAGGTGGGAATGGGGATTGGAGACGGAAACACTAAAGAGATAGGGATAGCAGAACTTTCTAAGGGAGATAACAGTGACATTGGATCCACCTGCCACTCCTACACATAGTGAGAAGGGCGCTGCATTAAGTGATAAGGGAATTAATTTTTTAAAACTTTATCGACTTCTTATTTATTCTCTACTTGGGTTTTTCTAACTGTGTCACCTCTGCTCTATTATTGGCAATTTTTTATTTTAAATAAACTCCTCTATCTCTTAAGTATCTCTCAACTCTTCCTCTTGGCTTTGGTCCCTCTCTCAGACCATTCATTCCTTAAAGAATAGGTTGACCACGTCCATTAGAGGAGAAATGCCAGACAAAGAAAATGGTAATAATAGATATTATATCTGTGTGGGGAGTCATCTTTGCATGCTGCATCATGGGTATGTATTCCTACAGGAAATTGTGTGTCATAATGGAGACTCGAATGAGTTCTAACTCAGCCCCTTTCCCTGTTCAGTAGCCTCTTTTGGAAGCAGAATATACCATAAGCTCCCTTTCAGGAGTAAGGATACATATAGTTTAGTTAGAGTAATAAATAATAATATGCATTTTTGAGAATTTCGGAAATTTTGGAAAAGAGATCTATAACTGTGTTCACTGCATTCATTATTACCCACTTATTCTTTTGTTGTTGTTCACTTTTATTCTCTTGCAGTATGGCTTTCTCATTCTTTTGCAATTTCTTTAAAAGGACTTTTCTTTGATATATGTTCATTTGAACATCTTTACCCTCATAGGTCTAATCTCAGGATGTACTTATATACTTATTTGTAACTTATGATTAACCTCTGTCTCTACCAGACTTAAACTTTCTGAAAGTGGAGATAATAATGTCTTCTTTTGCTTAATTATATCCTCACATGTTGAGCACAGTGAGTTGGCTCACAGTAGGTGCTAAATGGGTATGTGTTGTATGAAAACATCATCTCATTCATTTCCCTTTCTTTGTATTCAGTGCAAGGTCATGCTGGTCGACTGGTGTTTGGGTTCCTGAATGACAGAGCCTGTGTGATGATGCAGGGCAGGTTCCACCTGTATGAAGGCTACCCGCTCTGGAAGGTAAATCAGGATCATAGGCCTGGTTGGATCTGGAGGAGGAAAGAGTTCTCCTACTTTATTACCTAACTAGCTGGGCAAGGTAGATTTTTAGTTTCCTTCTTTCATGGTGTATATCATGCATATCTGCATGGTGGATTGGTGAAATTTTAAAGAACGCTTTCTGATCTTTTATATTTTGTTTCTAAGGTGACATTCCCAGTGAGGGTTTTCCAGCTTCTGGGTGTGGACACCCTCGTGGTCACCAATGCAGCTGGAGGGCTCAACCCCAAGTTTGAGGTTGGAGACATCATGCTAATCCGCGATCACATCAACCTACCTGGTATTTGCGGTGAGAACCCTCTCATAGGGCCCAATGATGAAAGGTATGTGTTTCGCTCCTTTGTTTATAGATGGGAGAGTTTAAGGACCTATCTGGGAGTTAGGAGAGAGCTCACTATATTCCATATCTCTGAAATAATCCAACCTATGCCCTAGGTATGGAGTTCGTTTTCCTGCCATGTCCGATGCCTATGACCGGGAGATGAGGCAGAAGGCTCATAGTGCCTGGAAACAAATGGGAGAGCAGAGAGAGCTACAGGAAGGCACCTACGTTATGGTGGCGGGCCCCAGCTATGAGACTGTGGCAGAGTCTCGTCTGCTGCAGCAACTGGGTGCAGATGCTGTTGGTGAGAAGGGAAACTTGGCTGGAGACTAGAAGCGGGAGGGATCCGATAAAATAGAGATGGGAAGGAGTAAAAGATTATAGACCTGATAGGATGGAGAGAGGATCTGACTTAAGGGAAGATTAAATTAAACTGATTTCCAGAAATATATTAAGATGGTGAGATTTGATGTGTTGTAGCATCAAACCTCCCTACACAGTATCAAAGAGTTTAACAGCTGTATTGCTAAAGACCTATCCATGATTTGATAGCTACTTCTAAGGATTATTCTAACAAATGTCATAGCCACCTTCTGTACCTTTGACTGGAGGATGGAACTACATCATTAGAATCGACTTCAAAATTTCTACAGACAGTTATAGAAAAAAAGCATCGCAATGGTAACATTTATAAGAAATGTGTAAGGCCCTCTGAAGCCTTCCTCTTTTAAGCAACACAGAAGCAACCTAAGCTCAACACTAATTTAGCTGCTTCCTTGGTTGTTTTTTGAGATGTTAAATTGTCAATGAGGTAATGAATAGAGGTTAATGAATAAAGGGTGAGGAAAAGAGTCATTTGAGGACCCTGACACTTGGTTTTTCTCTTTCTCCTCATTAGGCATGAGCACAGTACCAGAAGTTATAGTTGCAAGGCACTGTGGACTTCGAGTCTTTGGCTTCTCCCTCATCACGAACAAGGTCATCATGGATTATGAAAGCCTTGAGAAAACAAACCATGAGGAAGTACTAAAGACCGGGAAACAAGCTGCGCAGAAATTGGAGCAGTTTGTCTCCATTCTTATGACTAGCATTCCACTGCCTGACCATGCTCGTTAACCAGCCCTGGGGTGGTCTGGCTTCTCCCTTATGGTTTCCAAGTAGTTGCTACCTACTTTGCTGGGGTCACATGCCTCTGTCCTTAAGCAGTAGCAGAAAAGAGAGGAAGATTTTTATATTTCCCTTTCCCACTTCTCCCACCAGATTCTTCTGGTGCTGGGTCCTCTTTTGCTCAATTGTCTTCTCAAAACAGTGTCCACCTCTATTCTTTCACAAGAGCTGGAGCTCAAGCCAAGCCCTACTACACATCCATAGATATTTGATGTCGGCTGTTGAACTTGACACAGTAGAAGTCGATGCTAGCTTTTAGCTTTTTGAGATGATGTTCTCACATTCCTGGGGACTCAGTTCTGCCTCCCCCAAAGTACTGGAAACCACACAGGGACCAGCCCAATACCTTTTATACTTTTAATGCTTTATATTTTGAAAATAAAGAGAAAGATGAAATAATTTCTTCATTTTTGTACAGTTGGGATTAGGCTGGGGCACAGTCCAAGATTGGCCTGAAAGGCTGCGAGACCACATGTGTTATTATGACTATTTGCTTTCTAGACAGGTAGCTAAGAACTGAGATGAGGCGCTATGTGAATGCAGGGAAGGATGAAGAAAAGGCAAGATGATGAAAGATAAAGATATTAGAAGATGATAAGGGAGAAAAGGCTAACTTCTGGGATATGATGGCCACTTCCCTAAGACCAGTCTTGCCTCTGTCCTTTGCCTTCTTGTTTCACCTCCTATCTACTCTCATAAATAACTGAATTAGTTCACGATCTCCACTGTTCTTTCTCTTCCACTGTTGCCAGTTCCTTGTTAAGCCCTAATTATATTTCCTCCTTTTTTGCTTATTTTTATTTTTATTTTTTATTAAATTTATTGGGGTGAGATTGGTCAATAAAATCATATAGGTTTCGAGTGTACAGTTCAATAATATATTACCTGGATATTGTTTTGGTTTTTGTTTGTAATTTTAAGGACACATTTATTTCTTATAGTTCTGGAGGCTGGAAGTCTGCAATTAGGGTGCCAGCATGGTCAGGGTCTGGTGAAGACCCTCTCCCTGGTCTCCTCACATGGTGGAGCTCATTATATTCCCTCTTGACTTCCTTCTCCTCGCTACTCTAACATCTTCCATAATTAACGGCAACGATATTCTCCTTCACTCCATTCTGGCAAATATCCCTTTATCCTCTGCCAGCCACTTTACTGCTGATTAGAGTCCTGCCAAGCCCAGGCAACCTGTGAAGTTGGCTCGTATTCAGCTTCTCTTTAAGCATTTCCTTTTCTCTTATTTCCATTCTGACTCTAGTCTTTCTATTCACTTTGCTTCGTCAGAACCTTCCTATGACACGGCAGTCGGGCATGGCCCTTTGTTGGCTCATTGCACTATTTGCTTATCAACTTGCATTCAGCAGTCTGGTGTGTTTGGAAAGCATACTACCTTCCCAGGTCTATTTGCCTTTCAAGAAAGGATAGTGCTGGACGAGCCTCTAATAATGGTGACATTTCAATTAGTATAATATGCAAGAGGCATTTTGGACAGAAAGCATTTGAAAACTCTTTCAAATCATCCTTTGTCTGGTAACCGACCTACTTAGCTGAGCCCAGCACAAAGAAAAAGCATCCTGGAGTGGCCCTGTCACCACTCTTCCTTTCATCAGTTCTTGTACCTCCACCCAGCTCTAAAATCTGCCTGGACATTTAGGCAATCTGCTAGCACCTGTCATTTGTCTTTGAGAGTTGGTGCAGAGGGTAAGTACTTTAGATTTATGTACAACTCTAACTTGTCCATCTAATCAGATGGTTTATTAACATTTTAATCAAATTATTAAATATCTCTGTATAACACTCTCAGCTAACATAATGTTAAATTAAGAATCTAAAAATAGTCTTTCTTCAAGTGCCTTACAATCTTAAGGTTGAGATACATTTGTAAAACCATTAGCTGTTAATATAAGGCAGTATAAGATCGGTACAAGTCACATGCGATGGGAGCCCAAAGGACAGACCAGTTGTATACATTGGACCATGAGGATTGTTTGTTTAGGGAAAGTTCTATATAAAACTTTGAGCTTAGTCTTAAAGGCTGGAAGGGAGGAAGAGGATTCACACCTGAGCGAGAAAAGCACAGAACTGTGAAAAGTACTACTAAGCATGTTCATGTGTTGTCACAAAAGTTGTGACTAGAATAGAGGATACGAAGGGCTCTAGTGAGCTGTGAGCAGACAGGTATTTAGAGGTCAGAGTGGGGCTGCATTGAGTACTTGGCTTTCTTAACCCTGATCTGCCTCTTGGCGAGATGGATCAGGAACCAGAATTGTGCCACCTGAAAATGTGTCTGAGAGAGACTTGAGTAGAATATTTAAGGGAATTTCTAGCTTTTTAGATTTAGTGAATGAGTTTACACATTTATCCTGTAATGAGTGTTGAGTTGCATAAGATACTAGATTCAAGAAGATTGTGCGTTCAATATCCTATTTCAAGAATTTAATTCTTTAGTTCTAAGTTAAAGTACAAAATGTAGGACTCACCTACTTTATGTGTATATACATATACCAAGTACATATATTACTATATTCATATTAAGGTATTAAATATACCCCAATGGAGGCAGAAAACAAAATTGTACATTGTTTATAATGCAAACCAGGAGATATAACAAGGAAAGTAGCTACAGGCAATTAATAGTCATTTAATTATAGGTAATAAGTATTAATTCAAAGTTAATTCACTAGAATTCTAGGTTTAAAGGAGTATGAGATGGGGAGAGAAAACATGAACACAAAGTGTCTTTAATTTCTTTTTAAAAACAGCTTGCCTGAAATATAATGCACATATAATAAAATCTACTCACTTAAAGTATATAGTTTGATGGTTTTTAGTATATCCACAGGTAAGTGCGATCACCACTACAGTCAAATTCATAACATTTTCATGACCTCAAAAGGTCATGAAAATTTGTACCTTTTATCTATCATTCTGTGCCCACCTAACCCCCTGGCCTAAGCAATCACTAATCTACCTTCTGTCCCTATAGATTAAACTATTTTAGGCTTTCATATAAACGGAATAATGCCCAGAATTGTTATGTAGCTAGTCAGACATGAGTGACAGGGGACCAAAGGAATAGGGGCCCAGTTCTGTAACCATAGAAACTTTCCTTGAAGACCTTCTTTAAGGACCTCCCAGAAATTTCTCCCTTTTAGAGTTATAAATTACCCCAAATCCTAGACCAGGGAGGCCATAAAAACTGCTGGCCTAAACCAGCAGTGCACAGAAAGTACTGCCCATAACTTCAGCCTCATTATACTATCATTATAATATCGTGACTATGCCTAGAAGTTCATGAATCTAATTATAATAGACTGAATTCTTAGTACACATGTACACACTAGGCGAAGTTATTGTTTAGTGTCAATCAGATGTCAGTCAAAATGACCTCATTTGCCAATCACCAGGAATGTCTTTGGAACCACCCATCACGGTACAAATACAAGGCAGACATTCCCACTTCTGGGCCCTTTTTTGCCTTTCTGGGCTCTCCTCCCTTTTAGGTGGCCTTTTGTAGCCTTTTGCCCTTTTGTAGCCATTTTGGCCCCTTTGTGTTGCGTACAGCGCTGGGACCATGTGCCTCCTTACAGCATATTTTGTCTTTCTCCAAGTGCCTCCTTGGGGCATTCTTTGTCTTTCTAAAAAATATTTTTAATAAAACTATTAAATCTCAATGACCTGTGATTCTTCATTGCATCATTTAAGGAAGAACCGAGGAAAAAACGCTAACTACACTTCTGTGCCATCGTTATCCCTCTCCCTCCCTCCTACTGTTGGGGCAACACCAAACTCCCATCAGCCCCAACAGTGACAGAATCGTGTGTACTTTTGTGCCTGGCTTCTTTAACTTAGCATAATGTTTTCAAGTTTTATTCAACTGGTAGCATGCCTTAGTACTTCCTTTTTATGACCAAATAATAGTCCATTGTATGGATACACCACATTTCACTTATCAAATGTGTTCAATTTCAAAGTACCAAATAACCCAGCTCAAATTGAATGTATCAGTTTTGGTGAACAAGAGAATAAAACACAAAGTCAAGGGAGATAGGTCTGGGAAGGCCACCTAGAGAAGGGTTGTTTTTGAAAAAGGCTGGTGATACTATTCTACTTCAGAAGGGCCTGCAGGATGCCTGCAGAATGGATTTTTTTTCTTGAATCTCACTGAAGAGGAATTTTCCACTCAAATGGTTAACTTTGTAATCAGCTCTTTTTTCTGCTTCTGTAGACATGTTTGCTGCATAGGCCAAAGGGCAGAGTGATCTCCAGATCAACTAAAGACTCACCCTCCCCTTTGTTATTTTGTTTGTTTGTTTGTTTGTTTAGACCAGGCAACCCTTGATTGATCTCACAGATTGCAAGGACCTTGTCAGCTTACAATCCCTTATTTTTTTTATTTTTTACGCCTACAGCATCTGGTCTTCTTAGGTGGTCTCCCATCCAAGTACTAACACCAGGCCCGACCCTGCTTAGCTTCCAAGACCAGACGGGATCAGGCTTGTTCAGGGTAGCATGACAGTAGACTCACCCTCCCTTTTGATTGTTCTGTCTAGATAACAGATGCATTGTCTAAGTTCCTATTTGAAAATCTCTTGCTCTGTAACTGCCCATAGTAACCCATAGTAACTCCTGAGGAAAAATTCACCAAACAGCATGGATAAGCCCTACTAAAGCAAGATTGCCCCTGAGCTGGGGGCCCAGATCTTCAGAGCACTAGCTCTTCTGGGACTGCCTGTGTAATAAACCTGAGTTTCCAACTCTCTGAGTGGTGCTTGGTTTCTCGCAGGTCTGATTTCACAACATTTCTGCATCATCATGATAGATGTCAAAACACACTCTCCATCATGTTAGGCTTTCTTCCCTGACCCTGTCATGATTATCTTTATCAACATCAATAATGTTTATTAATCATGTACCATATACTTTGAATAGAACATTGTCCTAAATTCATACTAGGTATTAGTAATAATACAAAAGTACTTGCAATCTAGATGGGAGACAAGATATGTGCACAAAAACGAGGCTGACTTAGTTGTGCCTTCTACCTACTTTTAGTCTTTTGATATGTTATATTGTCATTTTTTAGAATCAGTTTTCTCTGCTGAACTGTGAATAAGAGGGATTAACTTTTTGAAAAAGAAATGCAAAAATGTGTGAAAAGTAGCATATACTAAGTGCCAGTGATGGCTTGTACTACAGGAATTCAGAGGAGAGAACCAATACTGGGCATAGGGAGTGGGAAAGGGATTGGTGAGATCTGAGTTAGGTCTTACGGAAGTGATAGATGAAGAGGAAGTGGCAGAAGGCACTACATGTAAACAAATTCAAAAATGTTTAATCATTTAACAGATTGAAATGGTTAAATTGAAATTATAAATGAGAGCAGTAGGAGATAAAGTTGAGGGGCAGGGACTAGATTGTTTAGGGCTCTGATTCCAGGCTGAGGTATACGAACCATATTCTTGAGGCAAGATGGCCAGCCATTGAAGGCTTTTAAAGTAAGAACTAATAGGTGAAAATCACACTGTAGTATTTTGATGGATTGAAGCTTAACTAGAAGTAGGAAGGCTTGTTTTGATGGTAGAATTACTTTCACCCCAAAACAGCTGTATAGAATAGCATAACTGATGGTGTTAAGTATTTAATTTTTAATCAGATTGAGGTCTTTTGTAGTGTTTAAAAGAATATACTGTAAATATATAAGTAAAAATAAATATAAAGTAAAATGTAAGGGTGAAACAGAAGAATTTAGAAATGAAAATATACAATTAAGTCAAATTAGTAGTTTTCTTTTTTTAGATAAAATTTTGAATAAGTGATATAATCACATAGTTAAAAAATGAAGCAACATTAAATGTATACAGTGAAAAATTTTACCTTTATCATGTCCCCCATCTACCCTTTCTTCCCTACCCCACTGGTAACCACTATTATTAGTTTCTTGTGTGTTCTTCCAGGATTTATAAAAATATAAAAAAATAAAAATACATATTCTTATTTTTTTCTCCTTGTAGTACTATACACAGAAGTTAGCATGCTATATGTACTGTTCCGCATATTGCTATTTTATTTTATTTTAATATATCTTGGAGAGCTGTTCACATCAATAAATTAGTGTGATTTTTTAATGAATTAGGTCAATGCTATCAAAGATACAGGTTCGTCACTTAGGATATTTTAGAAGCAAAGAAAGAAAATGGTCTTAAAATATTTTTAGCCATTTCCCAGTTTGTTTGCTGATTATTAATAGGAATAGAAACAAAGAGATAATGTCACTTGCTGCTCCTTTAAAGCAAGATGGAGAGAATGGAACCATTCATTCTTTGCTGTGCCTTCTGTCTAAATTGACTTGGATTAGATTAGCACTGACTTTTTCCTTGTAAATAAGTCTCTGCTTTTCATAATTAGTTTTTGTTTCTAAGCACATCCTTGAAAAAATATTAACTATCTGCCTGGTTTTTCTGTCATTGTAAATTTGTACTTTAATAAAAATAAAAATTTTTTCTATCTTTAAATTTCTTTTTCCCTTTTTTAAAATTTCAGCCTAAATTAGATTTGATATTGTTTGGAATTAACTTGCCTTTGTTTTCTTGTTTTGGGGTCAAAAATCCCCCACTGTCCATCTGGTTTTCCCTTTTACTTCCATTCTGAGTTTGTTCATTATAGAAAGCTTAGTCTATCTCACTTGCCAGTCTCTCTTTTTTTCGTGTCCTGTTTCTCTTCTGTTATTTACATTTTTCATGTAATTTTGCTTGTCAGCTATATGATTTTAACCTTAGTCTTTTTTTATTTTATTTTGCACTGTTTCTACTTGTGCTCATGCTATAATTTTATAATAAAAGATCAGTAGGAATATACTACTACTTTATGTGTAGCCCAATCCATTCTAATTCTGTCAAGTACTCCTTTTACTCACCAAAGGTTGTCTAAGGTCAATTCCAGCTCACAATATTAATTCTCACCACTCCCCTCAAATAATAATATATAGCTACCACAATTGTTAGCATGCCTCCAAATTCCTCAAACAAAGTATGAAAATAATTTAATTTCCATTAGGACATAAAGTTGATATGTGGCACAGTGGTTGTTTTTGATATGCTTCTTTTGGAGGTAGGAAGGTTCTCACTCTGGAAATCCATAGATAGGATTTTAGGGATCCTGTGAAGTCCCTGAATTGCAAGATTATGTGTGTGCCTGAATTTAGAGGGAGAGGGAGAAGGTTGTTAAGTTTCCTCGAATGCTAATTCCACCAACTTTCCCTCCTCCCTCACAAATGGATAGAAACCACTCACTGAAAAAAATAAAGATGGAATTATGGTAAGGTTAATTTTAGATATTTTCTGCCAATCTTCCTTTTTTTAATGTAAATCTTCCATTCTTTGTGGCTGTACAGCTTCTAAAATGTTTTCTATCTACTGGCTCTTCACTTCTAGATAGTTCTATGATTGGCCTAAGGTTAGCCAGTATCCCAAGGATCTAGGAAACTGATATTTGTTATGTTTCCACAATACTGATTTCAGGAATGTTCTCAGACCAGAATATACTAGCCTGGAGAGTCTGAAAGAGATGTCTTAGAGAACCTAACTGTGCCTTGTATTGTGCATTGTATAACCCTTACACACTAGAGGGGGTCTGAGCATGTTTACACCTGCTTATGAGTACAACTAGAGTAGACTGAGAGACACTGATATATTTCCATGGAGTCTAACATGACTCTCACTTACTTAGAGTTTTCAGTGACAATGCACCCTTCTGGTGAAGGTGTTAGAGTCAAGATATTTGTACTTCTGTCTGTGGAAAATTTGTTTATCCCTCTGAATTAATTCGGATAAATAACCCTGTTTGCTTTTGGATAAATAATCCTGTTTGATTTATTCAAGTGATGTGTCAGGTCTTGCCATCAATCTGTACCTAATATTGATGTTTTTGAATACAGCGGCCACTTGGATTACCATAGCAGTTACTTGATAACCTTGTATTGCATTTATGTTTGTCTATTTTTTCTCTATTTATTTTGATTTTTATCTTTTTGATAATCAGATGTATTAAGCCATACATAGAAATGCTGGTGTGTGTGTGTGTGTGTGTGTGTGTGTGTGTGTGTGTGGCATGTATACATATATAATGCAAAAATTTTTAAAAATCAGCTTATAAACTCTTGTCTGCCTATGAAACCTTGAGGAAGCTTGAATCTTTTCAATATCTCAAATAAGGCACCTGTCAAGTTTACCTTTCTTGGCTGCTGAGCAGAGAGACATGAGCATATGAAGGGAGTATGTTCTAGGGATTGGGGATACAGAAAAGAACAGGACAATATTCCTGTCTTCATGGGGTTTACATTAAATTGGGGGAGTCAGTATAAATAAATATAAATGTAAAGAAAATCTAAAGTAGTAGTGTTAAGAAAAGCATAATCAAAATAAAGGGATGGAAAGTAACAGAGGAAGGAAAGGCAAGTTAAAACTACAATGAGGTACTTTAAAGCAAGATGGAGAGAATGGATCACACTCAGTAGAATGTCTGTAATAGATAAGACATATTAACAAATGTTGGCAAGGATGCAGAGGAACAAGAACCCTCATATACTGCTAGTGGGAATGTAAAATGGTGTAGCCACTTTGGAAAACTGGTGGTTACTCAAAAAGTTAAACGCTATACTACCGTATGACCCAGCAATTTCACTTCCAGGTACCTACTGAAAAATAAAAACATACCCCCATAAAGACTTACACACAAATGTTAACAGCAACATTGATCATAGTGGTTCAAAACTGGAAACAACTGGTGAATGGATAGATGAATGTATATCTACACAAGGGAACACTATTCAGCAACACAAGGGAACAAACTCCTGACACACGCTATGTCCTGGATTAACCTCAAACTTCAAAAACATTCTATAAGTAAAATGATCCAGATACAAAAGAATATGTATCCTATGATTCTATTTACATGAAGTGTTCAGAAAAGGAAAACTTATAGAAAGTAGATGAACGGTTTCCTGAGGCTCAGAGCACAAATAGAAATTAATGTAAATGGGCGTAAGAGATCTTAATTGGGAGTGAAAATGTTCCCAAGTCGATTTATGGTGATGGTTGTGACACTAAAAGTTACTAAAAATTATTTAATTCTACACTTAAAACGAGTGAATTTTCTGATATGTAAAACATACCTCAGTAAGGCTATTAAAAAGAAGGCAATAAAGGAGTGAGTGATTTCAAAGAGGCTGTCAGGGAAGGCCCTTCCTGAGGAGCTGACATTTGAACAGAGGCCTAAAGAAATGAGGAAATGAGCAATGCAGTGCTTAGGGAAGAGTGTTTCAAGTAGAAGTCACCATTAGGGTAAAGGTGCTGAGGAAACTTAGCAATTCAGCCACAGCGAGAAGACCAATGTTGTTAGAGTGAACACCAGGAACAGTGGTGGGGGATAAGGCTGGAGATGTAGGCAGGTGTTGTAGGTCATGGTAAGAAGTTTGAGTTTTCTTTTGAGCATAAAAGGTGGATACTGAAAGAATCTTTAAATGATTTATCTAAAAAAATCTCACTGGCTGCTTTGTAGTAAAGCAAAGGTATTAGGCAAAAAATGGAAATAGGGGATCAGATAGGAGCCCACTGTGGTAGACCAGATTGAAAGTTGGTTTTGGCTTGGACCAGTGGTGGTGATGGAGGTGGTAAGAAGAGATCAGATTCTGGAGATATTTTGAAGGAAGAGCAGACATGACTTAGAAATAAGGGATGAGAAAAAGAGAGGAATCAAGAATATTTCCTAAGCTTTTAGTCTGATATGTCAGGTGAATGGAGTTGCCATTTCTTGAGATGAGACCCTTAAGAGAGGAGCAGATGATCAAGAGTTTGCTTTTATAGCGGTTAAGTTTGGAAAGTCTAGACTTCCAGGTGGACAAGTGGAGTATGCAGTTGGGTAAATGAGTCTCAAGTCAAAGAAAAGGGATTTAAGCTAGATATATAAATTTGGAAATAATTAGCATATAGATGGCATCCAAACCACTGATCTGGATAATATCATCTAGGAACAGAAATCAGGATAAGAAGGAGTTGTAAGAATGAACCGTTAGTGAGGTAGAAGGAAAATCAGGAAGTAGAATGTCTTTGAGGGCAAGTGAAGAGAGTGGTCAAAGTCACTGCTGATCTTGACAGGTAGTCTTAGTGGAGAAACAAGGATGCACCTTGATTGAAGTGGAAACCAGAGAAATGAAAAATGAGGAAGTAGAGAGAGGATACACAAACAACACCTTTGAGAAATTTTGCTATATAGGGAGTGGTGGCTGGAGGAAGGATGTAAGGCTAAGGGAAGGGACTTTTATTTTTATTTTTTGATGGAAAGTATTTTGAAATAGAAAGAAACCAACTAGGACTTGGCTATGATATAAAGGAGGAGAGAAGATGGAAGTTAACTGGGACAAGTTTAATTGATATTGATACAGTACTCCATGACTTGCTTATAGTACAGTTACAACTGTGCTGTGCAATAGGGACCCTTGATAATGAAATAATATGAATCCACTCTGGGAGCTTAGCTTTGACTTGATAGTGGTCCAAAAGAGGGCAGCAGAGCTAGCTAGGAAATAGAGAAATTGCAAGTTGGTCCCTGCAGGGTAATGACTCTGCTATATACTCTTCAAAGATAATAGAGGGAATGTGGTCCTTCTTTCCCAGAACTTGAATGCTAATATCTAACTTAGAGACCCTAGAGGCTACATACTTTGTGACATACTTGAATAATGTGGCCAGGCTTTGAGATCTGGAGGGAAGGAAGCAACTATAAAGCTGACTGAGTATGGAGAGATGGCTAGTACAGAGAGAAGTTGTAGCTATCTTGTTGAAGCATTTAAAGAACAATGATGTTGGATCATTGATGTTATAATTAGACTGATTTCCCTGGAGTTATCACCATCACTATAATTTCAAAAGAGCCATTGATGCTGAATCCCAAAGTCTGTGGAGAATTTTACCAAAAAAGTCAAGTAGAGAGAGACTTAATCTATGATGGAAGGGAGGAAGACACTCCTGCTGTGATTGGAACTTTCATGCGAATAACCACAGATGTAACGTGTATACAGTGCATTACAGTTTACAAAAGATTTTACATTCTTTGTTCTTTTCAGTTTTGATATTCATCGAGATCATTGAGTAAGTATCATCAATATTATTCTCATTTTCATTTTTCAGATTAAAAAAGAGAGGCATAGAGAAAGTTTACCTAATTTTTCCACCATCACACAAAGCAAAGGAACAGCTAAACCAGAACTCAGATTCGGGACTTTTGTCTTTGTATCATTGAATCTACAGAAAGTGATTTGGTGAATATCGAGTGGAAACACATCCCATGTTTAAGCTGAATATGAAGGGGTGTTAAGTTTGTTGGAACATCGGAGATGAAATGGGGTAGCGAGGAACTGTTTTCTATTATTTTAAAAGGATTGTTGATATAAAACAAAAGCAAATTTATTCTATGCAACTTTGAATAGTTGGAACTTAAATGGGGAGACAGAGTCCACTCAATATTAGGAAGAGCTCCACAAAAAAATAAAGAGTTACCTTCTTGAAGTGTTGAAGCAGGGACTAGATGAATTTTTGGCACAGCTTTAGAGAGAAATCTTTGACTTTATAATCTCTAAAATTCTGTTCAAATCAAGCTACTTGAAACATTATGGCTTGTTTGCAAAAGTCCGGATAACAGTAGCACAGTCCCCCAACACTAAGTTATAAGGAAGGAAGGAAGGAAGGAAGGAAGGCTGTTACACTGTACTTCATATTGCACTAATTGCATATCCAAGTATAGACCAATGCAGGGGAGGCGTCGGAAATGCGGGCCGGGCGGGGGGATGGGGTGGTTAGATTAGAAGAGTAGAGAACTATGACTGATCCCATACAAAAGTGAGAGCAATTCACTGTTTCATCAGGCAAGAAAGGGCAACCCTTTAGTTCAGCAGTTGAGAAATCCGTAGCAGCATTCTAGGTGGAATTCACCAGGAGACTGAGATAGTGTCTCAGAGAAGATGGGAGGGGGAAGAATTACACAGGAACTTTGGGGAAGGACTGGTTTATGGGTGGAAGCCTTGCACAGAGGTTTAGTCAGTGGCCAAAGAAGTTATTTGTTCAGGGAAAGTAGTTTAGAGGGAATATATTTTGTGTGGGCAGTAGGTTATAAGGAAAGTGCTTGTCAGGGAGAGGGTTATGTGGCTGGTGACTTGTTGAGAACTTTGGTTTGTAGGTGGCTTGTTTTGCTAGGGCTGTGGGGGTGGGGGGCGTGGTGTTTGGTATAGTGAGAGAGGCCACAGGAGCAGAAGGAAGAGTCCTTGCTTGGTCTTTAAATAAGAAATATATATATTAAAAAATTTAAATGAAAATCTTATATGATTATAAAACCATACATATTAATGTAGAACAATTGGACAATATAAAGAACAAAAAATAAAAAAAGAACAACAACAAAAAAAACCCCTTCGTTCCCTCACTGTTACCAGTTTGGTGTACTCACTATGGATTTGATATAGTTTTTGGAAATTTTTAATGTCTTCTTTGTGTCTAACTTTTTGCTTTGAAAAATTTCAAGCCTATAGAAAAGTTGAGAGAATAGTGTGATGAACACTAGTATACATACCTTCTAAGTCATCAATTGTTAACATTTTGCCACATACACACTTCCTTTTTTTTTTCCTGAGCCGTTTGAAAGTAAGTTGCAGACACCACGACAGTTCATTTTTAAACGCATTGGCATGCACCTCTAAGAATAAGGACTTTCTACATAATAACAATACCATTATCTCACTTAAGAAGATTAATATTAATTCAGTAAGATCTACATATGTCTTACTTATCAATATGTCTTACTATAGATTCTAAGTGCTTTTCCTTTTCTTATTTCTCCAGCTCTCATCTTTGAAAGCAGACCTGCAATCATTTATCTGGCCAGCTAGATTAAAACAACTGTATACTGGGGGAGGTAAAAAAGAGACTGGCCAAGAGCATGGGGACCTGAAAGTCTGTCAGAAGGGCATCTCTTAGAGTCCAGGACTCTTCCTTTCCCCTGAGCTCATCTCAACTGCTCTCCTCTAGGCTATGGCTAGAGCTTTGTTTTTGGATCCCTCCCTACTCCTTTTTCTTGCTCACCTTCCCTCAGTTCCTCTCTCCTTCACCAAATCTTATTTGCACTTCACAGAATGCTAACTTCTGTACCAGGGTCTGCTAACCCCAGTGAACTTGGCCTCTGATCTCAAAAAAGTATGGTAAGGGCAGAGTTTCTCCTTGGTGAGTGGGTTCTTTTCTTGGTTCTGTATCCTGCCTTTAGAAGAATCATGCCCATATGACTGGCTTGTCCATCTGGTGACCTTACCTGGGTATATGGAAACTCTGCAGAAAAAAAAAAAAAAAAAAAAAAAAACACTGCTCCTTAGATAGCCAGTTGCTCTGTCATCATTACCCGACCAGAGCACCAGACGCAGTTTCATAAAGAGAAAACAATCTCCTTTACCTTGAAATTTTAGCTTTATTGCTCTCCTATGACTTTTGTGCAGGAAAATATCTGATTTGCAAACTAAGGGGCACCTGTGCTTGCCTGCTTACCTGCTTGCTTGATTTTTGTTTGAGGCAGTTGGTGGCTATTCTTTCAAGATTGTGCCTAGATATAAGAACGGAAACTTGGAGATCTGTGAGCTAATTTTAACATTTCAGAAATCTTAATGAAAACCACAAATTTACTCTGAATAAGACTACAACATGCTAACTAAAACTAAGTTTATTTGAATTTTATCAACCCATTGTGGCAACCCTGGTTATCTCAGTCTTATAAGTTTATTATTATTATTATTATTATTATTATTATTATTATTATTAATACAAATGGGAAAATTAAATTGTGGTGATTCACAAGTATAATAGCAAAAGTTTCTCAAAGCTTGAAATTTTTGGTACTGAGGATTAAATCAGGTCAGATCAGCATTTGGAAAATAGTAGCCACCATTTGCAAAATCAAACCATTCAAACTCCTAATCTATCACCACACTGTGGCACGGGGAACGGGTCACTTAGAATCTATAGATTCCAGTTTTGGGGACCAAAATACAGGCTTAAGGAAGTATAGTGGTTTTAGTATCCTCACAACTAAAATACAATCAATCAAATTGGAACTTGACTCTTTTCTCTTAACCTGAATTTGATTTCTGTCATCATTTGTTGTAGATAGTTTTGCAAGCTCTCTTTAATCCTATCTTGGAACAAGGTGGGGTGTGAAAGAATACAAACCAAAAAGCATGCTAATATATTTGAAGAAGGAGATTGGGGAACTTGGAGATTATAAAGGGAAATTCTAAATTTTGGGAAAATTACTTCCTTGTAAACCACAACTGTTCCGGGATAAAATGCTGGCTCAGTCTTTAATTCTGAGCAAGAACTGTCTCCCCACCCTCATCCTGTCTTGAATTAACAGTATTCACCAGCTCTGCTCATGAAACAAACATCTTTATGGTTTGGTCTCCCACATAATTCAGGGAGAGAGTATGTGGGACTGATTATACACATTTTCCAATGTAGCTCTTTGTTGAATGTTTATAGTTTTATGCTGAGATCGAGTGATGTGAGTCAATCCTGTGAGTCAGGATGCATGGACAAAACTAAGTGTGGACCTGTGGCTTGAGAACAGGACCCGGTGTGTCTTGGGTAATTGTGCTGCTTCTACTTCCTGAAGCCCCTCCTAGGTGGCCGGCCATCTGGCCTTTCTGGATGTCTTTGTTATCTCATCTTAGTTTAAGCAAGAGAAATAGTTGTAACTTAACAAATGTAGCTTATAGAGACCCATGAGGGCTGTGAATAATAAAGTGTCCTTGGAGATTAAAAGATTAGGAGCCACCAATTTAGCTGGTATATCTTCTTTTGATTTCAGAGGTTTTTGATAGTTAAGTGTGGTTTCACTAAAAGTTGTTAGACAACTACCTCAAATTGAAGTATAACATAGTGACAATTGTTTAAGTTTGGTTCTTTCTCTGTGAAGTTTATTGTTTTAATATTTTGAGGCCATTCTCTAAGAGTTGTGTTACTATTACCTGTCAGCCATTTCACAAACGATCATCTTCCTTCTAACAGACAGACAGACACACACACATACACACACTTCTTTACTAGTGTTCTTTGTTCTCACTTGACTGTCTAGTATCATCCTGCACATCAAGGATTGACAAGAATCCCCACTGTGGGTCTCCCCTGACACTCTATGTCCATAGTGCCATACCTTTTCCTGTTTACACTGTAATTTCCAAGACCATAGTTTTTAGTCAGACAGATCTGAATTCAAATGCTGCCTCTGTCATTTACTAGCTATATGATCTTGGGTATTTTACTGAATGTTCCTGATGCTTTGTTTCCACGTTTATAAAATGGGGATATAGTATCAGTTACCTCACAGTGTGAGATGAGATAATGTAAATAAAATGCTTAACACAATTCTCTGGCACGTAATCAGCACTTTATAAATGCTAGTTTTTATTTCTTTTTATCTCCCAGAGACAATGCATTCCATTATAGGAAATCTCACTAAGTTAATATTTAATGTGTCAATGCTTTTGAAGGTAATTTTCTTAAAAAGAAAGTCAAGGGCAGAAGATTAATGTTAAAGGAATGTGTCTCAAATAGTAGAATCTTACATAGTGTGAATAGCTAGTAGAAGAGAATCTTTTTTTTTTTTTTTAGCATAATGGAAGGAACCCTCAAGAGTCATGATATTAAGTAATTTTTATCCTGTGTTTACCAATAAGGATGGCCTCATGTGCAGCCTTGGAGACCTGAAGATGACCTGAAGGAACATTTGTAGTCTAATGCAAATGAGCAACTCCAATTCTCTCTCCTTCCTCTCTCCCAGAGTCAGGTTTACTCCATTTGCTCCTGATTCCCTCCAGAGTCACTGTTGGCAGTTGGGAATGACAAATAAAGGGACAGTACTTCTCATCTTCCATAGACAGAATCGGTCTGTCCTCTGGTCTCCAGTACTGATTCCCCCCACATACATACACTCCTCTCTTGCCTCTTCCTCAGCTCTTAGAGAATTCCATTCCTATTCTACTCATGACAATAAGGAAAAGAGTGAATAGAATGAGTCACTGTAGTCAAGCTACTAAATTACTAAAATCAAAAAATCAATCAATCAATCAATCAATCACTAAAATCAAGTAGGCTGAGGCATGAAGACAGATTCTATTCTTGCTCTAACTAGCTTGGGAACTTAACCTTTTGAACTCTCCAGTTATGCCTGGAGATTATATATATACGTCCCGTAGATAGCCTTCTGATTACCCCCTGAAGGACTTAGAAGAAAATATTCATGTGTCCAAACCCGCTGACATCCATTAACCAAATCACCAGACATTAGGAAGATTATTGTCTCAGACCAATTTAGAGGCTAAGAATGCAGGACTGATTCTTCTCAAGAATAAACTTCTTACTATAAGAACTCTCAGCTGTTCTTTCTTCTTCAGAACACTCTGGGTATTACTTAGTTGTGTTTCTGGTTTGCAAGACACTTGAACAAATTTTTATCATTTACATTTGGTTGAGGCCTCCTGATTCATATATGCTTGGTGGACAGCAATAGCTGGCTGCTACCAATCTCAGACTTGCTGTGGCTCAGCATCAGGACCAGTGTGTGGGATGAGGCTGGCCATTCGGGGCTGAGACAGTGCCATTTGAACACTACCCTCCCTGGGCTCATGCTTCCTTTAAACTTCAACTGCTTTGCAAATTCTCTTCTAAAACTGGGCTGCGGCAAGAGGAAAGCAGAAGTGGGTCAAGAAGTGGTCTGAATGAGTAGATATGAAACCCAAAAAATAAAACAAAAAACTGCCAGAACTCACTCATCCTTTAATTCCTTCTTCACAAAACCCTCAGACTTCCTTTTCGTAATTTCCTTCTTCTTCAAGGTGACTTTTAAAAACTTTTTATTATGAAAATTTTCAAACATGCACCGAAGTAGAGAGAAGAGTATAATTAATCCCCAACTGCCCACCAACTTCAACAATAATCAACATTTTGCCCATCTTGTTTCATCTCTCTTCCTTATTTTATTATTTTTATTTATGTGTTCATTTATTCGTAGAGTATTTTGAAAATGAATTTTGAGTTTATTATTAATGGATTCTGCCTCTCTCCCAAGTTTAAAATTGAGAGTTGGGCAGAGGAAACCAAGCTTGGTGAGTTCGGCCCCTAGCTCCCCATCATTGTCTCACAAATGCAATTGGGCGCAAATACAACTTCATAGCCTGACATTTATTCTTCCGATAAATGATGTTGACTACCTTCTTTATGCCAGAAACTGTGCTAGCCACTGAGGATAAGAAAAGAGCTAGGATAAGAAACTCTCAGTTTAGTGGGGTAGAAAAACAGCAAAAGAGCAATACTGTTCGTGTGGCCTAATTATTTATACAGGTACTTCGAGGGTGTTAATTTACTTTATAGGTTTCCTTATGTCTGCTTTAAATACAGAGTCCTATATTATCGACTAGGCCACAGAATTAACTTCTTTCTGGAAGTTTCTTTTCAAGGAATCTTAGGTTGGCCTTTTAAAAGCTTTTATTATTTGCTATTTTGAATTTAGAAAAACCAAGCCAAACAAACTTTTCCCACCTGATTTCACCCATAATACCTATAACTTTGAGTGAATTCCTTTCTTCTCAAAGTCCCCAGAATTTCCTAAAGTTCCTGGCCTGCCAGAAAATGATCTTCCTCACTGTCTGCAGAGCTGAGACCCTGTAAGCCAGGTCTGAGGCAAGTTTTTCTGAGAGGACTTCGTAGGCATTTGTTCTCATACAGGATTAAATGAGCAACATTCTCAAAAATGACATTCTAGGGAAGGCCTTGTTTGTATAACTAATTTTTCTATTATATTCTGGTATAAGGGAGAACATTCTTACTGAACCTATGCAAATAATTACTACAATGAAAAGTAAGGAGACTTGGTAAGTTTCTGAATTTTTGGCTGGAGTCTGTGGGTCAGTGGGAATCAGATATCATGTAAAAATGTTTATTTCAGCTAAAAAATAGTGGAGCCTAGTAATTTGTTATGGATTACAGGGAGTTGAAAGAAAAAGAAAGAAAAGTCTTCTTTATATATTCACAATAGAATGTTAAAGCATTAAAATAGAACATGAAAACATTTCAAACAAACAGCCACAAGTTTTCCTCATCAGTTTATGTAGTCCTATATAACTAATTCTTGTCAGGCTGGATCTTGAGTTAGCAATTTCACGAAGCTGTCTGCTTTCTGATTAAAAAGAGTTCTGGAGATCTTGACTCAGTCCACTGGTTTGGTATGAAAGTTGTCTAAGTAATATTAACTCAGAGCCTGTACTGAGTTGTCTACGCTGGCAACCATCAGCCATTTGAAGTATGTAATGCAGTCTTTTTTCATGAGGCTATGATATTGCTCTTCTTTGTCCAAGACATAAATTCTGGCCTGTAGTTTATAGCAGAGACTTTAAGCAAACATTAGAGTAAAACAAAAACCGTGTAGGTGATGGAGTCTTCATTTATATCTGGTAAGTGTCAAATTTAAAAGACTGTGAAGATTCATGATGAGACTAATGCAACTAACAAGAAAATTTGGTTGTTTCTTTGGCATGTAAAACCAGCCAAGTGAGTCATTTCAAAAATATTTTTAAACAAAACATCTCTAAAGATAGTTATTAAGCCTGTTTCAAAGAAGTCAGTGAATGTTACTTATGCTGATTCATAGAAATGGATGAATATAACTTTTACAGAGGATACAATCCAGAATGTCAGTGAGCTGGCACCTTTCCTAGCAGAGGTGTAGGCTGTGAGAAGACAGAGAACTTGGCAAAAGTGTTTATAGGTTAGATGTCATTTTGGGGAGCTCCTTCTGCAGACTTGGTTGGTTCTGGAAGTTCCTGTTGCACCAGTGTGGGATGGCTGTGGTCTCTTTTATTGCTCATATCTCATGAACAAAACTCCTCCAACTTTACAGAAGCTGCCCAAATCACTTTTAGAAACAACAAAATATGGTGCGATAACTCCCCCAGGTGGTTGTCCACCAGGTGGACCCAGGTTATGTAGGGCCTGAACGGGTAAAAGGGGATAAAAGGATTATAACAGCGAAAGATCTGGCAGAGGTTAGAAGTGTTGAATTCTATGGATTGCAAGCATGTTTGTGTGAGTTCCTTTTACAAATGTGAATTGTTGTGATTCTTAATAATAACTTAAAATATCCATCTTAGATGTGCAAGATTGTTTTTGGCATCAGTGGTAACCATTGTTCTCTAGATCCATGAGGAAATTACCTCAACTGAACAAACTATCAGGGACAAGGCAGAGTGTAAGAGAATGATGTGTAATGATGGCTGAGAGTCAGTAAGTCAGGGTCCCATTCTTGTTCTGGCCTTAAGCAAGTCACTTCACTCTCAATTTTATGGTAAAACAGGAGAAATAATTCTAGTTCTTCTTACCTGGTGTAGCAATTGTAAGAGTCAAATGAGGTCATTTATGTGAAAATGAACTAAAATATAAAGCCATATATTTAGGTCCTTAGCAAGCCTAAATAATACCTTTGTATGGATTGGAAGAAAAGCCCCTTTATGAGCGTGGGGTAAACTCTGTGCTAGTTCGTATAATTTGGGGAGCAGAGCATGGGTTACGCCCCATGTTCTCTACTTACCCCCTTGGCTGGCCATGCTTGAGCAGAGGGCATAACCCTCAGAACTATGTCTGCAAGTAGAGTTGCAGAGTTGCACTATGTAATATCATAAAGAAGCATTCACTATCAAGATGTTTGCTGAATGTCTTTAATAGGCTAGATCCCTTTGTGTTTGGTGGGTCAGGGTTACCTGATGCTATGTTCTGCATACAACTGAGCACTCTGGTATCCTAATAGGGGTCAGTTTACACATTGGGTCATCTCAAATAACATGCCCGTATCTGAAAAAAAAATCTCCCCACTGCCCCCAGCTGCCCCTGTCCTGGACTTTTGTGTATCTGGTGGACATGTGAGTGACAAAAACCCTGGGAAAAAAGCTAATGGCTTATTTGGAACCCACAGTAGAGTTGGATTCCTTATTAATAAAACATTGTTCAGCATCTTTACCTTTTTTTTGTTTCCATGTCTCCCATGCTAAGGAACTCTTCATAGCTGGAGAGCCTCAGCCTAAGGCTGAGCTGGATGCTTATAGCCAGTCAACTGTCACTGTGCAGAAGAAACTGCAACTACTTCCCTATGTGCACAGTGTAGCAAGACCCCTGGACATTACTAATTCTTTTAAACCAGCAGTTCTCACCCACGTCACGAGAGCCAACCTTTCACAGCAAACATATTATATGTTCTTTTTATTATCTTGAGTGTAATTCATAGATAAAATAACACGTTTACACACACAAACCCAGGCAATCCATTTTCAGAGTTTGAACACTTAAAATCATTGCTCCAACAATTCTTTTCTGCATTATCAGTTTTTCCTCTCTATTTGATCTTTATGATCAATAAACAAGCTGTTATTTTTCCATCTTAAAAAAAAGGTAAAAAAACAACCTTCTTTTGACACTCACTCTCATTCCTTCTCATGACTTTAGATACCTAGTCATATGTTGTTGTCTCCCAAATTTGTATCTCCACCCAGACTCTTCTGAACTCCAGACTCCTATATTCACTCTATTCAATTGCCATTTGACATCTCAACTTGAAGTTTTAGTAGACATGTTGAACTTAACATCAACACAGGGTGGGATGGGGTGGGAGAAGACTGAAAAGATATAAACCAAAATGTGAATGACAATCTTAATGAGGGCATTGTGTATGTATATTTGTGTGTTTCTCTATACTATTAAGTAAAACTTCTATAAGGAGCATTAACACTGAAAAAACTTTTTTATTTTGAAATAATTATTGATTCAGAGGAAGTTGCAAAGATAATGCACAGAAGTCCCATGTATCTTTCACCTAGTTTCCCTAGTGATTGCATCTTACCTACATACAGTATAATATCAAAACCAGGAAATTGACATCAGCATCATGTGTTTGTATGTGTATGCATGTGTGTGTGTAGCACTGTGCCATTTTATTTCATGTGTAGATTCATGTCACCACCACTGCAATCAAGACATAGAATTATTTCATCACTACAAAGATGTCCCTTGTGGTACCTCTTTATGGTCACACCTGTATCCCTAACCCCACCATCCTAACCCCTGGCAACCACTGTGTTCTCTATGTCATATAAATGGAATCATATAGTACATGACCATTTGATATTACTATTTTTTTATTCAGTATAATGCCCTTGGGATCCATCCATGTTGTTGTGTGTATCAGCAGGTCACTCTTCTTTGTTGCTGAGTGATATTCCATGGTATACAGGTACCACTGTTTGTTTAGCTCTTCATCTACTGAAGGATATTTGTGCTGTTTCCAGTTTGGGGCTAATATGAATAAAACTGCATAAGCCCATTTTGTTTGTTTCCCATCTCTCAGTGATCGCCGTCCTTCATTGCCTGTTGTCCAATGTCTTGAAAATCTGTTGTTTCATATAATTTGTTCATTTTTACAGGAGTTCTAGGCAAAATCCAGTTGCCGTTATTCCATCTTGACCACAGTGGAAGTCTATATTTTAGAGTAATTTACACTGAGAAATAGTGCTTATGCTTAGAGTCTAAATCTTAAATGGCTTTATTGTCAGTCTTCTCATCAGAGTATCTGTTCTGTCTCTAACTCTATATCTATCTATCTATCTATCTATCTATCTATCTATCTATCTATCTATCTATTTATCTATCATCTATCTATATCTTCATAAATTTTGCTTAACTAGAAGTCAGGAGTTCTACTATCAGGACTGCCATTATTTATCTATAGCATCTGAGACATTAAACCCTTTGAGTCACTTTCTTTATTCATAAAATGAGCATCAGTCTACATGAGCCTTAATGCCTACTTTGAGATTCTAGGATATTGTTTGACTTCTAGAGATAATGAGCAATGCTGATAGCTGCAGTCCTTAATATGTGTTATTTCTACATAGGAAAATGGCATTGCTAGAGTAATGAGTATGTGTTGGTAATTGCTATGTAATAGCAATAATAATAACAACAACAATAGCTAATACGTTTATCCTTTTACATGCAGTGTCTTATATCATATTCACAACATCCCTATGAGGTAAGAGCTATTATTATTCAAATTTAAAAGATGAGAAAACTGTAGCCTAGAAGAGGAAAAAGCAAAAATAGAAACCTGTCCAGTCTAAAGTTTATACTGAGATCACACATATAGGTCTTTTTTCTATATTTAGTCAATTTTGTTAATTTCAAACAATCTCTAATAGTAACAAAAACACCCCGATTATAAAGAAGTAGGTAATGTGTCTTATCACTACAGCTACTGGGTTCAGCAGAGGAGTCTTTATTTCCTCTTCAGGTTGCAAACAGATCTCATCAGAGTGAATGGGCAAAATGGACACCAAAGAGGGATGGCACAAGCAAATTGTAAGGGTGAAATGCAATAAGTGCCTAGCATGAAGTAAGCGCTCAACATCGATTAGTTGTTGTTATTATTGTTGTTGTACTTATTGACATCAGCACTGCAAATGGTCAGCCAGATAGACTTTATACATGAGCAGCTCCCCAGACCACCATTTGAAAACTAATGCCCGAATGACAAAGTAACACATCTTCCTATAAGAGACAGTCTTATGTTTACAGCGAGTTTTTAGAATGCTTCAGTAATTTCTAAAGTGCCTTTAAAAATATCATCTCATGATGTCACTTTTAGCTAAAGTGACTAGAATCAACACTGTAACCCCTCCGGTTTTACCCACCCAGGCTATAGGAACTGATAGTGATGCTGCTGCTTTAGATGTTTGCAGAATCTGGAAATTCTCATGGGAATGTGGCTATTGGCTGAGGGTTGGAAAGAGGGAGGGGAGAGTGGAAAGGTGGGTTAGGCTTTATAGGAAAGATGTCAATTCATAATTGATTCAAATACTCTAAATCTTCAAGTTAAGTCATGATACAGTTCTAAAATGTGAAAAGCAAAATAACCATGTTGCAAATAAAAGCCAAAAATCTTGACATTTTAGAAGCAACAGGAAAGGGTTAAAGGAAGTACATATGAAGAATATAAGGACTTGACTTGGCTTGAAATTCATGGGCAAGATCAGGCTGCTATGTACCTCAGGAGAGTGGGTGTAACTCAAGAGTGGAAAAATTTATTGGCAAAATCAAACTGTCTGCAGTTTTTCAGGCTGAGACATTTCCTGTCTTAGATGTCTGGGTCTGTCTCAATGCCCAAATAGCTTTACTTCAAAGTGTTTGTGGGAGAAGAAAGGAGAATTGGATGAGTGTGTTTATTCAGTGCTAGGTTGGAGAAGTGGGAGGGGCGTGGGCCTAGGAACAAGCCTGGGTTTAAGAGCACATGGACGACAAGGAGATAACCATTTTTCTGAAGACCAGCATCCAGGCTACTTCCCATAAGGAAGCAAATCCTGGGAGGGAAAAACTTGTTAAACAAGAGGAAACAAGAATCTTTGAAGCTGCTTAGGTGTGTAGGTAAGTCACAGCGGTGTTGGGTGCCCTGGAGAACAACATGGGCTATTCTCTCTTTTTAAAAAATTAAAAAATTTTGAAGTAATTTCAACTTTAAAGAAAAGTTATAAAAATAATACAAGGAATACCTTTCATCCAGATACATTATTTTAAAAAAAAAAGAACAAATTTTCCATTTTTAAAAAATTATTTTCTATCTTCCTCTCTAAACACACATGTACATGCATACATATGATCTAATTTTGAACCATTTGGGGTTTGAGGATAGTTTGCATACACCAAGCCCCTTTGCTCCTTAATAATTCAGGATTTGTTTCCTAAGAACAAAGACAGTCTCATAAATAATCATAGTACAATTTTAAAATTCAGTATATCGAGCTTTGATATAATACTCCTACCTACTCAACAGACTATAGCAATTTCTTTTTCTGATAAGGAAGGTCTCTCTTTGATAGGGGTTGAGACTAGATTAGCAGGACAAAGATGTGTACACCTTCTCTCAGCTCTCATTAGCATCTTTATTGGTAGAGGAGCTCTGGCAGGTCAGTTGTTTGGTTTTCATTGTTTTCATTCTTATTCCATCCTTCCCTAAGAGTACAAAAAGAATCGGCAGGAAATACCTAAGTGCTAAGAAATCATTAGTAGTAGGAGGGATCTGGCGTGCCAAGGTGTAGTTTTAGCAGGATCCTGAGATGTGAAACTGGACACACACACACACACACACACACACACACATCTCCCTGTCTCATCTTAGGATCGAGAATGCATTGTAATACTTTTTCTATTTCTTTTGATCTTTGGGGGCATGGTAGGTAGCAAAGAGAGTAATAAATCCTTGACTGAGCAAAAATAAATTTGGGGTAAAAATAGAGATGATCTCTTATAGTAATTCTAGTCCTTTCCTGAGAATAAGGCTTTCTTTAAGAATTTCTCTTGAGGTAAGCGTGACACTGTATTTGCTTGTCTTCTCAACAATCCTATTGGGTTATGTGGAACTAATTTCTGTTTAAGAGACAGTTGATGTCAGCTTTCTCCCTCTGATGCCCGCATATGAACCAATTTCAGAACTGTTTTGCATATATTTTTCAGTTCTGCAGGATCCACACATCATTACACAGGATAGGGCATGTGGTAGGGAGGGACAGGAGGGACAGGAGAAATAAGAAAAGAACAAGAAAGTATCTCTGCCTTGAGGGAGATGGGATAACGTAGAGAAAGAAGAGGAGACCCCAGAGACTATGCTGTCAGGGTTTAGGGCATAGAGTCTCTACTGGAGCCAAGAGTCACCTCAAAGTCCTTTCCTTCCTCCCCTCCAGGCAAAATGAAGCTGACTCTGGTGCAGATCTTTTTCATGATGTTGCTGCTGTTGCTAGGCCTGGGGATGGGCCTAGGATTGGGACTTCAGATGGCCGCAGCACTCTTGGAGGATAGTGATCAGTCACTGAATGAGTTTTGGTACAGCGACTCAAAGGACATGGCAGAGGCCACTAAGGAGGGAGAGGGCTCCCGAACAACAGAAACCCTGCTGCTTAGCAACAAAGTACTGGTGCAACCTGGCTGGCCAGAAGAGACCATTCTCAGTGAAGATGAAGTTGGAGGAAACAAGATGCTCAGAGCTGAGGCTCTCTTTCAGAGCAACAAAGACTATTCTAGGTTTGACCTGACGGCCCGGGAGTGCAATGCCATGATGGCACATAAGATAAAGGAGCACAACCGCACATGCATAACCCAGTACACATTCATTCATGAGGAGCTAGAGACAGTCAAAGCTGTCTGTAATGGGCCTGTTGTTGATTGTGAACTCAAGGGACGCAAATGTCACAAAAGTTCCCGTCCTTTTGATTTGACATTCTGCAAGTTATCCAAACCAGATCAAGTTACTCCTCACTGCAATTACCTAACTTTCATTTTTGAAAAGTTCATTATTATATCCTGTAGTGACATGAAGGTCCAGGTCACATCTGAATGATGAAGCAACTTGTCCTCTCTACCTTCTCTTCTTCCTCTTTCTCAAGATGTTTTCCTCCTCTTAGGTATTCTGCAAAAAAGGTTTTGAGAAGAGAACCTTTATCATTCTCCCCTGAAAATATAATTCTTTGCCTGCAAGTTCGCCTAACTTGCATTTTGTTCCTGGGATTAGAAGTGGCAGAATAGTTAATAATATGTAGAATCTCTTGGTTTTTCTCTCTCTCAATCCTATCTCCTCTCTTGGAAAGAGATAAATGAAGAACTGCTCTAGGCTCTCCTGTGGTCCTGGTCATCAGTCTGTTTCCTGGTCTGTTTGCCTTTGGGTGTAGACTACAAGAATTTAATGCATCCTTTGCCCATGTCCTTTTCTGCTACCCATTATAAGTCTCCCAAAATATGGGACCTAGATATAGGGATCTGCTAGTCAGGCGCTGTGGTGGTACAAATCAAAATAGAACTTGTGCTGGGACAAGGACAGCCCTCTTTTTCTTGATCTTTCTCTACCCTTATCTCTTTCCTCCCATCTTTTACTTCTCTTCTTTGCTTTGCTTCTTTTTACCCTGTCTTCCCTCTGTCCTCCTTTTCCTCTTCTTTTGGGGCTCTCCCTGTTCTTTCTCCAGATTCTTTTAGAAATTTATTCGACTGACACTGATCACTTTTGCAATGACAAGTAAGATGTTGGTCCTATAGTCAAAGAGTGAGTCTGGCATCAGAGGATGGTGGGTTAAGAGACTGATGAGGAGAGGGAGATCAGAAAGAGTACCATTTCTCCAAATTTGTTCCAGAATGTAGTGCTCGCATTAGGTGCTCAACAGATGTAAAATAAATGAGATCAGAGGGACTCTCATTCTCACTTAGCACCTCTTCTCCTTTTTTGCTCCAAAGGATAGGAAAGTTAGTGAAAGAATAATTTCGGCAGAGAGGGTTTGCATCTACTCAAGGAGGGAAAAAGCTATGGGGCTGAGTAAATAGAGAATGTAAGTAGATGCCATCAGCCTATTTCCTCTGAATTCAAATTGATCAAGAAATAGCGTAGCAAGACATGCATGAGTGCAAGAAGGAATCCAAGAAAATGGCTACAAGGATCTGTTATATCGATTTTGAGATCCTCCTCCTAGAGTTTTTCTCTGTTTCACCTTCCCAGACTGTAACATACGCAAGAGTCAAGGACATACATAAGTGGGAAACTGAAGGGAAAAAAATTTTGTCTTACTCTGACCTGCCTTTTACTTTCCTGTTCTTTCCTCATTTATTCCTCAATTTCCTTTATCATTTCTGTTCTCAAAGGCAGGCAACAACTTAAATGTGTTGGTTCTAGTAGCCTCTCAGACTCTTTTAATTTAATATTTCCCTTTATACTTCTGACTCATCTCTCCTGGCAATGACTTCTTAGAAACAGCATTGTTGGGCAGGAAGCGTATCTGCACCTGTGGGCTGCCCTGACATTTTACAGGTCAGTGAGGGAGTGGTGGGAAGTGAGGAGTTGGCCAAGGCAGATTCCTACTCTTCCTGATGGTGAACCCCTTCCAGGAGGAAAAGACAAAAGATTATCTAAGGCAAGGGAGAAAATAAGAAGTGAGGTAGAAAGAGATGATAGAAGAGTAGACGTCAGAGAAAATCAGCCATGTTAGAAATTTTCCAGTAGGTAAACCAAAGCTATTTAGGACTGGGAATTTGAAAGTCTGACTTCTTAATCAAAAACCAAAGGGTCCTTTGTATGGGGTAAACTATTAAGAAACTAGAATTAGTAAGGATTTGAAGCATATATTCTCTCATTCACAGATGAGATGACATCCTCTTATAGGTTCCCACCAATTTTTCTTTTTAAGGGTTTCTACATTGTCACCCTAGCTCCACCTTTTAGTCTTCATTTTGGACAAATCTCAGTGGTCAGGCTTTTATTAGGCTGGGGAGACAATCTCAGGAAAGCAACCTACAAAACACTCTGAGGGTACTTAGTGGCTCCAGCAGGAAAACACAATGTGGTGACAAGATCTGGACTCCTTACTCAACAGGAACAGAAAATTAACTCATTGTAACCCAAATGCTGCCTCATTTATAAAACTTTCACTGACTCTTGCAGCTTTCTCTTTGCGCTTCTCTTTGCGCTTCCAGTATACATGCTTTAGGCCATATAACAGATTTTCAATTCCTTATCCACTGTTTCTAAACCCCCAAAGCTCTGAAAACAGAAGTTTTCTTTCAAAGGCTCCAAAACTTATTTAGATGCAAAATCTAAATGCTATATGGCTATATGGCCATTACACATTTCACTGAGGAAATATCAATGTGTTTGATTATGAATACTGCCTCAGAGAGACTCTTCTAAGGGTGTTTAAGTAATCTCTCTCTCTCTCTTTCTCTCTCTCTCTCTCTCACACACACACACACACACACACGAGTCACATAATATTGAAATCTGAAAAATTCTAAATTTCAATATGCATTGGCCCCAAAAGTTTCAGGTAAGGGATCATGGACCTATATATGCTATTTAATTAGCCCTTAATTAATTTGCATATACAATATATGACTCTAGTTAGGCCATAAGCATTTATGTGGAAGCAACTATGTTTCTTCTTATTCTTCAACACATTTGATCAATGATTACCTGTTTATTGGTTATCCAGTACCTCCTCAGAAGTTAAAAATTGTATGAAATAGTCACTTAAGAGGAGCAAGTTTCTGACTCCTGTCAAATACTGCACAATCTAACAAAAAGAGTAGCCTAATCTACATTTCGGACGTCTTTTCAAGATGAGCAGGAAGGAAGTTATAATTCAATGTTGAACACTTTACTAGAGGCTGTCACATATTTGGTTTTATGTAATCCCAGTAAGGAAGTGATGTTATATTAGTGTGTTTTACAGATGATAAGTAACAGACTCAGAAAGGCCAAGTTTACCTCAACCAATATCATCTAACTCATAAATGCCTGATCTGTAATTCAAATGGAGGGTTCCTGACCTTCCTTCTATTTGCTGCTTCCCAATTTAAGGTGCCATTTGGTTTGCTCACCCACATCCCCAAGGATGAGATTTGACTCAAAGTTTTAGATCTGGATTCTGGATTCTTTTTCTTTACATCGGTCAAAAAATATTTATAGTGCTGAGCACATATGCACCAGGTACTATAAGAAAATGAGCGAGAGCCCGAGCAAGAGCTGGAGCAGATGCAGGAGAGAATCTCTAGGTTCTGAGTCCTCTCAGGATGTGAACACAGGGCCAGAGGATGACTTTAGAGGCCCAACATCTGGATGATTATGGCTGCTTCTTAACATAATATTAAACAAACAAACAAACAGACAAAAAAATAAAACAAAACCATAGTATGTATAAGAAAGTTCAACAAAGTTTGGATTTTTATTAGAATGTGTACTTTAATCCTTTTAAAAATATAGAACAATCTTTTCCCACCCCCAATTCAGTCTCTTTGCTGTCATTATTATTCTCACTCTCTTTTTGGCTGTTGCTTTGCTAACATTGGGTAACATAGCACAGAAATGTGACTGGGAGAGGGGAACCAAGGCCAGAAAATGACTCCTTTATTATTTATTTGCAAGACACTTAAATATTGTCTGCAGGATACTCTACACAAGTCTTTCTTAACCTTGACTACTCATTGGAATCACCTTGGGGAGCTTAAAAAAATACAGTAAGTACAATCCCAGGATTCTTCTTCCAGAGATATTGATTTAATTAGTCTGGATCGGGACCTGGGCATCAGGTGGAGTCTAGGCATCTTAGGGGTCTCATTACTATTCTTCCTATGGGAATTTTTCTGTAAACTGATATTTCAAAGACTATTGACAGGGATGTTAAAATGATTTGGGAGATGCTGGGTTAACAAGAGTTAAGTAGGTTTTTAAAAAAAAATACAGATCTCAGAACCTTTAATATTAACATGCACTGTGACTCTCTAAGAGGCAGAGAGCATATTCAGCATTTCTGAATTTACTTCACCGTGAAATTCCTCCCCCTTCTCCTTAGTCACTTAAAAATTGATTTCTAGAACTAGTGTTTCTAGTTGGAAAAAGTTATTCTAGACTTTTTTTAAGCCCTTCATCTGAGTTTTTTCACCTAATACAGTTTTCATGGGGCCCACCTTGAAGACTGACATCTAGGTGAGATTATAAAATAATCTGTACTCAGATTACCAAGTAATCTCATGTGGTATGCTATAGGAGAAAATAACCACTTCTTGGGAATCAGATAGACCCGGGATAAAATTGAAGCTTTGCCACTTAAAAACAGTTGTGACCATGGGTAATAACTCTTGGTTCTCAGAACCTCAAGTTCCTTATTTGTTAAATGAGATAACACTAGTATCTACTGTATAGGGTTGTTATGAGTATTATAGGAGACTAAATGGCCCATAGTAATGCTCGTTGAATGGCAGCTGCATTTGGCGGTGATGTCACAAGACTCGTTGATCATAAAGAGCAATAAGCATTTTGACAGCATCCTTCTGGAAGCAGTACTATGATATAAGCGCAATAGCGTTAACATGGGTTTCAGTTTTAGACACATTGGCTAGTGTGTGGATATGTGGGGTCTTGTAAAACTGATCAAATTCCATTCTTTGGTTGGCCACAATGTTTATATACTTGAAGCCAGTGCAGTCTTTAGACCTGAGTAAACCGGGCCCCTGCTCTGAACCTATCCCTTCAGGGTCCCTATACTTTGAACTGCCTTTCACACAGGAAGTTGCCCTCTGATTTTTGGGACTGATTGGGACCAGCAGTGCCATCTGGATCAGGTACCCTGAGCTTGAACTGGGGCCTGTGGGCCTAAGTCTCACTACTCCCCTTCAGGGTACTGTTACCCTACCCCGTGTATAGGGCCAGCCAGCTGTCCTTGAAGAGTTCTGAGACTTGCACCTACGGGGTCATCTTAGGGCTCTGAAGCCAGCCCTAGTTCCAGGAAAGTGGCCCAGTAAGTGGATGGCCCCTTCTGATTGGTGTGGTATTTCTTTTGTGGGATCACATGACAGTGAGCCACCAGAATGGTACTGGTATATTGATTTGGGGTGACTTAAACACATCCTAGACACAATATGAATGTAGGACTCTGGGTCACCAGTGGTCCCTACTAATCCTTGGACTTGAGCACACGTGTGGCTGGCTTTCATCCATCCATGTTCCTATAGCACTTGAAGGTGGCAGGGGTAGCAGCACATGTTCCTTTTCCAGTGAGCCTCCTACTGCTGGCACCCAGGGTGGTTACTCCATCACTTTGCAGTGCTCCTGTCTCTTCAAAGGACTTTTGAGACTATTGCTGTGCAGTGCCAATAGGGCACTTTTGATCAGTGTTGTCTCGCCTCTGGTTGACGAGTGATGACATACTCTCTTGGGCTGATTTTAATGTGTGCAAAATGAAGGAGTATCATTCCTTGTGTAAACAGGACTTCTTTTTTCACTCTGCCCATGGGACCCTTGCCTATCTTCCTGGCTGGTGGTAATGTGTGAAAGGCAAGAGTGTGGTATGATCAGTTACAAAAGAGGTCACATTGTAGAAATACAGTGATTATGGCCTAAAGAATTCAAGAAAACATATGGTTGGAAGATGTGTTGTTCTATAGTTACACTATAAAATTCCAAATGGCAAATATCCCATGGCAAGAAAATGAATTATCATTCTCATTTTCCTGCCTACTCTGGGTGCTAAGGTCTAAATGTGTGTCACCCTGGCCCCTGGCAAATTCACATGTCGGAATCCTAATGCCCAATGTGAGGGTGTTAGAAGGTAGGGCTTTTGGGAGGGGATTAGGTCATGGACCCCTCATGAATTAGATTAAGGCTTTTATAAAAGAGATCCTGCAGAGCTCCCTAACTTCTTCTGCCATCTGAGGAAATTATAAGAAGTCTACACTCCAGGAGAGGGCTCTACCAGACCATGTTGACACCTTGATCTTGGACTTTCAGCCTCCAAAACTGAGATTTCTGTTGTTTATAAGAAGCCCGATCTGCTATAGTTTGTTCTAGTGGCCAAAACAGACTATGGCACTAGGTAGGACTCGCATCTGTGGTCATTATCAACCATGTAAAGTAACAAAGTAACCTTTGGGAGAGTCATTGGAAGCTGGTATTCACAGGCAGACAGTGGATGATTCAGTGTCATGAGCCATGACATAGCCAGTATTATATAAATAGCATTAGGAAACTGCAGAGGCAAGAAGATCTATGTTGTTTCAATTCGGACAGATTTTGAAGAGCTGTGGCATTGTGCTACCTTTTTCTTGTGGTGGGAGAAATTATCCAAGAATGATACATTTAACTACAGAGAACACGAAGAAATGGTTCCTAGATCTAATAGGAAGAGATAGAGCCTGGACCCTACAAGGAATCTGCATGTGCACTGATTGAACATAAACAAATGTGTAAGTATGTTTTCTCTACCCTTAATTCTAAATCTCCATTGTTAAGTCACTATACTCCACTTGGGCCCATGAATTTTATAATATATTTAAAAATCAAATTGTTTATGTAGATTGGGACCCTATACTCTCCCCCTCGCCCCCCACTGCCCATTTGGCCAGGGCCACACACACACTTAAGAGGCACAACTGCTTGTAGCCAAATCCAAGATAATGTCTTATGTATCATGTCCTCATTGGGCTCCTGACATACACTCTCCTCAGATCCCTCAAGTGCTCACTCTTGGCAGGCAGTGTAGACTGAGGTGGCCCTTTTCATTCTTTATCCTTCCCAAAGTTGTAAATTTATATCATTGGACAGAGAGATTCACTCCTGGTGGGATGGAAAGAGACTCCAAGGGACAGAGTTGTCGCTATTTTTAGCAATACTTTGATTTAGCGGGTAATTTACTGCTGTTCCTGTCCTTGCCCATAGGCCTGCCCTCTCCTCTTCACATGTGCAAACTGGGCTTTAAGTTCATTCCCGGAAAGTGATTCAAATCACAGCAATGTCAACTCTAGAAGCAGTTGGGCTGGGGCTTTATTAGAATTATGATTTAGAAACCAAGTAAAAGTTGGATTTAAGGGAAGAATAAAGGGGAAGAGGAAAATGGTGTTATTAAGGCTAAGCAGAAGGGACTACGAGGGAAATGCAAGTGCTCACATCAAGGCGTAATAACCTTACCTATTTATATAGGATTTCAGGAGGCACTGAGATGCACCACTGTTGGAAAATGTCAGCTCTCTAGCATTAGCATGAGGCTAGTGTGGGGAATTATATCTTTATAAGCTTATCGTGTATCCATATACACTAGGATATAAAATTTTTAACTTCAAAGAATGAATGAGATTTTCAGCACCTTTATAGGTGACAATAAGAAAAGCAAAATGCAAAACAGCACTTATTCTATGAATGCTTTTGCATGAAGTTGGCAGTGTGCTAATTACTGGGTATCCATTCATTAAAAACAACAACAACACATCAACCACAACAAAAAAACTAAAACTGATTGTATCTGCGCTTGTAGCACATCCACAAAGGAAACCCATAGGGGATGATTATGATAAGAGTAAGGAAGGTGATGTGATTAGGTCCAGCACTCGGCACTGCTCTGGAAAGCTGATCTGGCAAAAGGCCAACATACAGCAAGCAGCTGCATTAGGAGACTGGGGGTTAGGAGAATGTATTTCCAAAGTGAAGGAAAGGATACCCAAAGGGTTAACTGATAAAGACAGATATCCTTTACCAGAGAGGAGAGGTGCAGCCATCCCCCAGCTGCTGTGAGCATGCTGAGAATTCACAGTGCACTCTTCTCTGGAGAATCGCCTCCAGTGTGAGGGGGCCTCCTCCTTGGCAATGCCTAAGAGGTTATGTTCTTCCCCAAAGGGTAGCCCACAGCCAATGACTGATTGCTGCAGATACATATACAGGAACTTGGACTTCTTGCCTTAATTTTATGTCAATCATGTTCTAAAGCGCCCAATGTGGTTTGAGGGTAGATTTGAAGTGAAAATCACATCTTTGTTTAGCTTTTTCTTCTGCCTTATCCTGCTTCCTTTACATCTTTACCGGTTTCTCCTGAACACACTCCCTCAGTGAATCACTAGCTCAAGAATGGTCATCTTAGGCTCTGCTTTTAAGTCACCTGACCTAATACCTTTGCTAAGGGCAAGCCCTGACAGAAGCTAGTTCTTTAGGATATACATATTCTAAGGAAGAGATGAATGACTTATTTGACTTGAGAGTCTTCAAGGAGCTAAAGGGCAAGTGCCCAGGTTGAAGGTCATTGCAGGCAGGCAGGCAGGCAGGCAAGGTAGACTGTAAAATGTCAGTGTGGCATAATAGTTAAGCACATGGAATCTAGAACTTTACAGCCTATGTTCAGATGCTAGTTTTAACATTTGCTAGCTGATCTTGATAAGTAAACTCTCTGATTCTTGTTATCAGTAAATGAGGAATTTCCTGTGCAGAACTAATAGAATGCTTTGTCCATTTTAGGTGTTCAATGTATATGTATTAAATTAAACTCATTTTTTGCATGGCCTCTTCTCAAACGTTGGCTAACATTTTCTGATCCTCCTTTTATATATATAGTCAATACCACTCAAGAGAAAGATGGACTAGATTTCCTAGTCTTTAAAACAATAGTGTTACCACTATATTATATTTCCAACTTTCTTGATCTGGGGAGAGTCAGCCATCTCTCACCAATATCAAAGACTTACAGAGGTTACTTGATAAAAGTTTTATGATCTTCAGTTATTACAGTGGCTTTAACACCCACATATTCATTGGTATTCTTCTCTTCAAAAGGCGAGCTTAATTTACCTATCCTTGAGTGTGGGCTGAACTTGGTGATTCACTTCTAATGAATAGAATGTGATTCACTTCTAATGAATAGAATGTGATCAAAGCTGCTTCTGAGATAACAGAAGCATGGTTTGTAACAGTAAAAAGTGGAAAATCCTAAATGTCCAACAACAGGGATAATTTAAATAAATAACAGTAGTCTAACAATAAAATAGTATTCTGCTCCTTAAAGTGATAATAAAAATCTGCATTTATTAACATAGAAGAATGTAGATATGTTCAGTGAAAATAAGTTTATAGTGGGTTTGTCATGATTAATTTTATGAAAATATGCATGTATTTGTAAAAAAAAAAACCCTTTATGTTTATATTTGTATTTAAAAAATCCTGGAAAGATATATTTCAAAATATCATCAATGGTTAACTTTTAATGATGAGATTTAGGGTAATTCTAGTTAATTTTATTTTCGTTTAAGTATTTTATAGTTTTTTCTTCTAGAGACTTAATGAATCAAAAAAAAGAGCAATAAAATTCATTGTAGAAAATTAGAAAAATACAGAGAAGTCGTGCTCAAATAACAGTACTCAAAGTTAATCACTTAATATTTTGGTGCATATACTTTTAGCTTTTTATGTACAAATATAAATAGAAACATGAAGATCTTTAAAAACAAATTTAGAGTCAAATATTATACGCAGTTTTGTATTACACTTTTAAAATATATTTTAAAATGTCTGAAATAATATTAAACTCAGAAACGGTGCATGTACAGTACAAAGAACTTTTTTTCCTGAACTATTTGAAAGTAACTTGCTGAGTGCTTTACCCGAACACTTCAGTGTGTCTTTCTTACAAACAAGGATATTCATATACATAATCACAATACAATAATCAAAACCAGGACATTAATGTTCTCATTATGGTACCATCTAACCCAGACCTTATTTAAATTTTATTGTTTGTCCCAATAATGCCCTTTATAACAAAAAGACCCAATTTAGAGTCTCATGCTTCTTTTAGTGGTCATATTTCTTTGTTCTCCTTGAGTCTGATATAGTTCCACAGGCATTCTTTCATTCGTGACTTTGACTCTTTTGAAGATTATAGGCCAGGTACTTTGCAGAATGTCTCTCAATGTGGGTTTGTCCTAATTCGATTCAGATTCTGCATCTTTGGCAGAGATGTCACAGAAATGGTGTACATTCTTCCCAGTGCATTCTAGCACTTCCCATTCAATTCTAATTTGATCCATTACCAACAGTATTTACATCATTCACTTGGTTAAGGTGGAATTTCTCAAGTTTTTCTGCTGAAGCTACCATTATTTTTCTTTTGTAACTAATAAAAATTATATTCTCACCATTGCTATTGTTAAGTCTTGTGCCATTATATGGGTCTTTGTAAGCAATCTTTTTAATTGTGTTAACAAGCTTTTTGGACCTTTTTAAGCCTGTTTTCTCAATTTTCACATTGATGTGTGTGCATATAGGTCACTGTATCCTGCACTGGGGAGGAGTGGTCGTGATAATGGTAGGGTTTCATCCAGACTCTCAAATTTTGGGGTCTGGGAAATTGACTTCATTAAATTTTCAGTTTTCCTTTTTGTCTCTCTTCCCTTTCTGGAACTCTAAGAGTCAAATATTGAATCTCTTTCATTGCTCTTCTATATTTCTTATCCTTTCTTCTATGCTTTTGTCATGTTTTTGGAACTAATTTCTTGGAAGTTTCATTGACTTTATCTTTTGACTCTAATATTTACTCTTTTGTTCCCCCTGACATTTATATATCTATTTTCCTAGTGTTTATTTCTTTTTATTGTAACTCTTTGAGAGCATCCTGGTTTTTTGTTTTATGAAAGCAATTCTTAGAATAGCTTAGAATATATTATGAAGTCTTTAATAACCTTTAATTCTTAAATATTAAGACTTTATCCTCTAGTATCTGCTTTGTGATTTTGCCTTCGCTTCACGTTTTGTAAGTGCAGTCTTCAAAGAGATATGGAGGCAATTCAGTGTGTGAAGGGAATGGACTATGTAAACAAAACTAATTTTGTAGACTTAGGCAAATAAATTTCTCTTTAAAATAAAAAATTCAATGTTGTTAAAAGGATATATGCATGTGTATATACACATGTGTACGTGTAGCGTGCGCGCTTGTTTGTATAATACTGGGCAAATGGTAGGTGCTGAATTTTTGGTGGTTCTAATTGTTCCTCTTTTATGGTATTTACTTCCCAAAAATAACAAATTCTCCAGTATCTCCAATGTGTGTGAGGTACGCCACCAGATGGCACCAGTGCACTAGTCTCATGATTAGAACTGTAAAGTGAGTTCTTGACTTTTCATATGTCTCAAACTTTCATAATAAATTTGAATATTCCAGCACCTATTTTATTAAAAATATGGGGCATTATATATCAATAAGTTAATCATAATTTCTCTGGACTTTGGAATATGGTTAATTTTTGATTAGCACTGTCAGTGTTCAACAGTTAATATGATGTATCTCTGTAAAACATGATTTTCAACATCATGTTACCATATATAGCTCTTAACATTTGTAAGGAAAAGAACTTACCATATAGGTACAAATTGGTGACTCTCTGATTATTTTTCTGTCAGTGTTTTAAATTATTCCAAAGCTAATCTCATAAACAGACTTATCAGAATGTTCCTTCTTATCTAATCCCCTTAAAAAAAATTAGACATTCTCCTCTCCTCTGTCTCCCACCTCCACATTTTAGAACACTATAATTAAGTCTTTTTTATTTCCGTTTTAAAATAATAATAAATATCAAACATACAGAAAAAGAATAAAAGTAAAAATAAAACATACCCAGACACTTCCGTCAATATTTTAAAATGTTAATGTTTGATCATATTTGGTTTGAATCTTTTTATTATTTTTTAAAGAAGATTTAAGAGGGGTTAGATGAGCTAGTGTTACTCCCCCATGTCTTTCTCCTCATTCCCCAGAAGTAACCAGTAAACAAATGTTGGTGACTATTCTCCCTGTGGATGTTTTTATGATTTATTATTTCTGCATATACCATAAACAATATATATACACATATAGTACAGTATCTTTTTAAAATATACATAAATTACCACATGCTGTGCATAGCCTTTTGTTACTTGAACTTAACAAGCAATATTGTCATTAAGATTATCAACACTAGTATATGTAGATCCTGTTTATTGATTTTTACTATTGTATTCCATATTTTAACTATACTGGGTTATTTTTTCCTTTGTAAGTGGACATTTAAGTTGTCAAATATTTATTATACAAATAACACTTTAATGAGCTTTCTTGTTCATTTTCCTTCACTTATATGTGTGTTTCTTTAGGGTAGACACTTGACAGAAGAATTCCAAATTATGATGCATATGCAGTTATATCTCATTGTCATACTAGTTTACATTTTCCATATTACCAGTGAGATTGAGCATCTTTTCAAATGCTTAATTACCATTTATATTACTACTAGTTCATATCAGACTTAGAGGAAATTTGTAAAAATAGTAAAATAAACTTCTATACACCTTTAATCCAGTTTCCCCAATTGGTAAATTTACCACATTTGTTTTTACATCAATCATTTTGGGGGAACTATTTGAAATTAAGTTTCAGACATGATGCCTTTCTATCACTATATTATTTCCATGAATTTCTAGGACCAGGACATTCAATTAAATATCCATAATTACCAAAATCAGAAAATTAACATACTATAATAATATCTAAAGATTTTATTCATAATTCACCATCTTAATAATGTTATTTCTTTTTAATTTTTTAAATGTTCTTGCTGGCAATTACCAATGCATTTGATTTTTTTATTGAAGTAAAGTTCAGATACTATTAACACTTAAAAGTACAATTTAATGGCATTTAGTACATTCGCAATGTTATGAAACCACCATCTCTATATAGATCCCAAACATCCCACATCCCAAAAGAAAACCTCACATTCATTAAGCAATCACTCCTGATTTTTCTCTCTCTTCACCCCCTGGCGAACACCAACTTGCTTTCTGTCTCTTTGGATTTATCTATTCTGGATATTTCACATAAATGGAATCATACAATATTGACATTTTATGTGTGCCTTCTTTCACTTAGCATAATGTTTTCCAGGTTTGTCCAAATTGTGGCATGTATTAGTACTTCTTTCTTTTTTATGGTTGAATAATATTCCATTATATGCATGTACCACAATTTGTTTATCCACCATCAAAAAACTATGAAAATAGCAAGCGTTGAGGATGTGAAGAAATTGGAACCCATCTACAATGCAGGGCCCACTTGTATCTATTTACTTTTAAACCCAGGCATTAGGTTTTTGTTTCAATAGTAGTTTTTAGTTCCTGTATTCTATTTATTTCTTTGTCATTATTTATTGTTGCCTCCCCAAAATCTCAATCTTATTGTATTACTTATTTTATTGCTATATAACAAATTACCACAAACTTAGTGGGTTAAAACAATACCTATTTCTAATCTCGTAGTTCTATAGGTCTGAATTTTGGCTCGGTTGGATTCTCCACCCACGTGTCACACTCCAAGAGTCAGCCAGGCTTCACTCTTGGAGGCTTTGGGGAAGAATTCACTTCCAAACTCATCCATGTGATCAGCTGAATCCGGTCTCTTTTGGTTGTAGGACTGAGGTCCTTGTCTTTTAGCTGGCTGTTGACGGAGAGTCACTCTTAGCATCCAGGAGCCACCTAATATTCCCTGTCATGTTGCCCCTCCATCTTAAACCCAAGAGTGGAAAATTCCCCTCGTAGCAACCCCTTCCAAAACTTCAAATCTTTTTTTAGTCCACCTAATCAAATCAAGCCCACCGAAGATAATCTCCCTTTCTTCAAGTCAACTGCTCCATAAACTAAAACATCATGAAGTGACTATCCCATCGTATTCACAAGTCCTGCCATACTCAAGGAGAGGAGATAATGTGGGGCATGTACAACAGGGGGAGGGGGGACATCTTAGAGGTCATCTTGTAGTATTAGAACAAGACTAACACACTGTATTTGTGTATAGACATATTTGCATGTATTTGGACGTATTAGTTACATAAAAATTCTTGTCTAATAACTGCATTTTCTTAGTTATGTGGGTATTGTCTATTTTCTCAGTCTCTTGTTCTTGGGTTTACTATCATGGCTTATCTTCTTGTGTGTTGGTTATTTTTCATTATATGATGAATATGGTATATGAGTAAGTGGAAAGATACATTGAGGCTCTGGAAGATGCTATTTCCCTCCATAAGGAAAAAATATGTTTTTTTGCAGAAGTAGGAATTGACCATTAGCAATCCTATAACTAGTTTCATCAGAGCTTTAAGTGCTTCAGGGTTGAGATTTAGTCTATGTGAGGGTAGGTCTATTTCTGTTTCATTCTTACTCCTAGAATATCTTAATATTCTAACTAAAGCTTTAGATATTACCAGGGTATCCAATTTAGATATTCTGGGGTCTTAAGTTTTAAGTTTTGTTTTCTTCAGCCTATGAATCTAAGTAAAGCTTGTTTCAGCTTCTCATAAGCCACTTTGAAATTGGCATTGTCTTGAGGAGGGAAAGTGATCCCAAATGCCAGGCTCAGCTATCTCCTTTCCTGAAACTTGGCCCCACAATTCATCACTAACTTGGCACTCTCTGATGCCTTCCAAGAGATCTGAAGTTTTTTTTGTTTAGCTCTTCCAATTATTTTAGCAAGGAGTTGATGTGAAATGACCTAGTCTACCATGCGAAGCTGAAACAGTAGAATTTCAAAGTAGTGGAGACACATTGGACTATCTTTCAAATGTCAGCAGAATAGGATTTCTACTTCACATCATACACGAAAAAAGGTCACATATGAATTAAATATTTGAAATGTAAGACATTTAAAAATCACATTATAAACACATGAGCAGAAAATATAAAAAAGTAGATTTATAACATTAAAGGATATACAAACCATCAGTTGTAATTCAGTGCACAAAATTTAAAACCTCTGAATGACAAAAGATATAAACAAATTTTTAAAAGAAATATCTAAATAAAAAACTATTTGCAGCATATACTAGAAGGATTAATATCCATTGTATGAAGTGTTGCTAAAATCAATAAACAACCCAGTAGAAAAATATGCAGAAAATATGAATAAGAAATTAGCACAAAAAAGAATAAATTAACGGTAAAATTTGAGATGTTTAATCTCATTAATAACCAGACAAACAGAATCAGAATTTTTTTATCTATTAGAATGTAATATGATATATCTGATAATAATGTTAGAAGGGATAGAGAAACTCTGTGTATGTGTTGATATAGCTTTTGGGGAGAAAATTTGTCAAAGTAAATTGGATTTTAAAAATGTAATCGTGCGTTGATTTATAAAAAATTTAAACATACTAAAATCAAAGCATAACACAGTTATAGAAAAGTACACAAAACATAAATGTACGTTGTAGTGACAATCACAAATCAAATACTCATGTTACCCATGAAGTTTACTTGCAGGCTCTATCCTTTGGAAATCTGCCGAAAGGCAAACGAAAAGGTTCATACAAAGATGTTAACTTCTGCAAATTTTATTACTGTTTGAATTTTTTTTATTCCAGTTTCTTTAACATTTAATTTTAAAGACGCTTCTATCTAATCACAGCTCTGCTCTAGATAATTAAGGGAACAGCATATCTTGGAATCTGAAAGTAAAGGAGAGGCAGCACTCTCTCCCCTGAAGCTGAGGCAATGCTGAAAGCAACATCACCGGTGTGGAGACAGGCCTGTGACATCCTCTGAGAGGACAGTAAGTGTATACGACCCCTGGTCAGAGAGAGCAGTGGGAAGGACGTGTAGTTCCTGTGAGACTGCATGAAGTCAGCACCCCCAAGAGATTCAGAAGTTATCTAAGGACATTAAAGAGAGATTACATTTGTGATAGGGGACATGGACATTTGAAGTCTTTAAAATTTGTGTTTTAATGGACGTGTAGCCTTATTTTATACTTATAAGGCTATCGAAGCCTGGACATGTTGCTTTCATGATTTTTATCGTTATTGTTTGAAATAAGAGGAAATCAGTACCTGTTCCCACTCAGGGAGAACAATTGACCTCTGATATATTCAGAATAATGAGGCGAATGAGGTCAATGTGTGCATGGACTACATAGAATGTTCCATATCTCCGACATTATTTTTTTAACCCATCAACTCTGTCCTTTGATCATGCCCAAGCTGTGCCCTGGGTGTCTTCCAGTAAGGTCATCAGTCTACCTATCTTGGCTCTCAGCCAGAAACAGAAGGCCTAGGGCAGGCTCCAGGCCTTGCATTGGGCTTTTGCTGTATGCTATGCACTGAGCAGCAACCAAGGGCATGCCAGTGCTATCAGGCTATTAAAGAACAGAAGGTGTGAGAGTTGATTCGAGGTTTTTGGTGCACTCAAAAGAGTTTTTCCAGAACACTTATTAAGAGGGAATTAATTTGATTAAAATAAAAAATTAAAAGTTCTTCCTCAGGCTTTTAAATTTAACTTGCAAATTTTATTCTTTAATTCATAGATTCAGAAGATATCTGACTGCATTTTGGGTATCTCACAAAGCTGTCTGTGACCTGTGGTTGTAAATCATGAGATGGAAATGGAGGATGCACAGCAGTGGCAATCTCAGTTTGAGTTTTGGCTTGGGGATTGACCAAAGAGCCTCACTTCTGCCTGTAATAGTCTCAAGATTAAGAAGAATCATCTGAGTCCAAAGAAGCACAAAGGATTTCTATGGTCCTCCAAGCCCAGAAATATGTCTGTGATGCATCCCAAACTGTAATTCCCAACCCAAGAGTTGTTTCTACCAATCCCTATATTCGAATTTTCTTTTGTTGTGCTTCTATGCCAGAACATTTGGGGTAAAGAGTAGGGACAAGACAATAGTTAGACAGGTCTGCCATTTCTCTAACATAGTGTCAACTGTTGTGCTTCTGTTTTTATAAATATATCACTACATGTAATTCTTAAAATTTACACCAGGCTTATGGTGTAAATTCTCATGTCTCGTCAGTCTGGGATCCTTTCAACAGTAACCACCTATATCTCACGTGATTTTGCTACCCCTCCCCAATTCCTGTATGTATTAATTAGAATTGATTTGACAGTGACCAAAACTTCAAATAGCAATGACTAAAACAAGAGAGGTGTTTGTTTCTCTCTCACATTTCTTTTTCTAAAGTCCGGGGATAGTCAATTCAGGTCTGGTATAGTGCTCCATGGGGTCAGATATCCAGGTTCTTTCTATTTTGTTGCTCTGCCAAACTTAACAGATGGTTTCCATGTCAAGGTCCAAGATAACATTAGGAAAAAGAGAAGGAAAAATAAGGGATTCCTCTTTCCTTCATGGATATGTCCCAGAAGTTTCACTCATTTCACTTATTTTTCATAAACATCCCATTGTTTAGAAATTAGTCACGTGGTCAATTTTACTTGCAAAGAAAACTAGGAAGTATCGCTTTTATTTTGGGTGACTACATGCTCAGGTAAAATTTGAGTTTCTTAGTACAACCTCCAGATGAAGAAAAGGATTACAAATATTGAGAGACAATGGTAGTGTCTACACAGCTATAAGCCCTCTAGATACTCTTAAATCTTGTCCATGTCATATCTGTCATATCTATAATTCTCCAGGAAAAGTCTCAAAATGCTCCCAGACCAGTAGGTCATATGTATCAGGTGGTGTCTTTCTTTCTTCTACTCCAATCCTTCTTGATGGTGTTCTTTACCGTGAGGGACACATGTGAGAATTTGAGTGATGTCATGGTTGCTGGTGCCTCCATGACACTTGGCTTCTATACCAAAATGTGCTTTCTTCTAACAGCACCAAAACTATTTAGGCAGGTTTTAGAGGTATGTGGTTTTCCTTGGGGAAAATGGAGAGATTATGCCTTTATCACTCTGTGTTACTCTTCAACCCTTGAGCGCCAAAAGAGTATTCCTCAGTCTCTTAGAGTCTCTCCTCAAAATAGCTCTATCATATTCTACTCAAAGCTTTTCTCTCCATAGTGTTCAAACTCGGGTCGAAAAGGCCAGGTGTATGTTAGTGTGTCCGTGGAGCGGGGATGGGAAGTTCGATAGAAATAAAACACCATTCTTGCTTCTCTGCCCCAGTTATCATTTTCTTTTCTATCATGTGGAATCCTTCCTCTGCAGCAATTCTCCTCATGTAACTAGAATCCTTAAAAACACTGCCTCACCACGTAACTGAGTATATCTGAATCTGTTTAAATTCTGGTGTTAGGAACAACTTAACCTGTAACCAGAGATTCATATTCACTTTGTGGGCCCAATAGTTGGCCAAGTGACTGGCATGCATAGACACTAAACAAACACTTGTTGAATAAATGAATGAATGTATGTTTAAGTAGGGTCAGAGAGGGATGATGGCAATACCATGGAGAGTGAAGGGGTTAGCCTCCCTCATCATCTCAGCCAGAGCACTGCTGCCATTCTGAAACAAACATATGATCTCAGTTAAAGCATAAAATGGAATAACATGCTTCTTAATGAGAAAGATAAAAAATCATCTTCAATTTGGGGGAAACAAAATGACAATTTCTTATTTTTTATATTATCCTAGAGTATTTTCTAGTAAGTCTGCTTCAATAAGAGCAGGATCTACCATTCACCAATTAATCAACCCACATTTGCACTCTGGACCTTATCTGGCACAGTATGTTTGATAATCACAATGGATGGAAACATGGATGAGTTACTGCCCCTAAGTTCAGAGGTTAAATTCAGAATCCAATAAGGTCTTATGACTTTATATCCCCGTAGAAAGATTAACTCCAAAAGCATTGTCTTCTATAGCCCATTAGATAGCAAACTGGATTGTATCTAACCTATTTTTTAGGCATTTCTTTTACTAACTGCATTTATTTCTCCTTTCCAAAACATAAGGAACCAGAAATTTTTATCTTCTCTGCTGGTTCTCACATTAAAAAGCAAAATAATGCTTTGACACGTGCTCGCTATATATTTGGTGAGAATTTTGCTTTAAAACTATGCAAATTCAACTTTAATTCAAGTTCTTTACCCCCCTTTTCCAATCAGATTGCAGGCCCTGAGCACCATCTCTCATGAAGGTTCTGGGGCCACCAGCAGTGAGGTGATAATATTCCTGTATTTCTTTGGAATTCAGGGAGTTACAATGCAGTAACACTTCATGGGGGAGAAAAGAAAGTACATTTCGAAACTGGCAGTGTGACTGAGTGTACTGAGATTAGCAGCTGTGAGGAGGACACCCTTTTCTGGGAAGATATCTTGGGAAGACTAGGGACTCAAAATGCCATAGGAGAAAATTGAATCAACTGTGAAATTATCATGGAAAGTACTTTGTAGTGGCTGGAAAACATAAAAGATCCAGAATTGGGTCGAATTCTTTCATGTCTTATTGTTTAATTTCTGAAAAATTTGTCGCCTTCCACATTCTTTAGTAGAGGGCTCTATAGAATTGAAAAAGCAAGGCCTAACTTTCATTCCAATCTAGCCTCTCTTTAGCACTCTAGGATTAAAGTTAGATCTGAGCTCATAATCTTATATCTCTGAGCCTCAGCAGCTTTTGTTTCTGCCCCACCTGGTAGCATCTTCCACCCTTTGAAAACTCTTTTCTCATGTGCTGCCTACACAGTACAAGGCAAAGCACTTTTAAGGGACTAGAGTTGGTCTCAATTAATGCAGCCGCTCCCTGTGTGCTTCCCGGGACTAGAGAGGCAGTGAACATGTTGGTGCATATATCTTTGTGCCCTTGCAAAAAAACCTCCTTAGGGTAAATTTCTGAAAATAAAATTGTGTCTCAGGTTGTCAAAACATCAGACACATCTTGCCAATTTTTCTCAAGAAATAATTGTATCAATTTATATTCTCATGAATAATCTATGAGACTTTTTTCTTACTCTTGAGAATGCTGTTGCCTACATTCTTTCACTGAATAATTAAACTTTAAAATTAATATTGCTGCTATTTCATACCCATCAGACTGGTTATTTGAAAAAACAAAAGAAACTAGCAAGTGTTGGTGCAGATTCAGGAAATTGGAGCCCTAGTACACTACTGGTGGGAATGTAAAATGGTGTAGCTGCTGTGGAATAGAGTGTGGTGGTTCCTCAGAGTATTAAAAATAGAATTACCATGTGACTCAGCAATTTCACTTTTGAGTATATATTCAAAAAGATTGAAAGCAAGGACTCGAACAGATATTTGTACAGCCATGTTCATAGCAGCATTATTCACAATAGCCAAATGGTGAAATCAACCCCAGTGTCTATCAATAAATGGATAAACAGCATATAGTATATACATTTAATGGAATATTATTCGGTTTTAAAAAAGAAGTAAATTCTGATACACGTTACTACGTGGTTAAAACTTGAGGACATTTTACTAAGTGAAATAAGCCAGTCACAGAAGGACAAATACTGTATGCTTCCACTTAATATGAGGCACCTATTTTAGTCAAATTTATAGACAGAAAGTAAAATGATGGTTGCCAGGGGCTGAGGGAATGGATGAATGGGGAGTTATCATTTAACAGGCAGAGTTTCGTTTTGTAAGATAAATAATATCTGGGAATGATTGGTGGTGATAGTTGCATAACCATGTCAATTCACTTAATGTCACTGAACTTTACACTTAAAAATGGCTAAAATGGTCAATTTTATGCTATTCATATTTTACCACAATTTAAACATTTAATGTTGTATCATCTCAATAGATTCTAACATGAAGAATAAACTATTACGTGAGTCAAAGTTATGAGAAATATTGATCTAAGTTGGTATTATTGAGGAGGGAGTGATCATGGAGATTGGACAATAATAATATTTTGAAATCTTACAATGAATGAAGCTAAAAATTATAGTTTTGACCTATCTTAGGGTATCTAGTAGGTAGAGGCCAGGATCCAGATTTATTATGCAATATTGGGTGAGAGAAATGATCTGTGTAAATAATCCTCATTCTATTTCTGTGTCTTTTTTTCTACAATGTATATGAATCAGATCATTTACCTGGAAAATATATTATGATTATTTCAGGCCTTACTTATTATACTATACAATACTCTCCTAAATATTTTGTATATTGTATCACACCAAGATAGATGAAATGAACATGACTCAGAGGAGATGGTCCATAGCACATATCCAGGGTAGCTTATGTGCTAAACTTATTCAGCAGATGTGTAAAAGGTTGGTTTTTAGAGCGTGTCATGGAGATTCCCAAAAGTTTGATAGGATTCTAATTCACTCAGACATTACAATTAAAGGCCATGAGCTTCCAGGCGAAGAGTGTTGTCTAGAGGCTTGATTTTCTGGTGTCTTTTCCTTAGCCACTGATATAGGGTCTGGCAACCCGTGGCCAAAGGCCCCTATTTACATCAACTGACTAATGAATTAGGACCCTATCTCTGAGTCTGAAGACAAAGAATGGGAACAGAAAAAAGATGAGCAGATTTGATTGCTGTGAAATGTACAAGAGCAATAGACACTCTCCCTACCAACCCCTGTCACTACTTCTTATCTCATTTCCCACAAGTTAGTTATAGGGAATAATAATAAAAAGATATTAAGAACTTTCACAGACAAAAGGAGAGCAATTAATACCTAAACTAGGCAGATTTCTTTTATCATACTGATTCTTCAGGCTTTTTTGGAAGAGAAATATTCTCAGATAAAGCCACATCTATGTAAAGCGAGGAAAGAAATTGTGAATAAATGTGACTATATCAGAAAGTGATGAATTGTTTGTAGTTTTGTGAATAGTGATATCTAAGCTAAATCAAAAATATGGAATCCACAAAAGTAGCATTGGACAATTGAAAAGTGCTTTGTTGAGTGAGGTATTTATCCTGAGATATCTCCTATTAGAATCTACACCTTCATTCCCCATGAATGTTATGTTGTATGGAAAGAACAGAACAAGTGAAATCTCTACGAATATAGCACTAGAAAGATGAATTACACAGTTTCTCAGAGGGCTTCAAGATCTTTTTGTTACAAATTGTGTCACAGAGAAAGGCTAATTACAAACTCAGAAACCCCACATAACCATACCAGAGACACTTCACTAAGTCAATACGCTTTATTATTTCTACTGAACTAGAGATTCGTATGGATACAACTTTGGAGCACTCTTCAGGTGACCATTTTGTGTTCCTCTTGGTGCTAGTCATCCTTTCACTGCAGACATTCATTCTCATAATGCATTCAAAATGGGCTAAATAACATGACCTGTTTGAAACCACATCTCAGAGCACTATCATGAACCTAGCCCACGTTGCCTGTGCATGGAATTAGGGGAAGAACAGAGGGAGGTGGATGATTAAAATGAATAGATCAAAATTATCATTCTTAATTTTGACCTATAAGAATCAACATGGAGAGAGATATATCCTCTTACTATAACCTCATAGAGACTATTCTTCTAGAATGGTGGGAAGAAGATATCTTCCTGGTGGCTGATGCTTTACTGCTTGCCAGATATTTCCAAAATATCATTTACATTATCAGGAATAATTTCTTGGATATCATTTTGCCATCGACAAGTGACAAGGGCATCTCCCTTCTTGTAAACAGATTTGTATTCACAGTCTGACATCATGATTCCATCTGTTAAATTACAATACACTCCTTCGATTAGTTTCTTGTTCCTGTGACATTTCTTAACTCCATTCTTACATGCCACAAATATATTGTGACATGCCTTTTGCAACTCCTTATATGCTACTTGGAGGAAGAAATGTTCTTTCTTACAGTAAAACCTGTTGTGAACATTTTTTTCTCTTCGTTTCATCATTACAGTAGTTTTGATCATATAATGATCTTCCAGGATAAATTATGACATGCTTCTGGAAACTTTTTTTCATAGGTGGTTTGGTAGGCCCTGTGCTATATAATTCCTCCAACTAATCCTCAAATTTTTCTGCCATATCATCTGATAAATCAAAATATCTATGCGGCATTAGAAATTGAAATGGAAGTGACTGCAGCAGCAAGAGGAGAAGAGGCAGGGCCTGCATGCTGAGCAGAGTTCCCATATTTTCCTGTGGGGAAAATAAGAGATAAGGGGATATGTCTGCTGTGATACTGTGACTGCTTCTACTCCTGTGCAGGCTCCATTTCTACCACCTATTGCTTTTCTGAGCTCGAAGACTTTGGACCATTTTAAAATTGACAAATCAGAATCTACTTAAGTATCTCTGAAATATTGACTAAAAACTGACCTTACTAGTCCTATGTTATTTAGCCCAGAAGACTGTGGATAAGAGAGGGAAAGGTGAAGGAATGAAGGAGAGAAAAGGAAAAGAGATAAAGGGAAGAAGGGAGAGAAAGAAACAAGGAAAGAATGAATGGTGGGAGGAAAGGAGAAAGGAGATCAAGACAGCAGTGGGGAGAGAGAAAGGCAGAAAAGAGGCTCACATGCTCCCTCCAGCTGAAACAAATGCATCGGTTCCCTTTTTAGGAGTTAAGAACTTGTACCGAGAAGAGCCATAGTGATCCACCTTCCCCTCATTACCCTCCTGCTGTAATGTGAAAATTCTCCCTCTTGGAATTTTCTTCTCTTGCTCACCTCTGACCATAGATGCCTTTGGAGAAGGGATCAAACAAGGTCCATAGGGTCAAATGAACACCATTGGCTGAATGTCTGTGTGTGTCTGCTTTTACTACTACCTCATTACCTGGAAAGGCTTGGTCCATTTTGCAGCCTCCTCTGCCTCCTCTTCCACCCAGAATAACGCTTCCATTAAGGTATATCATTCACCTTGTGTTTCTTTCTTCTTCTTCTTTTTTTTCCTCCTAGGTAGACTTCACGGTTTCTGCTATGATCAGGTTTTCTTTTAGGTTTCCCTAACTCTCTCTATCCTTGTATGCCTATCTGTAATCATGTTAACTTCATTAGAGATTTCAGTTATTATGTTACTTCCTTCTCTGTGTGTTTCCATGTCTACTCGCTCTAAAATAAAATTAATAAACAATAATGGCTAATATAATGAGCAATTATATGCCAAGCACTATACACATGTTATCATCATCCTCTTCATCATCCTCCAAACAATCTTATGATAGAGATTTTACTTTTAGTACTGTTTTTGTTTTTACTATAATTAGCATATTTTTGAGAAAGGAGGTCATTTAAAAATCTTACGTCAAGTCTGGCAGCATCCTGGTTCAAACCCAGGTCACAAGTCTATCTGATTTCCACATCTTTGTTCTTAACTGCTATTCTTCATCAGTCTAGTGTCCCTTCCTGAGGCTAGACTGTACCCCCTTTTCGAGGCTGTCTTTGTAATTCTATGAGAAGAGACTAACAGAAGCAGAGAGACCACCAAAATGGCCAATACTAGGATTTCCTTTGAGCCACTAGAGTGCTGTGATAAACTGGCCCACATTCTGTGAAGCTTAGCTATGCTGTTGCAGAAGCAGTTTCCTGAGTTTTCTTACTCCATATGCTCTTGGTGTAAGAAAAGTCCCCTCTTAAGGCAATCTGAAAATTCTCCAGTACTGGTAACTCAAAGACCCTTAACTACATGAAGATGGAGCTGGAGACAAAGAGCCTCAGATTTCAATTTAGATCCATGTCTGTGTCTATTTGAGTAGAAAGGATCAGAGAATGGTGGAGTTAAAGAAAGGTAGATATTGGGAACACACATCAGAAAGTGTAGAGAATAGGAAAATTGAAGACAGGAGATCTGAGAATGGAACAGGAAAGGAAAAAAATGGTCTAAAAAATGGGGATGTGAGTGGGCGCTCTTGGTGTGACCATTTTTGTAAGCCATTCCTCCCCTCTTTGCCTTCTCATTCTCATCAGTCTCCTCCAGGAAATCTCTTCAGAGGAGTAACTTCATTGTGACAGTCAGGGAGTTCAGCACACATTTCCATTAAGGACAACCTGGCACCTTAGTGATATCTTGGGCTAGAGAGAAAAGGACAGCAGAGTTCAGCTCCTGTGGCCTGTGCAACCTGCTGAGGACATGCACCAGGGCCTACCAGGTCACCGCTTCATTTTTTATATCTTTGAACTTCTTAATCCTTTATGAATTCAACTTGTGGTTTCATACTTCTCAAAATCCTTTCTCACCCAAAAGTATATGCATTTTCACTTATGCTATATTTTATTACTTTTATGAATTTTTTCATTTAAGCTTTCCATCCATCTAGAATTTACTTTGAAGTATAGTGAGAGTAGTTTTTTTCACATGGTTTATACATAACCCCAGTGGAATAAAACACTTGTGGAATAAAATACATTCTCTTACCCTTAATTTAAAAGTTACCTTCCACAATGAGATACCATTTCACATCTGTTAGAATAGCTGTTATCAACAGGACAAATAATAACAAGTGTTGGAGAGGTTGTTGGGGAAAGGGAACCCTAATACACTGCTGCTGGGACTGCAAATTGGTACAGCCACTATGGAAAACAGTATGGAGTTTCCTCAAAAAATTAAGAATTGATCTACCATGTGATCCAGCAATCCCTCTACTGGATATTTACTCCAGAGACTTGAAAAACCATATCAGAAAAGATATTTGCACACCAATGTTCATAGCAGCATTATTCACAGTGGCCAGGACATGGAAGCAATGAAAGTGTCCTATGATAGATGATTGGATAAAGAAGCTGTGGTACATATATACAATAGAATATTACTCAGCCATAAGAAGAGATGAAATACCGCCATTTGCGACAACATGGATGGACCTTGAGATAATCATGCAAAGTGAAATAAGCCAGACAGAAAAAGTTGAAAACATGATATCATTTATATGTGGGATATAAACCTAAAAGCAACGAATGAATAAGACAAACAAACAGAGACTCACGGACATGGACAATAGACTAGTAGTTACCAGAGGGTGGAGGAGGGAGTAATGAGGAGGTAGATGGGGATTAAAGGGGTCAAGTATATGGTGACAGAAAGAAATCTAACTATGGGTGGTGAACACACAATACAATATATGTATGCCTTACTGTTGAATTGTACACCTGAAACTTACTGGATTTCATTAACCAATGTCACCATAATAAAAATAAATAAATAAAAATTAAAAATAAATACATAATAAAAGTTACCTTATATATTAAATAATTCGATTTCTGAATGATCTATTGTATTTTGAGTATAGATTTGTCTATTCATGTGCCAGTAATAGGTTTTTACTTATGATCATTTTATAAAACATTAAATGTGAAGCAATTACATTCATTTCTCTTCTTGTTCAAAAGTTTAGTATAGAGACAGAACAGAAAGTAGATTAGTGGCTGCCTGGGGCAGAATATAGGAATGGGGATTAATTAAAATGGCAAGAGAATGAGAGAGAAAGAAAGACAGAGACAGAGACAGAGACAGAGAAGACAGAATAGATAGTATTGAAACATGCTCATGCAATGTTTCTTAAATTTTTGCCTGGTAATCTCACACAGCAGACTCATCTGTCCTATTTGTGGAATAGACTCCTTGATTTTTCCACAGACCTCAATATTCAAAGTCTCTGTAAATGGGACAGAAATTTGCACTTTAAACAAATTCACAAGGCGAATTTTAGCCCACTAAAATTTGAAAAGCACTTTCTTAATATACAGAAAATATACTTCATGATAAAGAAACATCTGCAAACAGTAGGGAAAGTCTTAAGTCTTTTCCGTAAATGCTTTTGGGAAAGATTGAGATAAATTACTTCCACGTTTTGGCTTTTGTGAATAATGCTGCTTTGAACACGGGTGTACAAATGTCTGCTCAAGTCCTACTTTCCCTCTCTGCTTTTAAACTTGCTTGGGAGGGTTAGAGCAGCTTAGATTTTATAGGCTGGGAAGGGCCTGAGGGAGGTTGTCTGTTCACGGCCTCTCCTCCTAATATGCAAGCCCTGCGTCCCAGGTCAGAACTCTATATTTAATCACAATTAAAAAAAAAAAAAGATTGAAATGAGTTATAGGCCTTTTAGGTAGACGAATATGTATTTCAGAGGCATTATTAAGTGGTATTTAAAAAGTAAGTCACTTTTTAAAAAGAAAAGGCAGGATTTTTAACAGCTGTTACAATGAAGCATCAATGGAAATGATCAAATAATAATTATATAGCCTCAATAACAAAAGGAAACAACTAAAATTGTATCTTTCAAATTGGTGATCATAATACTGTATCAATTCAGTGCTGGTGAGAATGTGATAAGGTAGGCAATAATGCATTTCTGATTAGAATAAAAAATTTGGCAAAGATAATAAAAAGTTTTAAAAAGCTGATACTTTTATTCCCAGTTTTAATAGCTAGAATTCTAAGCAGCAATGATTTATATGCAAATATGGAAGCAAGTTTTACTGAAAAGAGACAAAAATTGAAAATATAAATATCTAAAAATTATGAGAAAGTTTAAATTGAGTCCAATATGGTCATAGAAATGGCAAAAAAAAAAAAACCCTTGTAAATTGGTACGGCCACTATGGAAAGCAGTATGGTGGTTCCTCAAAAAATTAAGAATTGACCTGCCATATGATCCAGCAATCCCTCTACTAGGTATTTACCCCAAAGACTTGAAAACTCATATTCGAAAAGATATTTGCACACCGATGTTCATAGCAGCATTATTCACAGTGACCAGGACATAAAAGCAACCAAAGTGTCCTATGATAGATGATTGGATAAAGAAGCTGTGGTACATATATACAATGGAATATTACTCAGCCATAAGAAGAGATGAAATATTGCCATTTGCAACAACATGGGTGGACCTTGAGATAATCATACTAAGTGAAATAAGCCAGACAGAAAAAGTTGAAAATTACATGATATCACTTATATGTGGGATATAAACCTAAAAGCAACAAATGAACAGAACAAACAGAGACTAATGAACATGGACAATGGACTAGCGGTTACCAGAAGAGAGGGGAGAGTGGGGAGGGATAAAATAAAAAAATAAAATTAAAAAAAAATTATGTATACATAGTATGAAAAATAAATAAACAAACTGGCATTAAAAAAAAGAAATGGCAAAAAGAAAAATACGATAGCAACCTTTGCAACAAGAACTAATATTTGAGAGAATAGTCTATATTCACAGAATTATATATTTTTAAAATAGATTACTTTCCAGAATTTATAAATGTATTAATAAATAAAATTTTAGAGATCTGAAATATTTTTAATATAGTAGTAAGACTGTTTGGTTACAAGAGACAGAAATACCAAACCAATTCACTTAAACACAGGAGGAACTAGATTGACTCACAGAACACAGAAGTCCAAGAGACATAGCAGGACGAAAAAATTAAATCTTTCACTAGACTCTTGTTTTCTTTCTCTCTCCCTCTACTGTGCTGTCTACACTAACTCACTCTCATGCAGGGGTCTCTCCATGCAATGGCACCTTTATAGTCTATATTTAGGGTCACAGTAAGAAGTGCGATTCTCTTCCACTTTTATCCAAGGAAAATAACTTTTCTGATTGGCCTGGTTTCTGTCACATGAATAAATCCAGGCATGTGGGGTCCTCTGATTGGCCAACCTGAAGCTCATGTCTTTCTTTGAGAAGTAAAGACAAAACCATACAATTAAAACTCCAGCAGAATTCCAATTGCTGACAGAATGGTTGTTCCCCACAACACAAAAAAGGAATGAAGACCAAATACAAAAGCAACAAACGTGCATTACCAATGGCTGAGGAAAAATCAAAACACTGAAATATATCTACAACATGATCCCAATTAATGGAAATATAGAAAACATGATGGGGGAGGGAGGACAAAAACAAAACCTTAATAAACTGTTATTTCTGAACTGTTGATTCTTGATTATCTTTAAAGATGACTATCTTTCAAACTTAAAATAAGTAATTTTAAAGAAGTATCACTTAAAAATGGATTTTTAAGATCTGGTTTGAGCATATTCTGAAATATTAAGTACCAGTTTCTCAGAATGCCACATTTTGATATTAGTGAACTTTTACTTTTATCAGAATTAGACTTACTTTTGTGAGTAAATCTCTTAGTTAAATTAGATAAGGAAAATGTAGGCTTTAAAGCTTCAAATGTATACAAACATTTTTAGGCAATATTTATGCTTCAGATCTTCACACCTATAACCAAACTGAGAATGATGTCAAAAAATTTAGAAAAAAGTATGATCCTCGTGAGTCATGAGAGGATTAATTTGTTTGCTGACACATCTTTTGCTCAGCTAAAGACATTTCTTCGTCTTAGAGCCACTGTAAAGACTTGAGTATTTGAGCTTACAGAGGCACACAGAATAGACATACACAAATAAGTGTTACTCAATAATTAAAAAATCAACCTTCAGAGCACAAATGTAATTTTGACATCTTATTTTGCAAAAATGGAGTCAAGCCAGCTCTAGGATGACAGAAATTGCTTCACAATTAATTGCGATTTTCTGAAATTTTATATTTACTCATGCCCTGCTTAACTTTTTGTTGCATGAGTCTACACAATTTAAAAAATATTGGTTATACTGATATCTGCTATTTTTTTTCTGTACTGTTAGTGTGAGTTTAGAAGGTATAGACCAAGATATGATTACTTGTTTGGTTCGATTTCATAATTTGGTTCTTCTCGGAGATCAGGAATAGCAAAAAAATAGAAGTACAGACTATTTGAGAATAGAATAGATCATAGATCTTGCTTAGGAAAGGAGAATAAATCCAGTAAGACAATGGAGTCTTCATCAAGAAAAAATAACATAGATTCCATTGTTCATACCACACATACACACATGCACAGTCCTCAAAGTATGATGGAATGGAGATCAAAATAATATTTTAAAAGCAGCATTAAGAATATCGATATAAGTATACATACTAGAATATTTTTCATAATTTTGGAGTGAGGATGGGATGTCTTTATTAAATAAAACAGGAGCACAGGCATACACTTGACAACATACACATAGACTGAATTACATACCATTACACAAGTAGACAGAAAGTGTCACCAAAAACAAATAACATAATAATAATTTTTAATGGCAAAAGACACCAAAAATAAATTTTAAAAACCAACAACAGCTTGAAAAAAAAAATACTTTCAAAACATGTGCAGTGTGAAATTGCTTTTCAAAGTTAGGTGCAATAAAAGTGTGAATTTCTTTTCTAAATCCTACATATCTGTCCCCAAATCACAACTGTCAATGGTGGCAGCAAAATTTACTTCAATTATTATTTTAAGTGTCTTCCACCTTTCTTGCACAATTAGAAAAATAAAGCATCTGAGTTCGTCCTAAGAAAACAGAAAGTTCAGTTTTTTCTATGTGGGTATGGCTTGGCATCATCAGTTTCTCTTTCTGTTATAAATCATCTTAATATTGAACATTATGTTGTTTTTTCCCTCACCTTTTAGGTAGCTAAAAATGTTTAAATTTAACATAAAAGCCATTAACATTCTCTCTAAGCTGTCAACACTCAAAGTACGATTCCTTATGTTATAAAAATATAGAACTTTTTTCCTTTTCCCCAACATTCTACAGCAATAAAGACAAAATGCCAGCTTATGCCTTAACAAAGCATTATTTCCACTAAACCCATGTATTTCTTAGCTTTTGCATCACTAACTGCAGATGCTCATCTTGAGTGCAACTCTGCCATGATGTATCTACTTTTCCTCTAGAAAAATAAGAAGAGGTCATCTAGCTCCAAAAATTTGTAAGAAGCCTGTTTAAATAAAAATACTTTTGACTTGGTTTTAAAATGGGGCGGGGGAAGGACTAATATCATCTTCCAGGCAAGAATGAGTAACATGGACTTGATTCGCCTTCCCACCTGAAACAATTTTAAAAACAGACAAAATACTAGAAAAATTATTTTCAAGACATGTAATATCAGGCAACAAAACACACTTGTTCTTGAGAGACAAAAAACAAACAAGCTGAGCCCTACAATTCTCTTGGCTTGCTTTCTTGGGAGAGATATCAAACAAAAGTGAAGAAAGGATGAATTTGGAAGAGCCTGAAAACTACCTGAGTTGAGGAGATGGAATTGAGGAAATGAGGAGACTGAAGAAACTTGAACTCATAGGACAAAGTACCAAAATGGAGAGAGCTACCTCAAGACAGAAACTTGGACATCTGCAAAGGGTTCCCCTCAAGTATTCCGCAGAGTACTATTTATCACATGTGTGGGAGAAAACCACCTGACACTGGGTAAAGACCCATCTAAAAGAGAGAATAGTGCCTACTCCCACTAGCCAGACTGAAAAAAAGCCAAAATTCACGGAGCATTAGGTACTCAGGAAGGTCTTGCTTCAGTTGTGGGGAATAATTAGTTCTAGACAGTTGCTGTTCTGGACCTGCCCAGCAAATCAAAAGGATCCACGTGATTCCAAATAGCTTACTTACATGTAACCCAGAAAAAAGTTCAAGAAGATTTATAAGAATGCAAAATCATTTGTACAAAGTAAACAAACAAGGTAAAATTCACAATGTTCGGCATCCAATCAAAGATTACTAAGCATAAAAGGAAGCAGAAAACACAAACCATAATGAGGAGAATAATCATTTGAAATTGCCCAAAAAGAAAATAGAAATTGACCCAGAATAGGCACAGAATAAGGACATTAAAACCACTATTATAACTGTTCTTTATGTGCAAAAAGTTAAGTAGATTCATGGATAATAAAAAAAAAATCAAAATTTTAAAGATGAAAACCATAATGTATGAGATAAAAAAACACAGTAGATGGGGTTAATGGCAGATTAGACATTGCAGAAGAAAGATTAGTGAATTTAAAAGCAATAGAAATGATCCAAATAAAACACCGAAAAAGAAAACAAAAAAGTAGAAAGAGAACAGTAAACTGTAGAATGAATTCAAGTGACTTCAGATGGACAATTTGAATCCCTGGAGAAGAACAGCAGGTGGTTGGGAAAAACTGGAAGAAATAATAACCCCAAACTTTCAAAACTTGATGAAAAGTTTAATTCACAAGTCCAAAAAAGCTCAGAAAACACCAAAGACAAAAACATGAAGAGAGTTATACCAAAGCAATTCACAATCAAATTGGGAAGAAAAAAATAACAATAACGAGAAAACCAGCAATACTATAGACATGCTATAGCAGAGAAATAAAGATAAAATTGACATTAGATTTCTCATCTGAAACAATATATATAAGAATACAGTTGGAAAATATCATTAAAGTACTCAAAGTAAGAAAATTGTCAATGTAGAAATTCTATACCTGGCAAAAATATTTTTAAAACACTAAGGCAAAATAATAACATTCTCAGATTGTGAAACTTAAAGAATTTATCACTATACACTGTCTATAAGAACGCACTTTTTTGAAGACACAAAGAGGTTAACAGTAAAGGATGTGAAATCATATACCATGCTAATGCTAGTCAAAAGAAACCTGGAGTAGCTATGGCAATATCAACTGTATTTTCATCTACTCCTATTCATGTGTTTTTTTCCATTCCCAGCCCCTTTTTCTTCTTCTATTCAAATTTTAGCTATCTTAATGGACTATCTATCAAGTTCAAGATGTTAGTTCTTTTACAGGTGCCTACACTGATCACTCCAGACAACAGAGATATCTTTCTCTCTTAAGATAGTATATTATTTTCTTGTATCCAATACCTTGTATAGTGAGGGTATATTTTTTAAATTTATGCCTTTTCATAAAAATGGTTATAATAAGTATGGTTTTTATGAAGACAGCTGAGCAATTCCATAATTTTCTAAAGGAAGATAAAAGGGAATTTAGCAGACTATGGAGCTGCTCAAAGGTACCCCCCTAATGAGCTTGACATATTTCCAGGGTAAGGCCAGCAATCCGTGCCGTTCCTGCTCTTTTCCACCTGAGTAGCTCAGGGCCATGTGTTCCATGATACCTGGAAAAACAGGTTGCCCCACGGGGGCTGAAACCAGGGCAGATAGAATACTAGTCTTTGAGTAAAAGTGTTATAGGTGACCTGGCTCCAGTAATCTGTCCAACTTGTCACTCTATAACTGAATAGTGAGTTCTAATGCAGACACGCAGAAAAGAAAACATAAAGCCAAGTGGTGCAAAGCCTGGCAGGAAAATAGAAAGTAGAAGCCAGGCAAGGTGCAGAAGTGAGATGTGTGTTGAGGGTACAATCTGGTAAAGAGAAGAGAACATGGAAGTTAGATGAAGAAGGAATAGAAAGGGATAGAAGGGGACAGGTGGCAGAAAGGGCGAAGTAAGAGTGCTCACTCTTTGTGCAGGCGTATTTCAAGAACCTGTCTGCCCAACCTTGCTCCCTGCTGCCAATTCCTCCTTTAGCAGGCCTGTCTCCTGTGCCCAGAAGAGCTCTTTCTGAGAGGCATTTCATGGGACAGGTTCAACAGCTCAGCCCACATTCCCATAAGCGAGAACATGGGGTTGTTGGAAGAGCTTGAGCTGGGGACAGCAAGGAGAACACATACAAGCAGTAAAACCTGCAGCTCTCACTGGACCAGGGCTCTTGCAGCTCATGTAGCCATGCTCTTTGACCTCATGCAAGACAAATCCCAGGGCCTACCCAGGCCTTTCAGTGAGGTCCCAAACTCAAGGAGTCATCAGGCCCAAAATTGACTGAGCTGAGTTTCTTACCTAAAGGATGTATATGAGGAGGGAGGAGTAAAAGGTGCAGGGCTCTGAAAACTAGAATGGGGCTTAGTTCAAATTGCTCCCCAGACAGACAGCATGTTTACCAATTTGTTGTCCCCAGAGGAACACATAAGAATACCCGCTTTCCTGCATGTATGCCAGCACTATGTTATATTTTAAATCTTATTTCTGCTGATTGGGCAGGTAAAAATGATATTACATTGTTTTTATTTATATTACCTTTAGTGGGAAGAAAAAAATTTCCAAATGTTTAATGACTTTTTATTTCTTTTTTGTTAATTTTCTGTTTGTGTCCATTGCTTACTTTTCTGTAGGTATGTTCATTTTTATCTTATTAAATTGACAGATCTATTTATATTCCAAAGATATCAACCCTTTGTTAGCCATACATATTGCAAATGTTTTTCTTCAATTGTGTGCTTAAGACTGTGCCTTAATATAATCACAATGAAAATAATGACCACTACCATTTAATCCTCAAAACAATCCTGTGAGGTAGAATCAGTAGAAATAAGATTTAAAATATAACATAGTGCTGGCATAGGTACAGGAAAGGGGATAGTCTCATGTGCTCCTCCTGGGAAAATAAATTGGCAAGAGTGTTCCACCATTATCTTTCTTTATAGTTATGGACAAGTTTGCCTTTTCCTATCAAATAAAGATAAATGGCTAAAAGCATGGCCTACAGAGTCAGACTGTCCTTGTTTCTTCCTGAGGGACCACTTATTATGTGTGTGACTGTACATCATCTAAAGCTTTGTGCTTCAGTTTCTTCACCACTGAGGTGGAGATAATAATAATCTACCTCATGGAGATTGTTTTAAGAATAATATATATATTATATATTATATTATATATATAATATATATAATATATAATATATAATATATATTATATAATATATATTATATAATATATAATATATATTATATATATATTATATATTATATAATATATATAATATAATATATATTATAATATATATATTTATAATATATATTAATATATATATATATATTATATATTATATATTATATATTATATATTATATATTATATATTATATATATTATATATTATATATTATATATTATATATTATATATTATATATTATATATTATATATTATATATTATATATATTATACATATAATATTGTATATTATATATTATACGCATAATATATAATATACAATATTATATATTATGCGTATAATATATAATATAATATAAAATATGTATAATATTTATATATATAATATTTTATTTTTATATATATATATATAAAAATCCTGCCTTGATAGTTCTGGAACACTGTGTAGGGGGTAGATGCTCTTTCAGTTAAATTGACTTATTTTGCCTCAGTGCTATCCCTGAACGCTCTGAATAAAAAGCAGCAAACTTTTTATTTTTATTTTTTTCCTAATTGGGACTAGAACGAGACATTCTTTAACTAGAAAGATAAGTAGTCCAAGTTGACAAGATAATTGTGTTCCTCAGTTATTCAGGCATGTGGCTTCCCTCTCTTTTGCCGTTCAGGTCATTCCTAGGACATTATCTTCATCTACATGATTAAATCACACTCATGTACATTTTGGGAATCTAGCTGTTGGGAAGAAAAAAATCACAGGTGAGGCTGGTCCAATGTCGTAAGACCTGGACCTAGAAGTGGCACATATCACTTCTGCTCAGAGAGCCTGGGAAAGAACGTCTGGCTGGGCAGCCCTGCACCTCACTGTACCTCTTTGTCTTGAGAGCAAGTAGGGTGGTTTCGGGTGAGCAACCTGAAAGCTTCACCACAGTGATCCAGATGCATATCTAAGTCTGAGAACATACATCTAATCCAACTTTTACATTGTGTAGATAAGGAAATTGAATTCCAGTGGTGTGAAATTACTTTTTAGTCATTTTACTGACATGATGAGTCAGTAAAACATATGAGGATTTACCTATGATGTTGCAAAGTCTCCCTCTTTACTTTAGCATCATTCTGGGCACTTGAGGCCAGGAACTTGTTTCACTTCAGGATTGTTAATTAAAGAAACTAAGTGCCCCTCATGTTGAGAAAATAAAGGGAATGATTAGAGATAAGAAGGGCCCTTCTCTTATGCTAAATAACCCCTCTCAGTATCCCTTTCTCACACCTCTCTAACACTTCATTCCAATTTTCTTTCTCAACCCGACTCTCCCTTCCGTGACCCTTGTGATCAGATTGGTCTCTTTTATTACCTCATTTCATTCCCTCTAATATTTCCTTTCAGCTACAGGGATATGACACATATCTGTCCCTCAGTTATTTTTCTAAGAAGTACAAGAGAAAAGTAGAAGTGAAGCTTGTGAGATTGAATGGGCTAAAATGATAGAGTGAGAAAGGGAGGAGGAAGGGCATCAAGATCGGCCTACATAGGAGTGAAGATAAGGATACGAGTTCTGTGAACTGTGAAGAGAGCAGCCTCAAAACAACACAGACTGGGTAGGTGCTGGAGACAGGCTAGGAAAGAAGAGAATGGAGTATTAGTGGCCTTGAGAGCCACAATGAAAAATGTACAGGTAAAGCTATGAGAAAAAGGAGCCTTCTGTAGTTTGGGAACAGAAAAAGAACATTACGAAAACTTAATGTTTTAAAATTAGAAATCCCCTGCCTATTGTCATTATGAGGGACCTTAAGATGCACATTATGTCAAAGGGGTGACAGGGACTTGAGGGTAAGAAGTCCTAGCATTCAGGAACCCTGCCTTTCTATGACACCTCCACATTCAACATCTTTCAGACTTCATAGTATGATGGTTACACAGATCCTGGGAGATTAGGGTACCAAAGGTTTGGAACCCAGACTTCTGATTTCTTCAGAGAGCAGAAAGATTTGATCTTAATTGAGACTCTTTAGAGGATATGTCTGGCCTAGAAAGAGGTATCCTGGGTCTTTGTTATTCTGTCCTGCTAAAGGAAGAAACCTTTACTAAATTCTGAACTAAGCTGGATTTGCTTCTTACATATTACCAAAAAACTCTTCCAGAGCCTGAATAGTTATTTTCTTTGGGGCTGACATGACTATCACCCAGAGCTGGACTTTACAGAGGATTATACTGTGGAAAAGAAGTTACTCAAATTTGAACCAAGAGATTAGACTGCTCTGCCATGAATAGAACACCCACCACTACCACCATGTCCGGTGAGGGGGTGGTAGCACCAGCCTCACCACAGGGAACTCTCTTTAGAATGGAACCCAAAGAGCACCTCTCCCTTCTGGGACCCTGGGTTCAACTCCTACAGAGAAGAGAACTTTTGGCCCCAGGCATTTCCTTCTATCACTTTCTGCTACAGCTGCCGAAAGCAAATTGAGTGCTTATGGCATACCTATTTTGCCAAGCCCATAGTGATCATTTAAGCAGCCACCACACTGACAAGGAAAACCCAGCTAAAAGGTACAAAAATATCTACCCTAATGCTGCATATTGGTTGATTGTCAGAGTTTTGTAGTTTCGATATAATGAGAATTCTGCACCAAATTGAAAAACATCGGGAAAATTGATATATAAAGAGCGATATACAACAAAAAAAGTATTTCAGTGATGTGACATTCATTTACATGCCTTCATTTAAAATTAGGACATTAAAAATGAGTGGTCTCAGGATAGAGGGGCGATGTAAGATGAGAAAACAAGAATACATAGGTCCTCATTAATGAAGAAGATAACTGCTCATGCTTTCTGTAGAGCTTTGAACCATAAAGATTTACAAATAAATAATTGGTAATAAAAAAAAGTTCACTACAACATCAGAAAATAAGGTTGAAGACTAATTTTGCCTGACATTTGGCATAAACTTCCTATTTTCTATTTCTATCTCCTTTATTCCTCCATGGCTTGCCATTCCTCTCCCCCAGGGAATCAAGACTATGCTCGAGTAGAGATTGCAATAAGCGTTTTATTTCTTCCTTCTTGGCAATCTGTGACATAGATAGGAATAAGGATAGAGAAATGAAGGTTACATAGGGCTGCAGCTTTTGAATGAGGGCAGCAGCTAAGGCAAAATATCTTTTTCCTCTGGCATCTTCTGGAGGACAAGCAGGCTTCTGGTTGCATAGGAGAGTGCTCACATTCGAGTGCACACATTAATGCACACATTTCTTTGAAGAGAAGCAGTGATAATAATATCCCCTATGCCCATTTACTATTCCTTTGAATAATTTTGTGGCAGTACAATTAATTTTCAGTTATCTATATCGGTTTTGGGCCTTGTCGCCTTAATTCTGTCAAGTTGAGTGAACTCTACTTCTTGGCTTTATAGCCGATCTAAGATGGAATTTAGTTTGGTTCACAGAAAGTGTGTGTGTGTGTGTGTGTGTGTGAAAGAGAGAGAGAGAGAGATAGAGAGAGAGAGAAAAATCTGCATTCCAAGATCATTTATAAATTTTAATCAAGTTATCCACAATTTTGGATTTTTCATTCCTCCAGTTAGTATAAATAGTCAAGAGTTTACTATAGTGCTGAAAGGGTATATGTGGATAATAGAAAGCAATAAACAATAATGATAATGAGTATGTCTTTCTTTAGATCGTAGTCTCACAGTCTGTGGGATTTACAAGTTAGAGCCACTAACTAACAAACTCATCAGAGAATGACCTGTTAACACTGCTAATATTTTCTTTAGTGATGTAACACTGTGGTACTGGCACTTGGGGAATCCTTTGCCCATAGTAAGCATAGTAGTCTCCGGTCCTGGGCTGTCAGAACAGTTTATGCCAAGATTTTCTCCACACTTGTAGCTGTGGGCCTTGGGGACCCCGCGGATCACTTCCATGGAGCCAAGAATAAAGTTATTGCTTAACATGCATGACCCATTAACTTCTGAAACTGTTCTCCAGTCCACTGTGTTATTGCAATACTCTTTGTCATTACTTGGACTGTTTCTCTTAGGGAATCCATACTGTAATCTTCCGAATGTCAATAATGAGGAAGACATAATGTCCCTGGACATGCTAAGGCCGAAATCATGACATAACAGAGTCAAGTTCGTTAATACCTCAATGGTCTGTTTTTCTTGGTTATTTTTTGCCATGTCATATTGCATCTCTTCCTCTGAAAATTTTTCTTTAGTCGTCTCCATTTTGCTTCCTGAAGATCCTACAAGAATCAACCCCAGGCCAAGTAGCAGCAGAGAGGTCTCCATCTCAGACTTAGGGTAATCTGTTCTGCAGTAAAAATAAAAAGTAAAATATAAAAATAAGGAGATAACTCTCTTTTCCTTATAACAATTCCCAGGATAGACCCGACCATGTAACTTAAGACCCTGACATCTGTTAATGGCAGTATGATGCAGTGAAAAGACAATCAGCTATGGAGTCTGAAGGACCATCTTCAAATCCCTGCTTATCCACTAACAAACAATTTACTCTACCTTGTCTAACCTCAGTTTCCCCATGTGAAAAAAAAAGGGGGGGAAATGTGAGAATTATATAGGATTTTCCTTCCTTTACTCCTTGTCTACGATCTCATTGGAAGGATCTGTAATCTTCCTAGAATCTCACCCAACATATTTCTCATTATTGCTATATCTTCTACAGACTCACACAGTACCTAGCACATGGCAGCCACTTGAAAAAAACCACAATGTTATTTTCCCCTTCTCTCATTCTTTTCCCCCAATTGATTCCCAGTAATGGGATATCTGTCTTTACCGGTTCCTTTGGCAAGTTGATCCTGTAGAGAAAGCTTCCAGCTTGTTGCAGGGCAAGAAGTAAAATTGTATTTGTTTCCTGTGAGTTTCTGTTATTGGGCCTAAGTGAGAGAAGGAGGGGCAAAAAGGAGGTAGGTTGACTTGTATGAGATCAGAGGAGACAACGTGGAACAAGGTTGCTCAGAGAAATGAACAAAATGTCCATTTAGCTGTCAGAATCCCAGTGACCTAGGCAGCACCAAGTGCTTCCTCTTCTGTGAAATATTCCTTGTCTATTTGTACTTTAACTCAAAATGCTTTTTATTTTGCTTCTTTGAAATCCTGCAGCATAGATTTTACTGCACTTCATTTTATATCTTTTTTTTTTTATTTAGTTGATACATGTTAGTCTTTTCTCCTTTTATTAAGGCTAAAAATTCCTTGAGTCTGGAACATAATTTCTGCTTCTTTTTATTCTGTACAGAATCAAGCACTGAACTGTGTATATTACTAGTTTCTCAACGAGTTTGTTTTAACAACATTAGTATGGCTTGACTAGTGTAGAAAATCCTAAACTTGAGGTCAATGCTGGAAAATTCATGAGACAATTTTTTCTCTTACTCGAGAAAGATCTCGTTTTTTCCTCTTTTTTCTCTCCCACCTCTAAAAGCTTCCTTCCCTTGTACTTATATTTCCTGCATTATCACACTTATTTACCTTCTAATCACCATTCCTTGCCCCTCTAATTCCTTTAATACACATCTTTTCTAGAAACACCACTTGCAATGACACTACTTCAGAAACCTTGAAATATTCCTCATCGCCTACACAAGGTAATCTAATCCCCTGAGGCCACTTAGTCAAGGCTCTACTTGATCTAATATCAACCTGATTTTCAGGGTTTATTTACCATTATTTTGGTATGCAAACCTGCTCTAGTCAAATAAGTGTGACCCCCTCTTTCTGAATTAGCCCTATTCCATCTCTCCATTTTTGCTCCTTTCTTGAATGCCTATTCTTTTTTGCCTCTTGAAATCCTTCAAAGCCCAATTCAGATCCTATCCTTTCATTGACACATTTTCTCAGTTACTTAAGTCTCTCAAATCCATTCCTCATTTCTCTAAACTTCTTATCACACTCACTTCTTATACTGCTCATTTGACATCAGTATACATGAACTTGTATTTTTAAAATTATATTTAATTTTAAAATGTCCTGTGTGTAAAATTAGACCAAGGACCCAGCACTAAGAATATATAAGCCTAAATAATTGGATTGCTTGATTATCAATAGATTATTAAGAATTAAATAAATATGTTCATGTGTGTGCCTTGAGCATAGTCTTGGTATGGGTCGAAGGGAGGAGGAAAGGATTTAATTGTTTCCTAAATATCCTCGCCATCAACATCAATAGTGAGGTGATAATAAGAAAACAGAAAGACAATAAGGAGAAAAATAAACAAGAGCAGTGCAGATATTCCCAGTTTTTCTGAAACATGTATTTCAAGTGGGCAGAATTTGTAGCTACCTAGGTTTGATTTGGGCTGCTAGGTGCCCGTTAAAAGAAAAACAAACAAACCCAAACTACAAATGTCAAAAACATCACAATTCATTTGAATTGGGCTTTGATCACTATTGAATGAAAATACTCTGAGGACAGATTCCACTGGACAGTCTCAATTACCTACTGACACTTCATTGGGAATGCATTTATCTGTAAGATTTTGCTTTTAATTAGAAGGAGGGAGGTCAGGTGAGGAAGGGAAGAAAAGTTGTTGGGTAGGAAAGAAAGGACAATAAAGCCTAGAGAGAGGAGTAGGAAAAATAATAAGAATTCAGAACATAGAAACACATTTCGGCTACTTTAAAGTTTCACCCAAGAAATGATGCTGCTACCAGGACCCAACAAGTCATGTCCTAGGAACCACCTGTTTCTGCTTAGCATCTATTCGGATGCTGAGGGCTCTGATCCCTTGGTGACATTCAAACTTAAAGAAGACAACAGTGACATTGGGATTCTCACAGAGAAATAGATAATGAAACTCAATTGTGAAAAGGCCACCCCAGATGGGTGAGCCTTGCCCACTTTTCAAGATTGAAAAGTGTCACCCTTCTCCTTCCTTAAATCTAATAAATCAATTAGAACTTGATACTTACAAAAGACGAAGTTAACAACTAGCATAGGTGTACCTCCTTTTTTTGATCTGACCTTGAATTAAGTACAAATGAAGAATGCAATAGTTGAAGTCTCTCAACTGAAAAGATCAGAACAGAAAGGGCCCTTTGAAGCCCATACATCACCAGTGCCTGCTCAAGCTCACTGTATGAATTTCTGGCTCTCACTTGCAGGATTAAAATGTCATAGCTCAGAATTAGTGACCCCATAATCTGGCATTCCTTATTTCTTATTGCTCCCCAGTACTAACAACCCTTCCCTCCTACAAGGCCCATGTCTATACTACTAAGAAAGAGAACTGTGGCATAATTGGCCTGGAAAGAACCTCAAAGATTATCTATTTCAAGCTCTCACTTTACAGGTGTGAAAACTAAGGCTCTGAGAGGAACAGGACTTGATCAGAGTCCCAGAATTAGGAGCCTCTCTTTCTCTTTCTTGTCTTCCTTTGCCCTCTATCTCTAAAGATTCTCTGCCCATAGTCGAACGTGAAAGAACTAAATGACCAGTTCAATTGTAAGAACTAAAAGGGGAAAAGAGTTAGTTGTCTGGGGCAAAGTCTCTTCTGTTTCTTCTGGGAATACAAAGAGGAGGTACACTGAACTCTGAGAGTCTCAATCTCTCTCTCTGGGAAATCCTTGTCTGTTTCTCTCCAGTCTTCCAGGAAAATGGTTTCTGACCAGTCAGATTCCATTCAATCTCCTTTTCTCTTTCTTTCAAGGTGCAGAGGGAGCTGCTGAACAGGAACAAATGCAGCTTGAGTTATACATATCACCTTTAGAGAAAAACCTAAAATATGACCCCAATTGCCTCTATACCTAGGACCAGGTCTGGGGTTAGGGTGAAATGAATGGGGTACTTCCTCCAGGTACAAAATTCAAGGGGGTACCAAAAAGCCCAGTAATCAAGATAAATATTAATTTAATGCAACATTTAAAAGCAGATTTAATTCAAAACAATCTCTTATGAACAAATATTAAAATTTTAAATAACAACATCTGACCACAGCTCATGTAACTCGTCTCATCCTAAATTCAACCCTTGATTTAAAAGTCAGGTATTTTGCTCACCAGGGCTTTTTGCAATAACTTTGCTGTTTTGAAAATATTATTAATCTAGATTACTAGGGGTTTTTTGGTGCCTCTAAAATTTTGCACGTGAAGTGAGTGCCTCACTCACCTTATTCTAATCCCAGTCCTGTGTAGGATTCACTCTTGGCTCTCATCAAATGACCCAAAGAAAAGGGGCAATAAATTGAAACACATGCATAGTTTATGGTTTAATTTAATAGAACTTTTTTTTATTGAAGTAGGGCAAAAAGATTCCAGCTCAGAAATACTGGAAGGATAGATGAATTACCAATGGCTACCCATGTCACTCAGAGCATTACCCCATGTCCACAGTTCAGGTGTGCATCAGGGAGAACAAGCACCAGTGCCCCTGAGAGAGAAGACAGAGGATCTCAGATACAGGTGCTGGTCTCAAGTTATGCAATATATCTCTGAACATTAATTGGCCCCATGGCATCACAACCGACAAGAATAAACCCCTCCGTGGGGGAAACGTGGTACCTGCAGGAAGGATATCTGATACCTTCAATGAGTTTACAGACTGTCATTTTGAACTTTGTCTCACTCTGGAAGCACAAAATGGTGGAATGATTTGGGCAAGCCATTTTTTGGGGAGAAGTGCAAACACTATTGATTTTTCGAGGCCTCTCGTGGATGAAGACATGCTCCTTTTTGCAGGTGTTGTCAGGTCCCTTGATGATTCTTTGTAAGATCATGTGGTTGCAGTACCTTACAGGAAAGTCACTCCGAGGGTAGTCCACATGCAAGTGCTCCATGGTTGACACCATTGTTTCCTCATATAACTCATTTTCCCAGAATAGAAATATCAGGAAAATCATCACCATTATTATCATCAGGGGTATAAGTCCCTTTACATCTTTTGCTTTAATTCCTATAGAGTAAAAGAAGACAGAAGGTAGCAGAGGGTAATCGAGTCCTCCAGCCCCATCCCCTAACTTTGCTCCTCCACCATGCTGACTCTGTAAGAAACAGCTGGAGGAAGAGCTCTTCAAGAAAGCCCTTTCTGACCATTTCAGCTCTCAGTTCCTTAGTTATTCTCATTTTCTTTTGCTTCCATAAGCTCCTTGATAGCAAGTATCTGATCTCCTAGTTCTCCTGAATCTGTCAGAGTTCTTAACACAGAGCTGAACATACAGAGGTGTTCAAAAGTACCCATGGCTGATTGTTTTATTCCTATTGCTGAATGCCTTCCTTCCCATAATCATCTCAACCCTGATTCTGCCCAATTGCACATGCCTTTAGCACTGTTTTCTAATCGGTTCTTTTCAATTTTTTCCCAATCTCTCCTTCTGTCGATTCTATTTGGCTCTGTGCTAGCTCCTCTTACCTTTCCTTTTTGCTGCAGCTCTCACAAGTATCATATCCTTGTGATCATGGGTCTGAGAAAGTCCTTTGTGTCTCACTGTTTGCCTGACAATAACTCATAGGGAGCCAGTTGACTGTGGGGAGGGCCAGAGTGGAAAGAGCAGAAAGGGAGGGGCTTGTAGGGGAGTGTGCTTTGGTGCCACTGAGAAGGTAGAGACAGACTTTACTTTCAGAGAGAGAGTTGGGTAAGGTTCTGAATGTGTCCTCATTAAACAAGCATGGATTTTTCAAAAACATTTATTGACGTCCTAATGTGTGCGAGACACAGTACACTCTATTTTCCAAATTTTCAGCCAGTCTTTACTGCAAACCTGTGAAGGAGCAATTCTCTCTATTTCATTAATGAAGAAATGAATTGCAGAACAGTTAAGGTGGAGATGGGAAATAACAAGAGTAAGACTAGTCTCACCTTCTCAACGTTTGAAACTCCAGTTTCGGCAACTTTTATTACCACGAGGTATCCAGGACATGGAAAATTAGTGAATGAGGTCTTAGTAAAAGATCAAGGTATTGAGACAAAAGAATCATTTTTGTTGCTATCATCTCCTGGTCATTTGATATAGGAATGGGAAAACACTTAATCTTACCTCTTCTTGCCCTGAAATGATTTCTCTTTTGGAAAGACAACTCACTTCATAGTCTCCTCTGTACAAATCTGTGTCTTTCTAACTGGTAAAAAGAAAAATATTTTGGGGTGAAAATGGTCTTGAAAAGACGGAGAATACTGGAAAAGGGTTCAAAGAATGTGTCTCTTTCTACATAATGAAAGCATAATCCCAGCCCATGAAAATGAACAACCAAGAGGTTATTATTTATTTCCCAAAGACTTTCATTCTGGATGTCCTTTCAGAGTTCAAATTGTCCTGTTTTGGATATGTGTTATGCAATGCCATAAAGATGTAAGTACATAATTAATTTGCGCACCGTCTTCCAGAAACATTTTCATTGCATAAAGAGAGATCTATTTAAAGAGATTATCATTACACATTTCCCAAGTGGCTACTAATGACAGAAAACTAACAGTAATCTAAAGAAGATGGAAATCTATTTTTCATCTAAAAGAAAAAGAAAGCTTGGGGTAGTTAGTTCAGGATTGGTGAGATGCTTCAAGGTGCTGACTTCTTCCATCTCAGCATGTGTCTTCCATGTCACAGTCCAGATGACTGCTCCAACCCTAGCCATCATATCTGCATTCCAGCAAGCAGGGAGAAAAAAAGCACAAAAAGGGCATGGCACTGCCTTCTAAGGATACGTCCCAAAATTTCACACAGTATTTCCACTTATATCTCGCTGGAAAGCATTTGCTCACATAGCCGTATCTAACTGCAAGAGACACAGAGAAATGTTCGATTTATTCTGGGTGGGCATGTGCCCAGCTAAAATTCTGGTTTCCAATTACAAGAGAAGAAGGGAAGTCTAAACACTGGAGGATGACTAACAGCCTTTTTCCTGCTTGCCTTCAGGCAAACATTGTTCTGGAAAATGTTAATGAGTGTGCTTCAAGGAAAAGAGTTTCTTGATCAAAAGTTTGAGAAACACTGTTAATTTTAATTCTTCCTTTGTAGAGTCACAAGATCCACAAAGCACAAAATGTTGAGAAACCCAGTAACAGAGAAGTTTGTTAAATTCAGAATTTTACAAACTGATTTGAGCATGGAACTTCATTTGAGGGACACCACTATGAACATACCTAAGGAACAGTGTTCTGTGGAACGTCAACTTGGGAAAGGTTCCAAGTGACTGGGAGCCATAGACGGCATCCTCGGTTCCAGGCATCGAATGGGAATAAAGGAAACAGTAAGCAGAAGGGAACAGAACCTAAATAGGCCCAGTTTTTTGGATTTGGGAGATTGCCCCCACTTTAAAATTCATATAACAACAATTCGAGCCCATCTTTCATCATTATTAGAATTCTAGTTCTTTTTCTTAAATCTTTCAAATTCTCCCTGGGAAGTGCTCTTGTCGTCAATGGACCCTCAAGGCTCTCTCTGACAGGATGCTTCTGTCAGTGCTTCTCTGCCCTGAGCGGCTACCTCCCGCCTGCTTCCCGCTCCTCCTAAAACCTGAGTACTCTAACGCACACTACCCGCAGGCTATGCGGTTTAACAAACTTTCTGGAAATTTTTAATTACAAAAGAGAAGAAATCTTAACACTGACTCACGTATTTACTACTCCTGGCAGCCACCAGCAGGCCCTTCAAAAAAATACCCTTTCTAATTGTCCCTTTCCTCTGCCATTTTGATGTGGGGTGTGTTTATTCTCCTTATCATCCCCTGCTTTATATTTCTTCCCCAAGAGACGATCATGTCACAAGAGTGGGCTAAGGGCACTCTGCTTTCTGAGTGCCTTGCACACAGCTGAGGAAATATGGATTGCCCACATCAAATAATAGTAATGGAAAGAGATTGTAGAGGGCCTTGGGGAGGACAAATGACCCCACCACAAGCCCTCAACCATTCCTTAATTTGCTACTGCCTGGCCCCCACAGACTTTTTTTTAATTAAGTCTATTGGGGTAACATTGATTAATATAATTATATAATTTTCAGATGTACATTATAATTTGACATCTGTATATTCTATTATGTGTTTACCACCCAAAGTCCAGTTTCCTTCAGCTATCATATACTTGACGCCCTTTACCTCGTCTACCTCCCCTCTCCTCCCCCACCCCACTAGTAACCACTACTCTATAGTCCTCTGGTAACCACTAGCCTATAGTCCATGTCCATAAATCTCTGTTTGTCCTGCTCATTTGCTGCTTTTAGGTTTATATCCCATATATAAGTAATATCGTGATTTTCAGCTTTTTCAGTTTGGCTTTATTTAGCTTAGCATGATTATCTCGAGGTCCATCCATGTTGTCGTAAATGGCAGTATTTCATCTCTTCTTATGGCTGAATAATATTCCATTGTATATATGTACCACAGCTTCTTTAGCCAATCATCTATCGTAGGACATTTTGGTTGCTTTCATGTCCTGGCCACTGTGAATAATGCTGCTATGAACATTGGTGTGCAAATATCTTTTTGGATGTGGGTTTTCAAGTCTTTAGAGTAAATACCCAGTAGAGAACTTGCTGGACCATATAGTAGATCAATTCTTATTTTTTTGAAAAACCTCCAGACTGTTTTCCATAGTAGCTGTATCAATTTGCAGTCCCACCAGCAGTGTATGAGGGTTCCTTTTTCTCCACGTCCTCTCCAACATTTGTTATTACTTGTCCTGTTGATTATAGCTATTCTAACATGTGCGAGATGGTATCTCATTGTAGTTTTGATTTGCATTTCCCTAATAACTATGATGTTGAGCATCTTTTCATATATTTGTTGGACATTTGTATGTCCTCTAGGGAGAAGTATCTGTTCAGGTCCTTTGCCCATTTTTCGACTGGATCATTTGTGGCTTTTTTGTTATTGTTGTTATTGAGTTGTATGAGTTCTTTGTATATTTTGGATATTAGGCCCTTATCGGAGGCACTGAATGCAAATATATTTTTTCATTTGGATGGTTGTCTCTTTACCTTGTTGACAATTTCTTTTGCTGAGCAGAAGGTTTTTAGTTTGATGTAGTCCCATTCATTTATTTTAGCTTTTATTTCCCTTGCTTTTGAGGTCAAATTCATAAAATCCTCTTTAAGTCCAAGGTCCTTGAGTTTAGTTCCTACATTTTTTTCTATGCATTTTATTGTTTCAGGTCTTATATTCAGGTCCTTAATCCATTTTGAGTAAATTTTGGTGTGTGATAGACAACACTCTAGTTTCATTGTTTTACAGGTGGCTTTCCAGTTTTCCCAGTACCATTTATTGAAGAGGCTTTCCTTTCTCCACTGTATGATTTTGGCTTCTTTGTTATAAATTATTTGTCCATATAAATATGGGTTTACTTTTGGACTCTCGATTCTGTTCCACTGGTCCATGTGTCTGTTTTTCTGCCAATACCATGCTGTTTTGATTACTGTCATTTTGTAGTATAATTTGAAGTAGGGCAGAGTGATGCTTCAAGCCTCGTTCTTTTTTCTCAGGATGGCTTTGGCAATCTGGGGTCTTTTGTGCTTCCATACAAATCTGATAATTTTTTGTTCTATTTCTTTAAAAAATGCTGATGTGATTTTGATGGAGATTGGATTGAATCTGTATAATGCTTTAGGTAATATGGTCATTTTAACTATGTTGATTCTTCCAATCCAAGGACACGGAATATCTTTCCATTTCTTTGTATCTTTTTCGATTTCTTTTAATAGGGTCTTGTAGTTTTCATTATATAGGTCCTTCACTTGTTTTGTTAAATTTATTCCTAGGTATTTTATTCTTTTTGTTGCAGTTATGAAAGGAATTATTTTTTCCACTTCTTTTTCTGATGCTTCATTATTAGAGTATAGAAACGCTATGGATTTTTGAACATTGATTTTGTATTCAGAAAGATTACTGTATTTCCTTATTGTTTCTAGTAGAGTTCTTGTGGAGTCTTTAGGGTTTTCTGTATAGAGAATCATGTCACCTAAAAATAATGACAGTTTGACTTCTTTGTTTTCTATTTGGATGCCTTTTATATCTTTCTCTTGCCTAACTGCGTTCTCTAGGACCTCCAATGTTATATTGAATAACTGGTGATAGCAGACAGCCTTGCCTTGTTCCTGATCTTAGAGGGAAGGTTTTTAGTTCTTCACTGTGAAGTATAATGTTGGCTGAGGGCTTGTCATATATGGCCTTTATTATGTTAAGGTATTTTCCTTCTATACCAATTTTGTTAAGTGTTTTGATCATAAATGGATGCTGTATCTTGTCGAAGGCTTTTTCTGCATCTATTGATATGATCATATGATTCTTATTTTTGAATGTGTTTATGTGGTGTATCACATGAATCGATTTGTGTATGTTGAACCATCCCTGTGCCTCTGGGAAGCCCACTCGATCATGGTGTATAATCTTTTTAATATGTTACTGTATTTAGTTCGCTAGTATCTCATTCAGGATTTTTGCATCTGTGTTCATAAGAGATATTGGCCTGTAGTTTTCTTTTTTTTGTGTTATCTTTACCAGGTTTTAGTGTCAGGGTGATATTGGCCTCATAAAATGAATTGGGAAGTATTGCCTCCTCTTCAACTTTTTGGAAGAGTTTAAGGAGAATAGGTATTAAATCTTCTTTGAATGTTTGTTAGAATTCACTGGTGAGCTATCTGCTCCTAGACATTTACTTTTTGGTAGGTTTTTGATGATTGTTTCCATTTCCATACTGCTGATCGGTCTCTTTAGATTTTCCAGTTCTTCTTGATTCAGTCTAGGAAGGTTGTATTTTTCTAAGTACTGATCCATTTCTTCTAGTTATTAAATTTGGTGTTATATACTTTTTCATAGTATTCTTGTATGATCCTTTGTATTTCTGTGGTCAGTCGTAATTTCCTTTCTTTCATCTCTGATTTTATTTGTGTCCTTTCTCTTTTTTCTTGTCAATTTTATTAACCTTCTCAAAGAACCAGCTCTAAGTTGCATTAATTTTTTCTTTTTTTTTTGTTTTCAATTTCATTTATTTCTGCTCTCATTTTGATTATTTCTTCCCTTCTGCTGACTTTAGGCTTTATTTGTTCTTCTTTTTCTAGTTTTTTAAGATGAAGGGTTATATTATTTATTTGGGCTGGTTCTTGTTTTTGGAGATAGGCCTGTAATAATATGAACTTTCCTCTTATGACCACTTTTGCTGTGTCCCAAAAGTTTTGATATGTTGTACTATCATTATCATTTGTTTCTATGTATCTATTGATCTCTCTTTTTATTTCTTCTCTCACCCAGTTATTCTTCAGTAGCATGTTGTTTAATCACCATGTATTTTTGGTTCTTCCTGATTTCTTTCTGCAGTTGATCTCTAGTTTCAAAGCATCATGATCAGAGAATATGGTTGGTATGATTTCAACCCTCTTATATTTGTTGAGGCTATCTCTGTGTTCCAGTATGTGGTTGATTCTTGAGAATGGTCCATGTTCACTAGAAAAGAATGTATAAGCAGCTGTTTTGGAATGGAAGGCTCTGTAAATGTCAATTATGTCCAGTTGGTCTAATGTGTCATTTAAGGATGTTATTTCCTTATTGATTTTCTGTTTGGATGATCTGTCCATATCCAACAGTGGGGTATTTAGGTCCCCTACTACGATAGTGTTTTGGTCTGTTTCTCTCTTTAGTTCTGTTTGTAATTACTTTACATATTTTGGGTCTCCCTGATTGGGAGCATAGATATTAATAAATGTTATGTCTTCCTGGTGTATGACTCCCTTTATCATTATGAAGTGTCCCTCAGTATCTTTCTTTACCTTTTTTATTTTGAAGTCTATTTTGTCTGATATTAGTATTGCTACTCTTTCTTTTCTCTGAATGCCATTTGCTCGAAATATCATTTTCCACCCTTTCACTTTGAGTCTGTATTTATCTTTGGAGCTGAAATATGTCTCCTGAAGGCAGCATATGGTTGGGTTTTGCTTTTTGATCCCTTCTGCAACTCTGTACCTTTTTATTGGTGAGTTCAGTCAATTTACATTTAGGGTGACAATTGAAATATGAGGTCTTCTTACAGCCATTTTATCTTTTGCTTTCTGGTAGCTCGGTGTATCCATTGCTTCTTTGTCCTTGTGCTTCTGTTTTCTTTATTCTGGTTGGCTTTTGTGGGTTTTCCCTCTGGTCCTTCTTGTTTTATGTTATATACAATGGTTCTGAATCTTTGGCTTGTGGTTACCATTATGAATATGTAAAGGATAGTTATATATATACAGTCATCCATTTTCTTCTGTGCGTGCCTTATCTCCATTCCCGT